>NC_134483.1:139355658-139678158 GCF_040206685.1 Ascaphus truei | reverse complement strand
CAGAGCTATGGCATATGCAAGAACAATTTCTTAACGCTGATGCTGTATTTTAGACGTACGCCTCTTCAAAAACTGATGATTTTTTGGGACAAATAAAAGACAAAGAGTGGTGCTGAGAGACGCAGACTGTGCTACTTATAATCTGTGCACGTGTAATTCCTCCCCAACTCCTCCACCTGGCACTCCCAATGAAGCAATCTAGGTCAGACGGGAGAAAATTGGATTGATTTCTTTGATACATAGGGGCAGGGTGAAAATGTCCCAGGTTTTGCACCCAAATTGCCTTAATACATATACCCCAAAATATGCATTAAAGATAAAATGGAAGGAAAATACACTTTCCATACATTTTGTAGGCCTAGATTATTAAATCTGAAATTATTGCAAAATGAAAGTTATATTCTCTGGGTTTTAGGTATCTAAATATTTACTAATTAAGTGGTCAATATCCATTTTTTTCCATTTATACCAATTATGCCAAATATATATATATATATTCCCCACACCCTAACACTATAATAACTACCCACCTTATGCATACCAAAGTGGCTAGAAAGGCAATGCCTTGGCATACAAGTCCCATCCTCCCTTTTATAGAGAGCATAGGTCGCCCAATGACTCCGTAGGTGTGAAGTCTCATATGATGTTCTCTGGGGGTATGGTCCATACCCCCAGAGAACATGATATGAGACTTCACCCCTGCACTGACACAACATACCCCAAGAGAACATAATATGAGACTTCACCCCTGTGGAGTCGTTGGGCGCAGTGTTCGGCAGCAGCAGGAGAAAGACCCCGGCACACCTCCAGTAAAGGACCCTAGGATCCAGGAGAGCGTGGGAGTGTTTGAGAAAGGAGTCAGACACCAGCGGAAGGACAAGCTGTTCCTAAGACTGCCATTCACTGTTATTTTTCTCACAGTTTCTTGTGAGTGGGATTCCAGTTTTACATCAACCGGACCAGTTGCCTGTTTATTGTTTTTATTTGTCAATCATGTGTTTTATTTTGTATTAAATTAGCTCTTCTTTTTCAGCCTTGCTTTTTATTGTCTATTGTTGTAAGTGGTGTTTGTCCTGTGTTTGTGTTACATGTTTGTTTGATCTACGGTATTACACTATTATCTTTTTTCCTTATTCCACATATAACGAGTCAATTGGCCGTGGACTCATCCAAGTTTGGAACCACAGAAGTTCGAGTGCATCTTTGAAGTGGTCACTTCACTTGGACTTTAATCAGACTGATTTTGGACACTTTTTTTAGGCGCCGGTTTGTATTGCTTTTGTTAAAACCTAAAACAGAAACAATAATTACTGTATCAGTAATGGCAGTAAAGAAAGTAATATAATTGGGTACTTTATCACATGCCCTCCCCACTACAAGTGGTAAGCAGTAACAACAGGTCCTATTTAAGGACGTGGTCTTGTAAAAATATCCCCTCTGTTGTGATAATGTGATTTATGTTTTGATAATCTGTTTTAATAAGTCTGATCAGATTGCAACTTTACAAAGGGCATTTGCCCAAAATATTGTGGGGATGTCACACCTGTATGCCCGCAGACCTGGCCAGTCCCCAGTACTGAGGTGGGTAGGGTTATAACACACACCCACAGCAGTGAGGGCGTGCCCGGATTGTGGTAGTGCGTTGCCAGGCCTGTAGAAAGAAGGTTAAGGTATACTTGCAATGCCTTGGGATTTAGAGTTCGGATAGTGATGTCCATGTGCCAGAGTCTAGGGCAATAGAGAGCAGGATGGTGATGTCCGTAAGCCAGAGTCCAGGGATAACAGAAGGCAGCAAAGTCGTATCCATAAGCAGGGTTCAAGGGCAGGAGAGAGCAGGGTAATCCAGTACAAAGCAGAGTTCAAGCCAGGGAGATCCAGGGGTAAGCAGGAGCAGGAAAAAACGCTGAAAGACACAGGAGAGCCAAGCATAGGACTGCACACACAGAGGTTACAAGAAGCTATGCAGAGCAATGAGCTAGAGGACAGACAGGGGTTATAAAGGAGGGAACACCAATGCGAGAGAGAGGAGGAGTAGAGGGTGAAGTGAGAGGCAGCAGGGATAGGTGAGAAGGAGAGAGGGAGGAGACAGGTAAACCAGAGAGGGAGATGGCTTGTACAGCATGGGGGGCGGAGCCAGAGGTCTGGGGAAGTTTACAAGAGGAGCGTGTGCGCGCGCCCTCTGTAAGGTTGGGGTGCGCGCGCACAGGCTGTGTCAGAAGGTGCGCAGAGCACCGCGCTGTGGGGCACCCGCTGAGGGAGGAGAGAGAACTGGAGGAGAGGCTGCAGGAGGTAAAGGTACCAGAGGGGAGACAGAGAGGGACCGCGAGCAGGGAGTACTGCAGAGGGGATCGGGTGTTTGCGAACATGCGCACGCCCTGCGGGGAACGCACGCAGACGCTGGGAGAGCATCAGGAGATGCCACAGAGGGATGGATGCGGGAGGAGGAAGGGAGAACAAAACAAGGGGGCAAGGAAGGGAGATCAGAGGCAGGGGAAAGCGCGGTGCCAGGGACACATGGAGGGGAAGGAATCCCTTGAACCGTCACAGACATACAATACAATACAAACCTGGCTGAATTATTGTGACAGAAGAGATACAAGCCAAAGACTATTTCCAAACAATCACATGAGCGCTAAAAGCCACACAAGAACACCTGCTCCAATACAAATCACACGTTTACCCCTAGCAGCCGCATACAACCCTGCCGTAGAGGGAAATCAAAGATCTACAACCCATGCCAACAGAGGATGAAACATTAAAATAAACTAGCTGTACCTGGCATAACATACACAGATCTAGAAGATATGAAAGGTAACTAATTAAATATTAGAAAAAGGGGTGGACGAGAGTCCCTGATGGGGGCTTTATCACTGGGCTCCGGTATTAGAATATGACGTATCCACTTGTAGAAATATGTATATATGTGGGAACAGGTATAATAACTTAAACAGTCTCTTGTGTGACAAGGCGTCTGTTAGCCCAGTTGTAGGTGGTGTGTGCGCATATTGAGTACTCACTGCAGGCACCTGAAGATTCTGCCCGGGGCTCCTATACACATGGAGAGGAAGGAATCCCCTGAACCGTCACAGGGGTTTATTAAGTGTGCTTGCCTTAATGTTAACTTTATGGGGGATCTGTCATTGTTGGTATTGTATTCTTTAATAGAATTTTGATATTTTGCCAATTTAAGATTGCGTGTGCTTTCCCTTTTCTTTCTTTGTTTGTATTTTATATTCTGCACCAACACTGAAATTAAATTCTATGGAGACTCTGTTTTGCTTTAGGTTAAAAAGGGTTATGTTGTGTTATTATAAGGAAGAACAAAGTTGGATACATCTGCACCAACTCAGTTGATGCTGGGGGAGGAAGGATAATGATGGGTATTCAATAAGAGAAACAAGTATAAACGAAGGGGTGAGCAGTGGAGCGGTAAATGCAGAAACTTGACCTTCCCTGAAAGTAATAAGGTCCACTGGAGTGCTGGACCTTTTGACATTCAGGGAACTTCATAGGAGCAACAAACATGTTTAGCCCTAGTAGACTTTTGTGGCCAACTAATTATGGGTTGACCCTTCCTACAGTAGCTACACGCTTGGCCTACTAAGGCCCAGATCCACAAAGCTACCTTTGCTACGTTATAACAACATGTTATAAAAATCAGTAACAGACATTATATTCCCTATGCTACATCCAATATAACAACAAATATATTGTTAAATACTTAACTGTTTGTCTTCACTTAAGTAAATGTAATTGAGTTACATTATTTTTTCAAAGCATTATATACCTGCAGCCCCACCAAAGCACCAAAGCATGGGCACTTTGCAGGTCCATGCTTTGGTGGGCTGAAGGCTCATAATGTTTTGTCCAAAGAGTTTAACAAAAGGTTTTGTCCTTTTGACACAAATATATTTTATATGGTGTAGTGGGTGTTGGGGTTAGAACTTGCAGGGATTCTGTCTGACAGACGATATGTTCACTGAGATTAACACAAATCTACAAAGCTATTTATTTGCAAAAAAAATGGGCATTAGTTATCTCATTACTTAGACTTAATTGCATGTTAAGTAAGTTGTCCAGTGTTAGCTTCATATAACAACTCATGTTACGTCTGTTTAACCAGAAAGGGGAGAGAGAAACCTAAGTAATTGTTAAATCCCTGTCTTAACTATCAAACACAAGGATTTCAGTTTATCTTTTGATGTTCATATTCTTCGTGTTAGAGCTGTGGATAAGTGCTGTGGATAAGTATTATTTTATGTTTTATATTTGTGCTTAAAGCTGCAGTTCAAGCTCCTGTTTTTTTTTTTTAACTTCAATAGTTTCATGTGGGCAATCTCTACTTACCTAAAGAACTGCATAGCTACCGGTCAATTCATTCTCTGTCTATTGATCGGCGAAGTTTGGCGACATCTTTAGATCTGGGGAATGTAAATGGTTGCTATAGGAACAAACATGCTTGTTAAAATAGAATACAAGAAAATTGGTCTTTCAAAGTTGTTTTTTTAAAAACAGAAAATGCTAAAAGTATTTTTTCTTACTACAGATCTGATTTATTAAAAAAAAAACACATATGCAGGATATTGCTTGAACTGCAGCTTTAATAACCTACAGTATTATCCACCACAACTTTGTGCAATATTTATATTTTTATGCACAGTATGTATCTGTTATACACTGAGTAAAATATTGTTTTCTTTTCTTTCCAGGGTCTCCCTTTACAGTAAACATTCTACATTGAGTGCTGGATACCATCATTTACTTCATAGTAGATATTTTTGGAGATAGGGATCCCTTAGATTTCCATGACACAATTTCATCGCTATTATCTAATTTTTCTTAATGTAGTTCTGTTTTCCTATATAATTCACTTATTTCAATTACATACAGTATATGTCCTGACATAAAAAAATATATTCTTCAAAATTCCATCTGTGGTTATAACAATGACATCGGCATTGATGGGCTGTGTGTTGGTTAACGTATACTTCTTGGAAGCAAACCTCGCCTAGTCAGGATCAACCTATACAATAGGGACTGGGTGTCCAGGAATACCTTCTGGCAGATGTGGGCAAAAGTTAGGGGAATATGCCACTCCACACCCTGAAAAATACACAATTGTCTATATTATATGGGAGTTCCATGCGATGAGCTTTACATTACTGTTGATAATCAACAATTACTTTTAAAGCTGATTTTGATGTAATTCAACATGTTGAATGACACAGTCAAAATACATTTAGTGTGCATTACTGTACCAGACAAAGTAATAAAACAAACTTGCATGTTACCTGCTTGTAACGATGCGCGGAACACGCCCACTGCGGCGTGTTCCTTCTTTACCTGTTTACTTCTGATCGCCGCCCTCTAGCTGTGAGTCAAGATCCTGTTTCTTTAAGGATTCTGAAGCAAGCAACGCCACCTTGCTTCCTGGCAAATCCTGCCCTCTACCTCCTGACAGGAAGTAAGCCTCTCTTTGACTTTCTCTTTGCATTTAGTCTTTTTCTGCCTGCCCTGGTGCCTGTTAGTATTCATCTCATACTGTTCCTGCCTGGACCTCCTTGGGACCTCTACTTAACTCCTGTGGATTCCGGAAGACTGGGACAGTCACTCATATTACTGAGGTTAGTTTATCGTCGGGTAGTGTAGGTACGTGCTTAGTAGGGTTCACCTTGACGTGGTAGCAGGCTCATAATTCCTTGGCCAATTGATTAGACTAAGAACCCTTATGTTATGTTTAGTTTCTCTGCACCTTGCTGTTTCTGTCACTATGCTTTTAAGAAGTCTGGACGTTCTCCAAGAAGCAATCCTTCTCTGGATGTTACCTTGTGCTCTGGACTCCATGCCCATGTTCCATGTTCCTGGTTTCCATTTCCAGACTCCCGTGCTGAAGCGTTGGCTCCCAGCAACCCCTGCGTTGGTGCCTGAGAACGCGCGCACTCCCGCTCTGCTGTCACAGCATGCACGCACATGCAGCTGGATCACTCGTGTTTCTGAGTAGGCACCGCACCTCCGGACGTGTCGCGCATTCTCATGCACGCGGCGCGGTCACGTGACTACGTGCGCCGATCCCAAGCTGCGCGGCAACTTACTCCCTTCGTATCCCCTGCGGCCTCCCCACCTCGCTAACGGGTCCTTCCCTTTCTTCCCTGAGCTTGTGAGGAGAGCATAAGCATGACACTGCTATTGAAAGGCTGACTTCCCACAGTTCACCCAACCCATGAAAATCATGGCAGTATTGTCAACAGGATGAGGAGGTTTAGGAAAAGTCATCCTGGATACAGTCAACCCTCCACTTCTTCAACTCTCTTCCTTCTTTCTCTTCTCCTTTCCCTGCAATGTTCTCTCCTTGTCACCGTATTACAGTTGCATAGAGTGATCAAGAAAGTTTCCTGTGCACTTATTCCATAGATCTCATGTATTACTTCTTAGAGAAATAAGCACAGACACTGAAGGTTACGTTTATGTCATACTGTAGATTACACATATAGTTACATATAGTTCACACTGCTTCTCATGTGTACTGTATTTCACCACATGCCCATATATACAGTAATCACATATTAATTGCAATATTGTAAAACAGAAGTCACGTGGCAAAGCCCCACTCACGTTGTACTCTTGAACCTTCCATAGCAAAGGTATATGCATGTGAAAAACAAGAAATTACATGGATAAAGGAAATTGTAAATAAAACAGAATGTTCTATATATATAAATATATATATATATAAAATAAATATATATATATATATATATATATATATATATATATATTTATATATATATATGTCTTAAGCCTATAGGGAACCATGTTAAAAATGGTTTTTGAGGCAAAAAGTGACACTGTGTGCTCATTTGCATGTCATTTCCCAGAATCCCTTGCTGCAGTGGAAGTGCTGTATGCTGGGTGATGATGGAGAAAGGCGGGGTTGCAGACCTGCCTAAGACATGCAGATGAGCATACAGTTGTATTTGCATATATATATATATATATTTATATATATATATATATATATATATATTGTGGCAGGATGGCCTCACGGCGGGGTCAGTAAGACGCTAGACATGGTGGGAAACGTATAGTGGTTTATTAGCCACAACCAAAATAAAGTACGGGTGCACTGTCCCTTTAAGAAACTACTTTCTTAAAAATTAAAGCCTGTTCCCTTTAGGGAAACTAACTCACTTCTTGAGCCCTTACTAACAAGACAGCCAGCTAATCTGGTCATGCCCAAAACATATGCAACACAAGTATTACCAATAAGTTTAATAATAAAGTCTTATCTGTTGCAGCTCCAAACAGAAAACAGGAACACGGTTCCGGGGAGCAGATTGTGTCCAGCCTCACAGCAATGTTTATCTTTATCCTGGGTTGGGGTCCCAGCTGGTCCCAGCAGCAAAGCTCCTCGCAGGACTGGGGACCAGAGCAGCAGCAGCTGCTACGGCTTCCAAGCCGAGAGAGTTCTCTCCACCTTCCTGTGGAAAAACAAGCTCAACTTGTGTGAGCAACTTCCTGCTTTTTAAAGCACTTGTTTCACTGATAGTTCAGCCCCTGTTTAATCAGTCCTCAGCTGTGCTTTCTCTGTCTGAGGAGATTAACACTCGGTGAACTGGCTGCAGCATCTCTCCATTCACTGTCACAGCCTACTGAGTCAGTGACTCTGTCACATATCCCTCTCCCCAGCGAAACATTGTCCTGTGGAGCGGCCCGTGCACCATTCCCGTGCACCAGCATCTTCGTCGCCAATGTCTGACGTCGGCCCTTCCCTCCCCCTTTTTTTTTCTTGCCTTCCAATTTAGGCATTTTCTTTTTGGGGTAATTACCAGGCCATCTGGGCCTGAGGACTGGTACCTCACTATCTCCTTTAATTCAGATGCAAGACTGAAATCTTGTAAAACTATGGAGTCCTCCAAGGCTTGTTTGGCTTCGTTAAGCAGCACTCTTAAATCTGCAATCTTTAACTGTAATTTCCTTGATTTTGCTGCATCCGCTGGTATATCCACGCTAACAATTGGCTCTCGCAGCTCAGAGACTATTTCTGCCACAATCTGAATTCTCCGGTCATCATCTTTAACAATACGGAGCAATAATTCCACTAGACATGTTATAAGGGAAGTTGGTGTATTAGGTATCACAAGCATCTCTTGTAGGACAGCAAGAAGGCGTTTCCTTCCTCCTTCTTCACCGGTATCTAGACAGCCGACTATAAGAATCAGCTGCTGACCTATAAATTCTTTAATCAGCATGTCTTCAATTTGTGTCATATCCGCTTTTTGTTCTTCTGTGAGAACAGCAGGGTTTTGAAGATAACTTAAGAGATAGTCTGCATAGACAGCGGGCTCTGGTAAAACATGTTCCAGTGCAGCCTCCCCTTCATCATCCTTTGACTTTATCTCTACCGCCACCTTTTCCTTGGACTGCTTCAGTGACCCAAACGTCTGTCTTGGGCTTGTAAGCTTTTCCTCCAGCTTCATCTGAGAAACCTCCTGCTGGGCAGCAGTAGAGTCCAACGTAGCGTCCCGCTCAGACTTTAGAGACTCGAGCTCCTTGCCTAGGTCACACTTTTGTTTCTCCGCCATCCTGCTGCCAGCCCGCTAAGACTCCAGGTCCTTCCTCAGGTCTTGAAGCAGTCCTTCTGCCTTTCTTCTTTCACTCAGTGCGGCTGCTTTTTCATCTTCGTTAGAATTGAGTCTCGATTCTACGTCTCCTAGCAGACTCAGAGCAAGTCTTAAATCTGTCTCTCTTTCTTTATTCTGGACCTGCAGCTGCTGGTGCTCCTCCTGGACCTTGTCTAGCTCCAGCTGTAGCTGGGCCCCCTCATTGGTCGTGTAGTCCAGCCGCTTGTGGATATCAGCCATCTCAGTTTCATGGTGCAACATCAGGCAGGCCACCTGACGGACGGACACCTCCTCCGTCTTGGCGCGCTGAATCTCGTGCTCAGCCATCTGAATTTGCAGCTCTTCAATCTGATGCTGCCAGTCCCCTCTCAGGGCCTTCACTTCTTCCCGGTGCTTACTCTGGGTTTGCATCAACGCCTCCTCCATCTTTATGAGCTCTGCAGTTCTTGTCGCCAGTATCGCTTTTGCTTCTGTCTTCCAGGCTTCTTTCTCCTTGGCATACAGACTCATGGAGATGGAGTTGCCTCTCTGCTTCTCCAGCTCTTGCTCCAGTCTTTGGACCTTCTCATGTTCCCTCTCACACAGAGTCACCTGGCTTCTAAGCTCCGCCTCCAGCGATGCTCTTGTGGCACTCAATGTGATCTTCAGCTGCTCCAGGGCGAGGCATTCTTTTTCCAGCATTTTCTCTGCATTCTGCAGAGCAGCCTGTACTTCATTTTTTCCTTGCGCCAATTGTGTCTTCACTTTCTGCGCTTGGTGAAGCTTCTCAGTCCCATCACTGACCTGACCAGTCAGGTTTAAAACCTCTTCCTTCAGGTTTATATTCTCCATTTTCACAGTCTCTATATCCCCTAGGACCGTTTCATTGGCTTTCTTCAAAGTACCCAACTCTGCCCCTAGCGATGCTCTTGTGGCATACAGCGTGGCCCTCAGTTCCTCATGCTGTTCTGTGGGGACATACTGGGTACTCAGCCGTTCCTGTAGCACTCGCTGCTTCTCCTTGGCTGCTTGCAGACTTGCATGTAGCTCTTGCAGCTGGCTCTGCCATAAGTGCGTTGTCTGTGTGTGCTGCTGCAGGGAGACACGTTGCATCCTCTCTGCATTCTGCAGTGCTTCCTGCACCTCTAGGTTTTCCTGGATCAATTGCTTCTCCACTTTTCCTGCTTGGTGGAGCTTCTTATCACCTTTACTGATTTGATCAGTCAAGTCTGAATTTTTCTGCGTCAGACTTACATTCTCCTTCTTTACAGTCTCTAAATCCCTCAGGGCATTCTCATGGGTTTCCTTCAACATACCCAGCTCTGTGTTTAGACTGTGGCCCTCCTGGCGTGAGAGCTCCAGCTCTGTTTTGAGCGTGCTAGCTTCTTGGTGAGAAACGTGACGATAGTGAGGGTTTGGCCCGGGATTAACGGGGTTACTCCCCAAGGGCCCCCCTCTAACCTCGCCAGGGAGACAAGGGGTTAATTGGGCTGAGGTCCAGAAATATGATTTAACCCTTGTTATAACATGAAAATGCTTATTCCCCTGTGTAAAATGTATTGTTGCTGGGTCAGTGTCTGCATAACCCACCCACTGGGACTTAAGGGGTTAATCTTATATGCAGTGCTGAATAAACAGTTACCTGAAAACTGGTAATTTGGTAATGGAGTAAGCCAGGACCCTGAGCCTTGGGGGTACAGCCTCCGGGTCACCCCCCAAGTACACACATATTAAAAATATAACTTTGTCATAAAGAGCGACATATATTTTTGATAAAGTGACTTTCTGCAGTTTTTAAAATGTACAGGCCAACTGCTGTGACTCATGAGTCTATTCACGTTTGATATGCAAGCTTCCTCTCTGGAAATGCATATCAAAAGAGAGGTCTGGGCTAGGTGTGATACATAGTAATCAAGAGAGTGATTACCTAATTGCTATGCAAGACCCAGGAAGCAATGAAAAGGATGTTTTTGTAAACGTGGTAACTCACACTTACACACCAAGGTTTCCTGCAGGAGGGAACATGACAAATGTCCTCCCTGCTTCAAAAGGTTTTATTGATGGGGCCAGGGTGGGGCCATCGTGGGGCCATCCCAAGCAGGATATCTGAATGGGTGTCCTTATTAAATATAAGAATATTATGAGATGTCCTTGGCTGAAAAGGCTAAGAATTACATATGTGTATCCGTGGGAGTTAGCAGATCTTTTGAGTCTAAACATTGTATATTTAACCACTAGTAAATGCCAGATATTAATATCTCTATTAATTTTCATATTACACTGTAATGTTGGGTCTCTCTGCGAGCATCAGGTGGGACGGGATGTATTAATAGGTCTCCTCTGCTTGTAGGTATTACGGAACGGGAGTTAGGCAATGATTTGCAGTAAATATGAAATTTTGGTTGAGTTCTGAGGAACCCCTGTTGTGATGAGCAGGAAAGGCTAGAATTTACAAGCCTGGTCATCAAAGACCAAATTGCTAATTGTTTATGCTTGGCCTAGGGACCAAGGGAAGTGGATGTTTTTGTAAATGTGGTAATTCACACTTCAATGGAAGCCAAAAGAGCTTCAAAGACGTTTTGCTAGCCGTCGCGACACCTAGGGTTAAAGAGATGAGTTTGACATAGTATATAATTCAAAGCCACCCTTTACCCATGTTGTTCATGTTCTTCATTGTCTTGATGCAAATGTCTTGATGCCTGCATGCAAAGGCTTCAGGTCCTGCATGTGTCCTGCATGTATTGCTGTGATGTCAACAAATCTGGGAGAAGTGGCCCAGTCTGTGTCCTGATGGCCTTCTGTCCTAATCTTTAAGTAAGTGTCTATATTTTGCCTGTTATTTGTACATATCTGTTGTGTTCACCTTTATCAAGGAATACATTATATTTATCATATCTAAGTCTCGTCCCAGTTCAAACCCAGGTATATATATATTTATATATAGTTTTGGTGTAAATTACAACCTGTCACAAGCTCTCGTGACAAGAAACTTCTAAGTCTTTGATGAAGTTTTGCACATCCCTCTGGGACATCTGATAGCATAGTCTCCAGTCAGGACTTGTTCTCTCTGATTCCATGTTAGCAATTGCGGTGTTGGCCTTATTCAAACTTGCCGTCAGCTCCTCCAACTCACTCCGCAAGAGATGCTCTGTTTTCTTTAATGCCGCATACTCTTGTATAGCTGGGAGTATACACCTCTGAACCTTGGCATTAGCTTCTCGCTCCCTATTCAATTGTTCCTGCAAGACATCATAATCACGCTGGGCAGTTTGTAGTGCAGAAATTAAGGCCTCTTTTCCCTGGATCAAGGATTCAGCTTCCCTTTGCTCCTCCTTTTCCTTTGCCACCGTTCCTGTGACAATTCTGCCGGTCACTCCGGTCTGCAGCACATCTCTGCGCCTTTCTGACGCATGTCCTGACAGCGCAGGTTCAAGTGGCTTGGTCACTTCCCCTGTGATTTGAGGAACAGTTTTCTTTTCCTTCTTTCTTTTTGTCTTTATTAGCTCCAGAGATATCAGTGGTACTGGGCACACGCTCACTGGTATCAGCTTCCACATCTTGCTTGCACTCATAGGGCGTTGCTTGCTTTTGCAGCTGTTTGTCTTTGAAAATTTTGGGGCACACATCTTCCATGTGACCTACTTTATGACAGGCCCAGCATACTAAATTCATCTGTGTGTACGGCTCTCCTCCAGGGGCCACATATGAGTCGTCATCATCATCATCATCATCATCATCATCATCATCATCGTATGGCCTGAAGGGACACTGTTTTGTATGGTTATGTACATTGCAAAACTGACACTTGACGGCGGCCATTTTAAAACCCCGTTTTTTGTTTGTTTTTTTTCACACCCGACGAGGCAGACTTTGCACAACACACGTAAGTTGTATGAGCTTTACAATCTTTGAACCTTTTTGGTTCTTCTTAGGGCAACTTCTTTGCAAAAATCCATTTTCACTTTCTTTTTTACCAGACAGGGCAAACTTTATCTCACAGCACTTGCTAGCTGCAAATTCACTCACTTCAGCAAAAGGCATTAGCTTTACACAGCAATCCTTACATTCCCGACGGGGCAAAATTTACACTCAGCGCTTGCTAGCTGTAACTTCCACGCTTCAGCAAAAATCATTTTTTTCCCGCTTGAATTCAGTGTCTCAACACATCTACATCTACTGACCCCCAGAGGCGTAGCATCCCACTTCTGACACCACCTGTGGCAGGACGGCCTCGCGGCGGGGTCAGTAAGACGCTAGACATGGTGGGAAACGGTCAACTATAGTGGTTTATTAGCCACAACCAAAATAAAGTACGGGTGCACTGTCCCTTTAAGAAACTACTTTCTTAAAAATTAAAGCCTGTTCCCTTTAGGGAAACTAACTCACTTCTTGAGCCCTTACTAACAAGACAGCCAGCTAATCTGGTCATGCCCAAAACATATGCAACACAAAGTATAACCAATAAGTGTAATAATAAAGTCTTATCTGTTGCAGCTCCAAACAGCAAACAGGAACACGGTTCCGGGGAGCAGGCTGTGTCCAGCCTCACAGCAATGTTTATCTTTATCCTGGGTTGGGGTCCCAGCTGGTCCCAGCAGCAAAGCTCCTCGCAGGACTGGGGACCAGAGCAGCAGCAGCTGCTACGGCTTCCAAGCCGGGAGAGTTCTCTCCACCTTCCTGTGGAAAAATAAGCTCACCTTGTGTGAGCAACTTCCTGCTTTTTAAAGCACTTGTTTCACCGATAGTTCAGCCCCTGTTTAATCAGTCCTCAGCTGTGCTTTCTCTGTCTGAGGAGATTAACACTCGGTGAACTGGCTGCAGCATCTCTCCATTCACTGTCACAGCCTACTGAGTCAGTGACTCTGTCACAATATATATACATATATACATATATACATATATACATATATACATATATACATACAGTATATACATATATATATATATATATATATATATATATTTTTTTTTTTTAACCTATGATCTTAACACGTTTTGATACTCACTTCATCAGGTGTTCTAGCCCTGTAGAGCATTAAAGTTAGCCCTTCATGGTCATATAACTGTATACATAATACAGGCATGTTAAACACAGGGCCAGACCAAGATATTACTACACCCTGGGCAGAATTTTTTTTGGTGCTCCCCCTCCGGCAGCATCGAACATAAAAATGGTGTTGCTGTGACAATGTGACATCACATGACGTATTGTTGTCATGGAAATGTGTTGCCACAGGACATCAGGATGCTTAAAGAAGAGGAGGCCGGGGCAACAAAAATGTAAGTGCAACATTCTCCGTGCATGGATCTATCCTGTGTTGTCTCTCCAACAATGTCCTGCGTGACCAAGTGCCCTCATCAATTTTTATTGCTGCTACTACTTTTCTGAGTCCCACTGGTGCTAGCCACTCCAATGTGACATCTTTAAGGTTCCCTCAACATTGACAAGGGTGCGCAGGACTTCGACTGTTAATGATGGTACCGGGGGAGGAGGGAAAGGGGTGGAGCGTGTGTGGCAAGAGCTTTCTGGGTATCTATGTGTTTATTAACTTTGTCCAGCTGGTCTCAGCTGTTTTGGAGGACAGTGGCCCCTCCTTACCAGGGTTTAAGCTCACCACTCCCCACTTTCCAAGGGAGCAGGTCTTGCATACAGCTGTTTGTGACAGATCCAATGCGATCATTCCTCCTCTATTTATAGAGGTAAATAAGAATTTTAATCAGTTAGTTTTAGGACCTGCAATATTTGGTCATGCCTTGATGTGGCTAGCAGGCTTATAGCGCTTTGGCCAAAGGGTTTAACTAAATTACCCCTTTTCAAGAGATATATTAGAGCTTGCTGGGTAACTGTGTGTCTGTAACTATACCATTCATTCTTGTCACGCACTCTTGTCCTGACAAGATCACCATATTGTATCTTAAAAATGTATATATAATATTATTACATCCAGTGCAACAGTAGATATGTGTTACTGGCTAAATGTTCACATGCAAATTTGAATGTCTTATGATGTGGTGTGTTTGTAGGTGATGCCGCAGTAGTGTACATCATTGAACATTGTGTTGACCCATAACTTAAATCATAGTATTGGGCCATAAAACCTCAGTACCTGGATTCATGTAATTGTACACACTTTGTTCAGACTCGGACTTGCTGTGCCCGATGTACCTGTAATCCGACAACCCAAATATTTTATCTGGGCTGAGGATGGAGCTCAGTCGCTCCTCCTTTGGGGACATATGCATGGGTGGAGGGGATTTTCTCCCATTCAAGAGGCATGGAGATGGCTATCAGCCTCCTTCTGCTGCACCGTTCCTTTCTCTTTAGGTCACAAACCTCTTCTTGCAGTTTTCTGTGAACCTTAGTGCCACTACCACTGAGGAGAAAGTGCTTCAGGTCTCCTTCCACATACAGTTTTTATCCTGGCTGCATATGTGAAAACAAATGTGTAGATGCTGCAACAATAGTTTACCATAGGTGTAGGGAGTGAAATGTTTATGGAGTGGATTGTCATAATTATTCTAACATACTGTATATTATAATAAAAATATATAATTATATTTAATAAAGGTGGGCTTCCTAAAATGTCCCTTGTCTCCTAGTGTTGAATATTTGTGACCACCTCTGAGCTACAGCATGCATTTATTATTATTATTATTATTATTATTATTATTATTATTATTATTATCATCATCATCATCGTTTATTTGTGAAGCACCAACATATTCCACAGTGTGGTACATTGGGGTACAGAGTTATGTATATTACAAAAAACAACAGTTACACCCAGTTGAGGACAAACATGCACAAAAATATATAATGAGGTAATGAGGGCCCAGCTTGTGAGATCTTACAATCTAGAGGATGTATTTGACACATAAAGGGAGTGTGAAAATGTATGATACTTCTCACTACAATATTTATTTGTACAGTACATATCATTCCTAATTCGGACACTGTACTTCTATTATTGGTGTTCTTACCTGCTAAGTGACCAAACAGCCAATCGTAGCACTTGACAACCTGCTCCACTAGGACCTCATTCTCCTCTGCGGATAGCGGATGATCTTCATTGCTTCCACATGGCTTCAAGTGGCACCTTCACAGCTGGAACCCCTGCCTAATGCTTCACAGGTGTCCTGCTCATGAGTGGAGGTGGAGTGGGTTGTGGAGGTAAACTGTCTACCTAAGCACTCCTCCCAAAGCCCTCTTCCTGCAGCTGATCCCAGGAGCCCCTGCTTGACTCGCCTATCTCTACCCTTACCTGTATCCCTCTATACCTGCTGATTTCCCCCACACCTCCATTCTCACACCTCCCCTTCTAACACCTCCACTCCCGACATCACCACTCACTCAAACCTCCTCTCACTCACACTCCCACCTCTCATGTAAACTCCAACTTCTCTCACACCAACTTCTCCCCCTCTCACACCAACTTCTCCACACTCTTCCCCTCCATGTTACTCACTCCCCCAAACACACACAAAAATCCCTCTACACCTGCTGATTTCTCCCACACCTCCATTCCTCACACCTTCCTTCTCACACCTTCACTCCCACTCGGCCACTCACTCACTCACACCTCCTCTCGCTCACACGCCCACCTCTCATGCCAACTCCCACATCTCTCACACCAACTCTAACTCTTCCCCTCCATGTTACTCACTCCCCCAAACACACACAAAAATCAGTGAGGGAAAAAATAACAACAATAAAGACACTACAAAAATACTACTCACATGTATCTCTCTCATTTTGCTACAAAACAAACCTGCCACCAAACTCCTAGCTCAATCTGTCTCTCCCTTACTCCCCACAGCACTGACACACGCTGTCTAAAATGACTGCTTAACATAGTGTGTGTGATGTGTTATGTCACGAGATTATGTTCACTCCACTTAAAAAAAACTAACAAAAGAACAACTCACGAGGATTAATGGTTTAACCTCATTATTTAGAACAAAATGCACACAGAGCGCACCGAGGGTTAACAACCAAACTACAAAGCGTGAAAGACATAAATTAAAATGAATGCGGATACACAGGACTATAAACTATGTGCCAGTAAATTACCCTACACCTGCTGTGCAGACAAATATAAATTTATTAATCAATGACACAATGCTTAAAATCCAGGGTCCACTTAGGACCACAACCCACACAACGCAAGCGGTACCTAGACCGCTAATAAGCTCCTAAAATAGCCAGCCACTACACTGGCAAGACAGTAAAAAATACACACATACAAGTAGACCCTATGGTCACAATAAAAAAATCCTATGGTACAGCAATGGAAAAGATCTTGCTACCGGGTACAAGCTGAGGGTGGGGGGGCACTTACCCAGTGAAGGGCGAGCTGGAACCGCACACTCCTGTCAAGGTCTTCTCCTGATGAAGCACGTGGTTGCGAAACGCGTAAAGGTCACGAGAGGTCACTCCATGCGTGTGCTGTTAGGCTGGGGTAGAGGCAGAACCAGGAAGCTCCTGTTGTGATACGATCTCCATCGCTGGTGCAGTCCGGACCTATTGGCGTCAGTGTGTGGTTCCAGCTCGCGCTTCTCTGGTTAAGTGCCCCCCCCCCTCATCTTGTACTCGGTAGCAGGATTTTTTCCATTGCTGTACCATAGGGTTTTTTGATTGTGACCATAGGGTCTACTTGTATGTGTGTATTTTTTACTGTCTTGCCAGTGTAGTGCCTAGCTATTTTAGGAGCGTATTAGCGGTCTAGGTACGCTTGCGTTGTGTGGGTTGTGGTCCTAAGTGGACCCTGGATTTTACGCATTGTGTCATTGATCAATACATTTATATTTGTCTGCACAGCAGGTGTAGTGTATTTTACTGGCACATATAGTTTATAGTCCTGTGTATCCGCATTCATTTTAATTTATTTCATTCAAGCTTTGAAGTTTTGTTGTTAACCCCCGGTGCGCTCTGTGTGCATTTTGTTCTTCTTGTTTTTGGGGACTCCTTTTGGAGCCCCCTCTAGGAGCGTTTTTGAGGAGGTGCTCTCACACGGACAGCAGCAAGGGGGGACCTATCTAACTGGACAGCTCGAGCGCGGACAGTTCATCTGTATTTTGCTAACCTCATTATTTAACATTCTTTTAAAGACACTGCTTAAATGATGCGATTTACAATAGAGAATACATTTGTTTCTCACATTTCATTCTGCAACTTCTGAACACACCAAACTGCGTAGTTTGGCAATGACAGCTTCAGAGCTACTAGAATATGCCTGTTCAAAACTACTAGAAACAGGACGAATTCAAAGCACTTACCATTTGTTTCTATTTATACTGCCAGATACTCTTTAAACTGATGAGAAAAACAATACTGAAATGTTTGCAATTAATACAAAATAATCCAATTTATGGCAAATTTTTCATTGAGTTGCCTTTTTTGTATATATATAAACAGAGTAAGAATATTGGTAGCTGGCTTCTGAATAAAGATGTCAGATGTCATAAGCCACAATATCAAGTCACCATTGTATGAATTGTAATAACATATTTAGGGGAGATATGATCACACATCCCTCTAGAGGAATACAAATCCCTTGCAAAGATTTTACAACATGTGATAGTCAAAATGCAATCTATCTTTTGAAGTGCCCGTGTGGTTTGGGTTATTTTGGCCACACATCTATGAAAATGAGACTTCCAGAACATAAAGCAAGTATAATAAATTATTCTCCAAATAATAAAAACAATAGAGACTCCTGTAGGAAAACACTTATCTAAAGAAGCATTCTGTCTCTCAGATTAAGTTGCAAATACTTGAGGTGGTGACATGACCTGTAAGAGAAAGAAATATGAGAAAGTTTTTGCTCATGATGGAGGTTTATTGGACCAAATTATTTGTGAATTAAGTGATCTTAGGCACTAAACAACTTAAAGTGATATAAATAAAATGTGATTAAATAAATTATTATTTAAAGTGATATAGGATAATGTGATAAATAAGTAAAATATGTGATAATAAATAACCCTGCTCAACCCTCTGGTGGGACCTGTGTCACGGGTTCCAAGACGTTAGAGATATTTCAAACAATCCAGGAGGAGCATGTATGGGATAAAAAGAAAGAAAGAATACACAAATTTAAGTGCAGATGTATAGGATGAAAGCAGTATGGCTTATGCTGTAATCTTGGCTCGAGTGTTCAGCCTACTCACTAGATTCAGATGTATAGAAAGCAGTTTGCAATTAGGGCTGTTACCCGTGTGGAATGGACGCGGTCTTGATTTCCCTCAGGGACACCCTCAGTAGTATGCGGTTATGTATAGGAGAGACAAGAGAACACTACATAGTGCGATCGGTCTGATATTCAAATTTATGTAAAAAAGATATAAAAGTGCGCACTTACAATGTGCATATTAAAATCAAGCATTTGTCACATCATTTGTGATAAAACGAAGGGTCACCGCTCTTTCACCGCCTCCCCTGGGTCTTCTGAGCCTCCTCTCCGTGTAGTCTGCTGTCGGGGCCTGTCTCTTTGTGCCCGTCCCGGCTTGTGACATCACGGCTCCTCGGCTTGAGAACTACGGGTCCCCTTCTGGTCCAAAATCCTACCACTCTACGTGTTTCACCCAGTCTGCATAGACTGCGTTCGGCTTCGTCAGGAGTGTGTCAACTAAGGTAAGTGGACCTCTTATATATCTTCAACAATTAATTAAACAATTTAAAATAATTGAATCAGTCGTAATGGCACAGGTGTTTTTCGTATATCAATTAGGTTACAAACTTTAAGGGTATATATATATCATTAAAATTCCAATGACCATAGTGTCATTTCATACAGCGTTTCACATAATGTATATGATATGAACCGTCATTTTGAAGTATTATTAGATCTTTTATTATTATGGAGGAATATATAGTAAGCTGTTTATTCATTAGATATTTCATCACTATTATGCTAAGTGGGGGGTTGATCTTTTTTGTGGATCTAATGTTACTTAGAAGCATTATCACTTAATTGTCCTAAATTGGATGACTATGATGAGGAATAGGAGCAATTTTAACTCATATATAGGAGCAATTATAACTCGTATAGTGGGGTATAAATATCAGATGCAGAGAAAGGGTTTTATGGTTATCAAATAGAGGAACATTCTATTTTATTTAGTCCTGCAGGGAGACATGATAATGAATATATATATCTATAAAAGTGAGGACTTTATACTAGTAAATCTATGTAGTGAAATATTATACAAATGACGTTTCATTTACATAAAAAACATAATCATACAATCAATGTTAATACAATCCAATTTTATTCATCAAATGGGATAACAGTGTTGATTTTACAACTGCAAATACATATCTTCAACATATTAATCATGATGTCTGTTGTATCGTATATGTTATCTAAAGGACTCTGGTTTTTACATTAATGACAACATTTCTATTAATAGATATAGTTGCACAGTCATAATAATATCCAAGGCGCAGATACTGGGACGAAAAAAAGGAACAAGAAGGAACAGAAGAAAACAGCATTAGATACAGTCACATATTTATATCAAAAAAGGAGCAAGGTCTATTTCTGCGTTTAAATCTTTCAGGGTCAGTGTTTTAAGGCGGTGGATCCAGAATGTCTCCCTTTTTAGCAATTCTGATCCCCTATCCCCTCCTCTCCAATGTGGCAGTATGTGCTCAATAGCCTTATATTGTAAGCACCCTGGGTCACCTTTATGAAATTCCACAAAGTGTTTTGGTATGTTATGGTTTAGCAATTTTCTATTTATGCCACTTAGATGTTCTATGATCCTTGTTTTCACAGGTCTAATGGTCTTTCCCACGTATTGTAACCTGCAGGAACATGACCAGGGAGGTTCCAGGCGGTTCCCCTCTCCCCCCGCCTTGTACCCACATGCAACGTACAAATAAAGACAGGAAACGGGAGCTGGAGGTAAAATGGCCGCGGCTATTTATTTATACAGAAAACCTAATGGGGTAAATGCACTCCCTGCCAGAGTGTGCTCCTTTGTCAGGAGGGGGAGGGGACGGTCAGCCGGCCCTCGAACCGCTGACCTCGTGTCCCCTACGCGAGCGGGCTCTCGAGGACATGGATAACTGACCTTGCCCACTCGTACTCCCCCCGGGCTCAAATGGCCCAGCTCCCAGTCTGGCAAGAACAAGCACCTACCCCCCAAGAGCCGCCACCGACAGGCCTATTTAACCCCCCTTAAACTAGGCCCGTACCGCCAACCCTCCAGACCCTCTCGAAGCCCTCCCGAAAACTGAAATAAGTCTATCCCGCCTGGCATGCCTAGCAGTGGTACCCATGCTCCTCTACCAGCCCAGCCTGTCCTTACCATTTACCTGGGGCTGCCAATCGCGCCTGGAGCAGTAGTTACTCAACTTGCCAGTTGGTTTTTAAAGATGCCCTGAGAATCGCTTTTTTCGCTGCACTATCCCTCACCCGGTCCCGGACATACCCACCTCCGGAGCCGCAGGCCGCCTTTGCCCAGCGCTATCTGGGATTTCGCCTTTTTTACTGCTGCAGGCTTCTTACCCGCCCACAGCGACCCCTGGGGAATAGACCCTGGCAGTGGATTAGGCCACGCCTCCTCCCTTGCTCGCTCTGTGTCGCACACTGCAAGCCTTGACGCCTTGCCCTATCTCCTCGATGCCGCCCTAAACGCGACTCCTTACCATTACCCGATACGCCATATGCCGTACCTTCCACGGCGTGTCCCCATCAACCGCCCGCCGGGGCTGTTACACCATCTGTGCAGTGCGTGATGCTGCCGGGTGGGTCCGCTACCGTGCCCCTGACCCCGGCCGTGGCTGAAGAATTGAAAGACACCGGGGTCCGGCTGATGGCTGTTGGTACTGGAGTGGGATTCGCGGTGCCAGTGACATTCGGCCGTGGCTATTGTGGCCTCTCGTGAGGAAGAGACCTGGGCCGCGACTTAGTTCGCCCTTCACCCGATGCCGTCTCCACGTAGTCGAACCATGCTGGGTTCTCTGCTCTCCGAAACACATTGGCACCAACCGCGGTTGCGGTTGGCCGTCTTGGTCTCCTTGGCCCTGCCGACTCTGCAGGCGAAATCCTGACAGTGACACCGCCCGCGTCAGCAACGGGCGGCCGTGTGGCGTGCCGTGACGCCCTGTTCTGTGTCACGGTGGCTGAAAGTCGCCGCCCCTCCTTCGCGGGCCATGTCCTGCGTCCCAGCGGTCGAAGTCCTCCCCACCATCGCTGAGGCCCGACCTGGCCGCTGTGACGCCATGCCTCACGGTACCGTGACCGAGGGCTGCCGCCCTGCGTGCGGTTGCTGAACTTCGCCTGTTGCCTTGCACTGCTGCACCCTCCGCGCTCCTTTCCTGTGGAGCGCGGCCTCTCTGCCTGCCGCCTGTCTAGCGCGCAATGCTGCCTGGGGACTGTCGCCTGACGCGTTGTGCTGCAGCGCCCTCTGCTTCCCCTTCCTGCGGGGAGCAGCTAAACACATGCGCATCTACGAGCGCCCATACTCGCACGCATCCACGTGCGCCTGCCTCCACGTGAGCCAATACCCACGCGCGCCCACACACCTGCGTCCCAGCAGTCAAAGTCCTCCCCACCATCGCTGAGGCCCGACCTGGCCGCTGTGACGCCCTGCCTCGCGGTACCGTGACCGAGGGCTGCCGCCCTGCGTGCGGATGCTGAACTTCGCCTGTCGCCTTGCACTGCAGCACCCTCCGCGCTCCTTTCCTGTGGAGCGCGGCCTCTCTGCCTGCCGCCAGTCTAGCGCGCAATGCTGCCTGGGGACTGTCGACTGATGCGTTGTGCTGCAGCGCCCTCTGCTTCCCCTTCTCGCGGGGAGCAGCCTTAGTGCCACGTGCTGGTTTCGCAGAGAACAACGCCTGCAGCCGCCGATCCAACCATGCCTCGTCATGGTTTTCCGCCTCGACTTGAAGAAGGCAGAACTGCTCTGCCATCGATGCCATGCTGCTGTGTGGGGAGGGGGAGGGACTCTCGCTTAACTTCTGGTGCTTAGCTGGGCCCTGAGCTATTCAAGCGCTGCGTGTGCGCTTGCCAAGCTGTTCTAAGCCTATCGCCGCTACGCAGTCCCCACACAGACCCATATACACACGCGCGTGCGCCTCTGCGTGTGCCCATATACACACGCGCGCCCTGCGTGTGCCCATATACATACGCGCGTTTACGCATTTCCGTGTGCCCATATACGCACGCACACATTTCCGTGTGCCCATATACACACGCGCGCATTTCCGTGTGCCCATATACACACGCGTGCATTTCCGTGAGCCCATATACACACGCGCGCATTTCCGTGTGCCCATATACACGAGCGCATTTCCGTGAGCCTATATACACATGCGCGCATCTCCGTGTGCCCCTGCACGCGCGCGCATCTACGCGTGCCCCTATACACGCACGCATCTACGCGCGACCATACTCGCACGCATCCACGTGCGCCCGCATCCACGTGCGCCAATACCCACGCGCCTCCATGTGCGCCCATACACACGCGCCTTTACGTGCGAGAATACCCACACAGCTACCCATATACACACACGCGCGCCTCTGCGTGTGCCCATATACACACGCGTGCCCTGCGTGTGACCATATACATACGCGCGCGCCCTGCATGCGCCCGTATACACACGCGCGCATTTCCGTGTGCCCATATACACACGCGCGAATTTCCGTGTGCCCATATACACACGCACGCATTTCCGTGTGCCCATATACACACGCGTGCATTTCCGTGTGCCCATGTACACGAGCGCATTTCCGTGAGCCCATATACACATGCGCCCCTATACCCACGCGCGCGTCTCCGTGTGCCCCTGCACGCGCGCGCATCTACGCGCGTCCATCCACTCGCACGCATCCACGTGCGCCAATACCCACTCGTGCATCCACGTGCGCCCATACACCCGCGCGCATCCACGTGCACCCATCCGCACTCGCACCCCTTCCACATGAATTAATTGGGGAATTCCGATAAAAGTAACCAAGCATAAATGCTAAACATTGTGATTCCCATTAACAAGTATTTATCCTCTAATAATTACTACAGTATATTTATATAGTTTATAATGTCACTAGATAAAGAACTCTATTGACATCTATGTGTGCCCATACACACGCGCGCATTTATGTGTGCCCATACACACGCGCACATCCACGTGTGCCCATACACCCACGCGCATCCACGTGTGCCCATTTTTTTTAATTTTTTTTAGCTTATAGTATACATGCCTACCTACACATACATATGCACCGATTTACATGCACCCATGTACACATATATACGTACCCTTATACACATATATATATACCTGCACACACATACCTGCACATAATCGTCCCGAGCGTATCAGCATGTATCCCCGCGCCGAAACTTTAACTGCGGGGGCAGACCGTGAAGCGCCAACCTTGGCCGCCCACCCCTTCGCGCTTACCCCCGGCCTAGGGCCACAACCACTAAGAGCGGCTGCACTAGCCTATACATGCGTATATCTCCACCTACGTATACATGCATACCCATATACACATGTACATACATACCCACATACCTGCACATAACACCCATAAATACCTATACGTACATCCACATATATACCCACACACATATACATATATATATATATATATATATATATATATATATATATATATATATATATATACACCCATGCCACACATATATACCCATACCACACATATATACATATATACCCATACCACACATATATACATATATACCCATACCACTCATATATACATATATACCCATACCACACATATATACATATATACCCATACCACACATATATACCCATACCACACATATATACATATATACCCATACCACACACCACGTTATTTATTTATTATAGATTTATCCCGGCCGGCCCCCTCCTCACACATACATTTTAACGACCCCACAGGTGTGGGAGGGGGGGGCCGCGGGAGCAGCCGCATCTCCAGCCGCATGGCTGACCAGTCCACCACAACCCCTCCTGCCCCGAGACCACTAAACAAAAAAGGGGGGGGGGAGGAGGGGCCTCTGCCCGCGCTACACTCCCCATCGGGAGACGGAAGGCCCGCACCACGTGGGACTGCGCCCCAGCCCCCGAACGGGCCGCGAGCAGCCGCCCGCATGGTACACACGCGGAGAATTTCCCCGCGGGCCGCATGCCTCGGCCGGACCCCCCTCTCCCCGCAACCAGCATCCCTCTGCTCCTCCCCGCCGGGGTGCCTCTACCCATGGCAGCCGCCGCGGGGCTATGCAGATGGAGGAGGCACCCGCCCGCACAACGCTGCGGGAGCAGGTAGCCCCCCCCCAGGAGAAGAAGCGGAGGAAAAAACCCGTAAGGCCCCCTCTGCCCGCCAGACCCCCTCTGTCCCCCGAGACCACCCTTCCCCGCCTGCAGCCGCCGCGGCACAGGCTTAAATCCGACCCCCCCAGCTCCATGCTGTGCGCCGCAGATGGAGGATGGGGACGGGCCGCTACACTACGGGGTCCCTCTCCTCCCTGCATCCCGCCTCCCCCCTCACCGCTGATTCAAAAATCACGGCTATACAGGAGGGGGGAGTGCCCAGGATTGACCCCCCTTTCGGGGCTTACCTTAATTTAACCTGCAGGGAGGAGAGGGACGTCCAAATCGTCTGGCGGGCAGCAAAAGAGGATGTGCTGCCCGCCAGCCTGGCCATAAGTAGGCCTTCCGTGAACTCCTCCCCTGTGCTGGGGAGGGAGGTGTGGGGGCGGGCCAGCAAGGGGAAGGCCGGACCCCCCCGGTCATGAAGCCCCCCGCCTATGGCTAGGGGGTGCCGCTTTCCAAGAGATAAATAACATGGTCTGTCCTGCAGGTCATAAATGTCTCTATGGTAAAGTTTTCCCCTGTGACATTGGAACAAAAATTAGTGTGGTCTAGTGACTTGTGCCTACATGCTGAACAACTTTTGCAGCCATAGAAACCTTTTCTATTGAGCCAGCTGTTATCTGTTGGTTTAGCATCTCTGAGGGCACTTGGAGCAAGTTTATCTTTCAGCTTTTCTGAAAATGACATTAGGCCTATCTGGTATGTTCTGGCCTAAAATTGGGTCATTTTTCAGGATGTCCCAGTGTTTAGTAATTATGCTCCTACTTTTTCCTGCCTCCCTGTTATACCCTGTAAGAAATGCGAAATCGAATTTTCTATTCCCCTTTGGTTCTTTTTCTTTGATTTTCAATAATTCGCTTCTATTTGTTTCGTCCACCCTATCTTTTGCCCTTTCTAATAATTCCTTATTGTATTTTTTATCTAGGAACTTGTTTTGGATATTTTCTGATTGTATTTCAAATTGATCTGTGTCTGTGCAATTTCTCTTTATCCGGGTGAGCTGACTGGCTGGTACATTATCCATCCACCTCGGTAGATGGCAGCTATCCCTTCTAATAAAGTTATTTTTGTCAGTGTCTTTAAAATAGGTTTTTGTTTTCACCATATTGTTTTCTATGTATATAGTTAAGTCCAAAAAATTGATACTTTGATAATCCCATTTGTTTGTGAATTTCAGATTGTATGTATTTGTGTTCATCTTCTCTAAAAATTCAACTAAATTCTGTTCTCCCCCACGCCAAATCATAAACAGATCGTCAATGTGGACCAAACCATTAGAAGCAATAGGCCAGATCAAACATCGGTAACCTAAAATAAAAATTAGCAATTATCTCCAAGGACAGTGCCTTGTTTTTTTTTTTTTTTGGTAACTTACATTTTATTGAAAATCAGATCAATAATACACAAATCATTACATAACATTTTATGGGGTAAAAAAATATCAGGGAAGACATATCTAGGAAAGGGAAGGGAGCAGGGAAGGGCCTGGTTAAATTATTTTGTTTGATTGGTCTCTATTACCTCCGCACAGTCACGTCTCCTCCCTTCTAATAAACACATCAGATAAATCCATCTAGTAGGCAGCCTTAATTGTCACTTCAAAGGAGAACACATCTTCAACTATTATAGCAGAATTTTGCCCACACTCACCCCCTGTATGTCTGATTGAGCTAACCATGGCTGCCAAACTTTCTGAAATTTAGTGCCGGTATCATTGACCAGGCTTGTTAGTTTCTCCATTTGACAAACAAACCAAATTCTATTACGAATTTTGGAAATTTGTCGGCTATCTTTTTGTTTCCATAGTGCTGCAATCTCACATCTCGTTGCAATGGCAAAATGGGCAACCAGTTTACATTCAGATCTGGACAAGCCTTGCACTGATCTATTTAGAAGGAATAACCATGGAACCAAGGATTCATAGGTGTAGCTAATTCTTAATTTCCCTCCAGAGGGATGCAACTTGAGGACAAGACCAAAGCATATGCAACAAATCTGCCTGTTCTCTGCAGTTTTTTAGACACATTGGAGAATATCCAGGAACAGTATACCTTTTATTTCTACAGCATGTGAATGGACTGAGCTCCTTTGCTCTATTATTCTGCGGTACCAATGGCGTACTCTAAAAAATAATACTTTAAAATAAATACACCCCCCCATCCCCACGCCCCCTAAGACATACAGTACAATAATGGTCAAATTACTATGATCACATATGGATAATCATGCATCTGCCCATTTAAAATACATTAATCAGCATAAATAAAGTAAATAAAACTTGCATTCACCCTTGCCAGTCTGCCACGATGAAGGCCGTCTTCATCCTCATCCTGTCCAAGCCCTCCGGTGCTGCAAACAACTCAGAAGAATAAAAAGAGACAATCTAATGTCCCGTAACCCCTTAATCACCTTAGCGGTTAGTAACCGCTAGAGTAATAAAGGGGTTAACCAACCTCCCCCACTACCCCTCACCCACAACCCATCCAGGAGGCCTAACCACCCATCATTGGGGCTAATACACCCTTCACCCACCCCGCTGCCCACAATAAAAACAATACACATAACAGACCCACTACCCACCTCTTAGACCCCACAATAAACATTACAATATTTAATAAACATTAATACATAACCCACCCACTGTGCCCCCCATAAAAACATGATTTATTATTTTACATACAGGTTTAATACCCCAGGCCAACGGGGGTCCCAGGTGGTCCCGACTGGTGTCCACAGGCCCCACAGTGCACACCGGGGGATACCCATGGGTGTCTGGGTGCCTCTGGTTGGTCCCTGATAAGGTAATGAAGCTGCTCTACTGTCTTTTTTTTTTTAAATAGTGTGTGGGAGCAGGGGGTCTCCTGAGCTGAACCACTTTTAATTCTAGCTCATATAACCCTGCTTTCCAAGTTACAGGCACCGGTAGGGGCATCGGATGCCAGTGTCGCCACCATTTTTATTGTGTCCACGTCGCGTTACGTGTGACATGTAAACAATGGGATACCGGCACCCCATATCTGGGCCTGTAACTCGGAAGCAGGGGGTCCCCAAGGCTGAATTCAATGCATTTCATCTCAGGAGACCCCCTGCTCCCGCACACTATTAATAAAAATTATATTAATGCAGCTTCATTACCATAGCGTTTTTCCGCTACGGTAATTAATTCTTTTTTATTGTTATGTGTGTTTTGATACTAGTGTAGATGAGCAGGTGTCTCCTGAGCTTAACCGCATTGGTTTCAGCCTCGGGACCCCCTACTTCATGAGATACTGGGCCCGTTATGGGGTGCCGGCATCCCAGTGCATGATTTAAATCCCCCGGTCACGTGACGCGGGAGCTTTAAAAGCACAGGGGATACCGGCACCCCATAACCGGGCCCGTATCTCATGAAGTAGGGGTCCCCGAGCTGAAACCAATGCAGTTCAGCTCAGGAGACCCCCTGCATATGTACACTAGTGTTAAAATGTATATTTATGCTTCACGATCGCCTGTAAGAGCCGTGCATGGAGACGCAGCGTCTCCATGCAGTTCTTACAGGCTTTTTTGTCTATCAGCTATCACGCTTTACAAGTTTAAGCGCGATAGAGGGGGGGGGGAGGAAGAAGCAGCTTGCGCGATTTGGTATATTTTTGCTCAGCCGAAACAAAATGTGCTGAACATGTTACTGAATCGCGCATTTGGCTTCACTTTTTAACATCCGAGCAAAAAATTTCCAATTGGGCGCAAAAACAAGGAGTTTAGGGCATAGCCCCCATAGTTTTTCGAAATTCGTTAGTGGGGGGAAGGGTATATGTTTATTATAAAAGGCCTGAAGCTGAAAATATCTGAAGAATTCAGAATGGGGCATACTGTACTTTTTCCTTCCCGGATTTGATCAAACATTTTTACTATATTTTCCTTTCCTAAATCTTTGAGTCTAAGAAGCCCTTTCTGTTACCAAATTGTAAAATCATTTCCGTTCAGCCCGGGAGCAAAACCAGGGTTAATTAGTAGGAGTGCCATTAGCGAATTCCTGGTATTCAAAGTGCATCTGACCTTGGTGGTCTCCCAGATTTTCAATGAATTGGTCACAGAGGACAGCAGATCTGTAAGCAAATTCATCATCTTTTTTGGGGACCAGATTAAATTATTTAGGTCTAGAGGTAGACAGGCTTCTCTTTCTAGAGCTACCCATCTTTTCAAATTAGGATTAATGATTAGGATTAATGTGCCATTGGACAATTTTACAGAGTTGGGCCGCTTTGTAATAGGACAACAAGCAAAGTACAGCTACTGTAAACCACCTGCCTGTCAGTCCTCCCAGAACTCTTCCCCTGATTCTTGCTTTCTTAATGTTCCAAATGAATTTAGGGATGAAGGACTGGTGGGAGAGGATCTCTTTTAAAATGACCGGAACCAGTAGGTTCTGGAATAAGTACAAAATACGGTGGAACAGGTTCATTTTAATGCAATGTATTTTACAAATCCATGAGATATTATACGTGGACCAAATTCTACTGTCTTCTCTGAGAAGTTTGAATCAGTTTTGGGAAATTTGCAAGATAAAGAATTTTGTAACTATTTGTAAGGAAGACTCCCAAATATTAGATAGAAGTCCGTAGCCATTTGAAGTTGCAGTTAATAGCTATCAATTTTTCAAAATCTTTTTGGAGATTTATATTCAGCACTTCTATTTAGTATGGTTGATCTTAAAACCTGAGATTTTATTAAAAGTCCTGAGAAGACTGGGATGGGGTAGGGTCATAAGAGGTTTGGAGATCATCAGGATCACATCATCCGCAAAATGAGCAACTTAGTGGGATTGTTTGTTTATGTTAATAACTGAGACATCCGGGGTCTTCCTAATCTGGGCCGCCAGGGGTTCCATAATATGGCAAATAAAAGCTGGGAAAGTGGGCATCCATGTCTCGTACCACTTTTAATCTCAAAATAGTCTGAGGGAAATCCTTGATTAATTACTCTGGCTTTAGGATTAGTCACTAAGAACTACAGTAAATGGTTTCATCCTTGTCGCATTCAACCCAAATGCCACAAGCGTGTCATACAGATAGGGACAATCGATCCTGTCAAATGCTTTTTCTGCATCAAGACTCAATACCATGGTGGGTATATTCTTTTTTTGGGCTAGCTCGATTAGGTCTATTATTCATCTTGTGTTATCAGCCTCCTGTCTTCCTTTTATAAACACTACTGTACCTAATTAGGATGTATGTCTCAGCATAAACTGCCCAATTCTATTAGCTAACAATTTAGAATAGATTTTAATGTCCATATTTATTAATGAATTAGTTTTTTGTTTGTGTGTAGTTACTGTATGTTATTTGAAGCTAATTCAAGGCATTTAAGACTTAACATGGCATTAAGTTTATGCTAATGAGATATACAATGGCCGTTGTTTTTGCATACAATTAGCTTGGTGAATATGGGTTATCCTTTGGGGAAATAATGTCACTGTCGATGTTAATGATTTTGATAATGGCCCACTAATAACACTGCATTAACAGACGTCTGTGGATCTGGCCATAAGAGCCTGAATCTATATGTTTCGTTACAATTAGCTGAAAACTTGACATTGTCTTGAATGTCAGTTTGTAGCCGATCTCAAATACATATTTAGAATCAGAATAAGAGATCAATTAGGATATTTGGAAGGGCAATAGAAATCCTTTAAGACACTAGGGAGCATTTTTGATGTTATGGGCTGGCTCTCCACTCCTTACATAATTCAGTGGCATCGCTTTATCATTATTATCATTATATTTTTGCCCTTGTGATGGTACTGTAATTAGCTGAAAGTTTTTAGAATCCCATGTGTTGTTACTTTTTCCATCATCTAAACAACACTTACTTATAAGTTTTATTATGCATGCTGTGTTCTCTAATTAGAGTCCACAGAGTGTTTGGCTGGCAGGGGAAACTAAAGTATTTGTAGTCTTGAAAGCAATGTTTACTCATGTGCTTTGTAAGTGGATTTTTTGTTTTTTTTCCTGGCGACATTATTTTCCAATTCATCTTTTCATGACAGAGTGTTTAACAAAACAGGTTTTCTGCTTTGCAAATTTGTCGTAAATATTCAACACAGTTTTTAGAACTATTTACATGTTCAAATGTGTTTTAAAAACTTAAGAGCACAAAAAGAACCTTTCAAATACTTCATTTTAGTTTGCTTGTATTACCAAAAAATACATGCATAACAACATTGTCTTACTATTTCCTGAGCAATTATATATTCTACTTCATTGTGGTACAGGTGCTTATATCAAACAGTCAGCAGACCATCAATGTATTGTGCATCCATTCCTTCAGAGCCTTCATCCGTAAACTGCATGCTATCAAGCAATAGGTACACAGAGGAATCATCTTCAAAAGACCAGAATCAATTGGATATGTGTCTTCTTGACCAATTTTTTTTTAATCATAATGGGAAAATACAGATTTTTATCAGTTAGACTCACATTAAATCTACAGAATGAGAGCACTTGTAGTAAAAATGAATTGCGAGTGACTCCAAATCATATTGATAGCACATACAAAAGCCATACATTTCAAACGTCCTACTGTACTAATAGTAACACCTATCTGAATGCAGAAAATTGTATGTTACAATAAAGTGGTATTCAATAAAAGAAGAAAGAATTTAATTTCCTGTGTAGTTAGCATGTGTTGCAAATAATTTGAACATATCAGATGTAACATGTTATTAATTGTGCAGTATTAAATCAGTATGGTCTGTTATTTTTAGTGTTGACACATGTACTGTAGAACTGAGCTCTAGGAACTTGTTAGATACAAAGTTATGATTCTTGTGAACTTTGATTTAAAAAATATATATATATTTTCAATTTGTATGTTTCAAAGATAATGCTACCTATTTTCAACATTACCTGGCTCTTGTATGTTATCTATTTACTAACTGTGGGTGATTAATTACACTTCCATCTGTGCAGAGACATGGCTTAATTGATTCGTTGCAATTAAACCGTTTTCTTGCGTTTTTAGAGGAGCTTTTATTATTTTCTGTTCTATATTTTAGCTTCCTGCATAATTACAATTCAATTCCAAGCTGTTCTTCTTGTTTTGTTTGTATTATTGTTTTCTTATAACCCAGTGTTAAATATTGTACATTACACTCTTTCAGTGGTTAATCAAAAACATGCACCATCCAGACTCTTGCGTTCTTCTCAAGGATGTCTTCTTTCTACCCCCTTTGTATCTAAAGCCCTCTCCCGCCTTAAACCTTTTTCACTGACTGCCCCACACCTCTGGAATGCCCTTCCCCTCAGTACCCGACTAGCACCCTCTCTATCCACCTTTAAGACCCACCTTAAGACACACTTGCTTAAAGAAGCATATGAATAGCACTGTGGATATTCTGAACACAGGATACACAAAGATTGGCCCCCTGCAGACGCACTTACCAGAACTCCCTCCTACTGTCTCTGTACGTTCTACCTACCTACCAATTAGACTGTAAGCTCCTCGGGGCAGGGACTCCTCTTCCGAAATGTTACTTTTATGTCTAAAGCACTTATTCCCATGATCTGTTATTTATATTATCTGTTATTTATTTGATTACCACATGTATTACTACTGTGAAGCGCTATGTACACTAATGGCGCTATATAAATAAAGACATACAATACAATACAATACAATACAATTTTGTATAGCTTTAGTGTATATTATTTTGTTCTTCTTTGCTTTTGTATTGTAGCATCAGTAGTCAACATACTGTATAAATGTACTGGAGTGGAAACCACGATTTCTACCATTTTAAAGGAGATTCATTATAAAGCTCTATCGAATAAAGTTTTCAAAGCATAGTTTTTGTACACATTTAAAATAGGTCTTAAGAGTACTCCCAAATGTTTAGCAGGTTTAACTTGAATTAATGTTTATCATCAATTGTAATTCTTTTTCTAAACCTTTTCAACCACTTGATGCAAACAACATTGATTGACCCTGTGTAATTGTGAATTATTAATATCTTTGTTACGTCTGCTGCATCCCTGCTTTTGACAACCTTTTGATATGTAGTATCTTTGTACTGTATATATTTCAGCTGAAGTCAAGCTCAGTTGCCCACTGTTCAAACTGAAGCATCTCTCTCCTAATTAACCCTGAACCTACCTAAGTTGTCTGACTTGCGAGGTGAATCCCCCAAGATTTGTACTATAGATGTATAAATGTCTTCCAAATGTATTTGAGAATTTGTTTTTGGAAAATTTTCGCCAAGCTACAGCAAATGTATTCTCTGTCTCAATAGCCACCGGCGGTGAAGAAAGGACCATCAGGTACAGTGACACTGAAAATAACTGCCAATTGTTACAGTACATGTACAGTAAATGACAACCTAGGCTTATATCTAAAAACAAAAATTACGATTCCTGCGCTCCTACCAATTAGGCTAAAATAAAATAGTGATCTCATTAATAAGGGTTATTTTGTTAAACCCTTTGGCCAAAGCGTTATAAGCCTGCATGCCACGTCAAGGCATAACCAAATGTTGCAGGTATCTACACTGAATATATGTAATTATTGTCCCATGGACTGGTGAGCAATGTGAGAAAGCCCGAAAGGGGTTAAAAAAAGCATTTGTTTTTGTGAGTAGTGCAATTAAAAGCTGGCCAAATCCAGTATCATAGTTACCTTACTGTATACGTAAACTGTGGGTTCACAAATTCCCTGGTGTGAATATAATAAAACTTAAACATATTTCTTTCTGTCAGCCTTATACAATCACCTACTATTCAATTGAGGGTGACGTGCAGACTGACACTGGGATGTATTATAACTGCACTAATTGGAAAATTGGTATGGGCTCTGTAACTGATATGGAAAGCAGATGAGCCAATAAAACTATCCCTATGACGTTTCAGTGATACTATATTAAAATGCAATTATGGAGCAGTCTTATATCTGAAAGCAACATTACAAGGTACGGTACAGTACAAGAAAATGGTACTGTTATGATAACTGCTATTCCTACTACTATATATGCAAACTCCTTCTAAAGAAACCAATCAACACCCTTTCATTTTTAAAGAATAATACATTTTGTAAAGACATGAAGCAGATTCTGTGTACAGTAAAAAAAAAAAATATATATATATATATATATATATATATATATATATATATATATATATAAACCATAATACTGAGTTAAGTTATGTGAGTAAAAAAAGTGACAAAAACCCTCCACAGGAAAGCAAATATGCAAATATAGCTGTATGCTCATCTGCATGTCTTAGGCAGGTCAGCAACCCCGCCTTTCCCCATTATCACCCAGGCTTATAGGGAACCATGTTAAAAATGGTTATTGAGGCAAAAAGTGACACTGTGTGCTCATTTGCATATCATTTCCCAGAATCCCTTGCTGCAGTGGAAGTGCTGTATGCTGGGTGATAATGGGGAAAGGCGGGGTTGCAGACCTGCCTAAGACATGCAGATGAGCATACAGCTATATTTGCATATATATATATATATATACACATATGTGATATAAATTGCACACCTAATTATCCTTTTCTGTTATATATATATATATATATATATATATATATATATATATATATATATATATATATATATATACAGTATATATATATATATATATATATATATATATATATATATATATATATATATATATATATATATATATATAACAGAAAAGGATAATTAGGTGTGCAATTTATATCACATACAGTATGTGTATATAATGTAACCAAAAAATGTTGCCACAGTGTACTAACTATACACAATAGTTAAGGGAAATAGGTAAGGAGAAAAACACACGGGCGTAAAGTCAGTTAAATTAACTATATCAAGTTAATATATGAATATCAATGAAAGTTCAATTGGTGGAAATGATGATTGGAATCCTGTGAAATAAAGAGAAAGGCAGATATGGTGAAGTACGTTTGTATTAGTCTACAACGCAAAACGAAGACAGCTACTTACAAAGTAGTAGATTTTAAAGGCATGTAGGAATCAAGTCCTCTCCAAGCTGCAGTGTTGAGTCTCTGCTTCCTCTGGAATCCACGTGGAACGCCAAGATGCTGAGTTGCTTCCAAACACCTATGCTGCTGCCTCTGCTCTCTTGCTCCCCACCTCTCCAAATCTCGCGATGCACGGGAGAGTGAAGTCAGACACTGGTCTGAGTTCCGTGGCTTAATGGAGGGCGGCAATAGTAAATGTTATTGCACCAAAAGGTGCTAAGTTTTAACTATCTAGGTAAGGAGTTAGGAGGGATAAAGACTAAATAAGTGTAGTCGTGTTCTTAACCTATGCGTTTTGTCCTATAGAGGGACTTCTTCAGGGAGTATCTTATATCTGAAAGCAACATTACAAGGTAAGGTACAGTACAAGAAAATGGTACTGTTATGCTAACTGCTATTCCTACTATATGCAAACTCCTTCTAAAGAAACCAATCAACACTCTTTCATTTTTAAAGAATAATACATTTTGTAAAGACATGAAGCAAATTCTATGTACAGTATATTGTTTTTAATATATATATAAAATCACAAAAGAAGAAAAGAAAGGGTCAAAACAATGGAGCACTCAAAAAGTATGTAATGAAAAATAGAAAAATGGACATTATTGGCAATGCAAGAATAAAACACAAGAGACAAACTCAAACACATTCCACATGTACGATTAACTGCTGTAAAATAAAACTTATAATAACTAAACATAAAAAAAACCCAAACCTGGAAAAACCAAATAATAAGAGCCCTAATAGAGCATAACAAAACTAGGGGAAAGAAAATTCCCCTAGTAGTGTAATAAAGATCGGCCGATCATGAAGTAAATAGGAACTCAAAATAATAAATGAGAATACCAAGACACAAAATAATCCATCAAAAACCTGCAAATAAAGCAGCTGTGAAAAAACACTCTAAATGCTGCATGATGTAACACATAAAAATGACAGGCAAAAAATAAATACTAGCTGGGGAAAATAAGTGTAACAAACAGCAAAATACCTAAATGGCTAAGGAAAAGATAATAAATAATATAAACAAAGCCACAAAGGTAAATAGAAAAGACCCTGTGAGATGCTGAGATGAGTAAATAAGTCCTGATACTTATGGTGCACTACAAACTTGTAGTCGGCAAGGTAGGGAGGAAGTCCAAATATAGCACAATGTGCAGTCAGAACAGACCCCCAACATTCCAAGCAGTAATTAGGTAGGCAAAGGTCAAGATCGGACACCCCAGCAGCAGTGAACACTACAAGCATGTAGTGAGCATAGTGGAAAGGGAGTCCAGCAATACAGACCAGCGTCAGACATCCCAGTATCAATAATATGGTGAGTGAAGATACACAAGGACGTGACACTTCACACAATACACACGGGTCAGGGGGTAGTGAGGGTATGTCACAGCTCCACTCCGACGGCTGTTTTGCCGTGAGGCTTCTTTTGGGAGCGTGGAACTAGCACATCCGTGCGCGCTCTTTAAAGGGCTCCAAATTCGCGCCAAAAATGAACTCACGACCAGCAACCATTCAGAAAATACTGAGATGAAGACGCGTCATCTGTTGCGATGCTCATGCGAGAAGAACTCAAAGGCACTAAAACTTAAAGAGACATACATGAATATACATAAAATAAAAGAAATGTGAGGATAAAAGCATAAGTACTAAGCGAAATGCTAGAAAATAAAAGATATGGATAATAACATAAAATATTAATAATTTTTTAACAGAAAAAATAATACAGTGAATATTAAAATCTCAAAAATAATCTTAGATATAGAAAGACAAAATAAGCAAAAATAAAAAATAAGAGACAAAAAAAAGTTAAAAACTGAGAGAATCAAAAAAAAGGGAAACATATACAATATTGGGGCAGAGCGGAGAATAGCCTCTGACAAATTTAGATAGTTTTGTTGGGTTGTAGTACCAGCGCATCAGGCCTTTATATGCGTTCTCCTTTAATGTGGTACAGATAGAGCTTTTAGCTGCTGCCAGCAGGATCCTATCCCAGTCCTCGTCCTCTAGTGTCTCCCCTAAATCTGCTTCCCATTGTCTCATATAGCTAAGTCTGGGTTCGTCCTCTGTCTTGGGGCAGATCACTTCCTTGTACATTCTAGAGGTTAGTCCCCTCGTGTCCGTTCCTCTTGAACACAGCTGCTCAAAATTTGTTCTCTGAGGCCGAATAGGGGCTTTTTTTATAGAATGCCCTGATCTGTAGGTTTCTAAAGAATTCTGCGTTAGGAATATTTTTTTCCTCTTTGATATGTTGAAAGGTTTTGACATATTTTATACCCTCCAGATCTTTTAGTCGGAGATACCCTGACTAAATCCATTTAAAAACATTAGAACTATCCAAGCCTGGAGCGAAGTCTGGGTTACCCCAAATGGGGGTCATCAAGGAGTTGTTAGAGAACATCTAAATTTGGTAGCCTCCCAAATCTTCAAGGAACTCAGCATGGCCTGCAGCGGTGTCCGAATTCTGGACCGGCTTGTTCTGGGTAAATAAATTAGGTTTCGCAGTTCTATGGGTGCGCAGCAATTTCTCCAGTGCCACACATCTCTGGAGAGTCGGATCTGTGTTCCACTGTAGAATCTGCGTTAATTGGGCCGCATCGTAATAGACGAGCAAGCAAGGCACCCCCAACCCTCCTCTTGAGGTCGGCCTCATCAAGATGTCTTTTTTAATTCTTGGGCCTTTTTTATTCCAGATAAACTTCGTTATTGTGGACTGTAGCGAGAGGATTTCATCTTTCGGCAGGGGGATCGGGAGGGCCTGGAAAAGGTATAGCACCCGCGGAAGGAGATTCATTTTCACACTGTGAATTCTTCCAATCCAAGAGATGCCACACTCCGCCCACCTCCTGAGATCCTCTCGTAGAGTCTTAAACAACCTGGGATAATTTGCCTTATATAAGGCTTTGTAATCCTTTGTGAGATATACCCCTAGGTATTTGATCATGGAGGGTTGCCATTGAAAGTTAAAGTTTAGTCCAATTAGTTTTTCCACTGGTTTAGGTAAATTTATGTTGAGGGCTTCCGACTTGGCCTGATTAATTTTGAACCCAGAAATTTGATTAAACCTCCCCAAAATTGAAAAAACATTGGGCAGAGAAGTAAGAGGTTTGGATAATGTCAGGATCACATCATCCGCGTACAGCGCCACTTTATGTGACTGCTTTTTTAATGCTATTCCCGATATATCCAAGTTGTTTCTCAGCTGTGCCGCCAAGGGTTCTATACAGAGGGTGAACAGCAAGGGGGACAACGGGTATCCTTGCCTTGTGCCACTGCGGATTTGAAATTGTTCCGATGGGAACTCCTGATGTCGCACCCTCGCCGCCGGCCCCTCGTACAGTGCCATAATGGCTCCCAACAGGCGTCCCTCAAAGCAAAATGCTTCTAGCGTCCCCCTCAAGTAGGGCCAGTCGATCCTATCAAAGGCTTTTCCCGCGTCCAGACTGAGTACCATTGACGGAATATTTTGCTTTTGAGCCAGATCAATCAAATCGATTATTCGTCTGGTATTGTCTTCCGCTTGCCTTCACCCAATAAACCATACCTGATCTGGATGAATCAACCTGGGAAGGACGATATCCACTCTATTAGCTATAAGCTTGGAGAAAATGTTTATGTCCGTATTGATTAACGAGATGGGCCGGTAGCTCTTACAGTCTGCCGGGTCCTTTCCAGGTTTAGGATCAGGGAGATAGACACCTGAAGCATCTGTGCTGGGAACGAGGCCCCTAGCAAGACTGATTTAAAGAGTTTTAGCATATGCGGGGCTAGAATTTTAACGTATTTTTTGTAGTAGAGGTTTGAGAAGCCATTTGGACCGGGCGCCTTGGCTGGCTTAAGGGACTTTACAACTTCCGTTAACTCTTCTAAAGAGAAGTCTTTCTGTAACGCCTCTCTTTCCGCCCTGCTCAGTGTCGGCAATTTCGCCTCTTTTAAAAATTCTCGGAGACTGTCCCTCGTTCTCTGGTTGTGTATGACCTTACTCCATCATAGAGCGTTTCATAGTAGTTTTTAAATTCTGCTACGATCCGCTTAGGATTCGAGGTAAGCTCCCTCCCCTACGTGCGAATAGATTGAATGTGGTAGTTTGGTATTTTGTTTCTGAGTCTATTAGCTAGGAGGGTGTCCGGCTTGATCGCCTTCTCAAAAAACCTGCGCTTAGTCCAGCTCATCTCCTTTTCAGCTTGGGAGGCCAATCTTATATTTAACTGACGTTTGGTATCTAGAATTTGTTTCAGGGCAGAGTCGTTTTTGGAACTTTTATGAATTGCTGTGAGGGATGCCAATTTCTCCTGCAGCTCTTTAATCTGGTGCTCCTGTTCTCTTTTGCGTCTAATGGCTAGCCACATAAGTGATCCCATGATGGTAGCCTTATGGGCCTCCCACAAAGTGGCGTGTGACGACACACTACCCTCGTTCTCCGTGAAATATTCCTTGATCTTCTCTCCAACCTCTCTCTCGATTTTTGGAATTTTTAACAACGGCTCATTTAGTCTCCAACCCACTCCCGGCCTGTCTAGTAAATTTAGTGTGCACCGCAGCTCTATAGGTGCATGGTCTGACCACGAAATGTCGTGTATCCCTGAGTGGGAGACCACTGGGACCAGTCTATTGGACACAAGGAAGTAATCTATCCGACTGTAGCGTTTATGGGGGTGGGAGTAGAAAGTGTAGTCCTTAATCTGTGGGTGTTGCTCCCTCCAGATATCCACTAATTGGCAGTCTCGTAGTCCTTGGGTAATGTTTAGTACGTCCTGTCTGAGGGGGAGATTAGATGCTGTGCATCGGTTGAGCTTGGGGTTTAACGTCCTGTTCAAGTCCCCAGCCCCAATCATATTTCCCTTTGCTCCTTCTGCAATTTCTGGAAGAAAAGGGAAAAAAATTCTGAAGCCGGCTCGCATGGTGCATATATTGATGCCAACATAAGGGACTGACCCTGTATGGATCCTACGAGGATAAGGAATCTGCCCTCTGCGTCCGATACCTTCTTCTCTAGCTTAAACAATATTCTGTTGTGGATTGCAATGGCTACCCCTCTCTTTTTTTCTTTTGCTGATGCAAGGTGTACTGTGCTAAAGTCCTTATCTAAAAATTTTGGAACGCTAACCTTGGAAAAGTGGGTCTCTTGGAGAAAGAGAATGTCAACCTGCTATCGTTTGTAATCTTTAAGGGCCAACTTACGTTTTGCTGGGCTGTTTAAGCCTTTAACATTGTGGGAAATGCACCTGATCTCCTTATTCATTTTGCTTAACTCGTGTCTTGCTCTTTTCCGGCGGTGTGTTGTTCACGGCTCTGACTTCTCCGTCTTCACCATCTCCTGCCTTGGTCGCACAGGGCAGGGGGGGGGAGGGGTGGTAAGGGGTGGCGGGGTGTGACACAGAAGGAGAATCCAATAGGGAATACAAAAAGAAAAACAAAACATGAGTACATGCACATGAATAACAGTTTGTCGTCGGCTCCAGGGCCTCCCCGTCCTGTAGCCAAGTCAAGCATCTTTGGGGTGACGGCTCTTGTGGTATCCTGACCATGACCCTCATTTATTCCCCAAAGGACTTTATCGGGTTCCAGGGGGACTCACCTCCCCTGGCCCCAACTGCAGCACATGCCGACCCCGGGGTATGAAACTCCGCCACCACCCCATGCCCGCGCTCTCTCTACACCCATCCTAACATTTTAAAACAGAACTATAAATGCCCTAACTTGCCTGTGTGAACTTTAACACAACCTGCCGTCTACATAACCCTGTAGACTACTTCGAGCGTGCCTTCCCTCCGCCCATTTTTCATCATACCTGTGCAGGTTTGTATCACCCAACCCCGTGCCCCGCTCTAGGCCCCCTCCTTTTACCCTTCTCTCTCCTGCCGCCTCGTCCCCTCTCTATCTTCCCTTCATCCTCTTTTCCTCTGCCTCTCCTCTTTCTGTTCTCTCTTGCCTTTCTATCTAATCTGCCCCCTTCCTATTGAACGGCCCCCTATCTACCCCTTCCAGACCTGTGTCTTCCCGGCCCTCTGTTAGTCCCCCCCTCCTTCCGCTTCTTTCTCCGTGTCCGGCAACTGTTTTTTGCGTCTGTATGGGGCTTTCCATTCTCGTATGATGCTCTCTGGCGCGCCCCCGCTTGCCGGTGTCGTCAGCTGCCCCAACCAAGATGGCGTCCCTCCTTTTGACTCCCTGTGATGACGACTTCCGGTTTCCGGCGGCCGCCATTTAGGATTGTCCGCTGCCTCGAGGAGGATGGAGCGCGCGCTCTCCTCCCGCCTTTTCACCTCTTCCTGGTTCTGCGCCTCAAGCTGGTTCCCGAAGAGCGCCATCTCACCCGCCATCTTCTCACATCATCCAGGGCAGGAATCAAAGGTGAGTTTTACCTCTCTTTTTACCAGGAGCTGTTGCCGAGCCGTGTGAATTATGGGGAGTCTCTGGATTTCATCCGAGGGCTTCCACTGACTCTCAATAACTGGGGCATTACAGGTGATATGTCTTTTCATACGGGAAGGTCCAACAGTTCAAAAGGCAGGCAACTTTTTCATAGTTAACTAATCAACTTTTAATAATTGTGAGCCACTGTCATGGCTGTTGTAGTCTTTCACCTCTTGCCCCCTTTGGTTTTTGGTGAGCTGGCTCCACCGTTCCATTCGGGCTCAAGTGTTTCTGCTTCTTCTGTTTCCCTTATGGGGGCACCCTTCAGGCCCAACTTGGCTAGGAACTCCGGCCCTTCCATGGGATCTTTCATTGTGATGGACCTCTTTCATTGTGATGGACCTCCCGTTCTGCGCCACCAGCAACCCAAACGGGAAGGTCCATCGTTACCGCACGTTCTGCTCATGCAGGATCTTAGTGACCGGCAGTAGGCTGCAGCGCCTCAATAGAGTAACAGGGGACAAATCCTAGAATATAAGCATTTTATTACTTTCGAATTCTACGAATGGAAGGGCCCTTGTTTGGCGTAATACTGCCTCCCTGGTAGTGTAGAAGTGCAGCCGGATAATAATGTCCCGGGGCTGCTCATTTTGCACTGGTCGGGAGCGGAGGGCTCTATGGCAGCGATCCATGGCCAGGGCCTCCTTACCGCAGTCTGGCAGCAGGGACTCCAGCCAGTGCGGGATGAACTCCTCGCAGTCTCCCACCTCCTCGGAGACCCCCCTTATTCGGATATTATTCTGCCTGTCGTGGTTCTCCGCATCTTCTTGTCGTTCTTTCAGCTCATCTATCTGCCGCTGTAAGTCTCCTGTCTTCTTCTCTGTTTTCTTTACTACTTTTATAGTGAGATCAACTTTATTTTCCAAGTCGTCTGTTCTTGTCCCCAACTTCACTACATCTCTCTTTACCTCCTTGATTTCAGCCTGCAGCAGGGATTTTAGGTCATTGTACAATCTCTCAAAGTCACAACGCTTACTCCCTCCTCTTCTCCCTCTTCTCCCTCTTGCTCTGTGTCTGCATCTGGGTTTGAAGCCGGTGCCATTTCTCCTGCCATGCTACTCGAGCCCGCTCCTCCAAAGTATGCCCTGACATCGGCCAGTTTTTGTTTCTTCTGGCTTGCTGGCTTTTTCGGGGCCATCCTGGTGTGTTTATTCAGTGTTGCCTTGGTGTTAAATATGGATTTTGTAATTTTTTTTTTTAATACTGTCTTCTATGAGCGCGGCACGGAGCTAATCACTTATGCTTCCATACCCGTGTCCGTCGCGCATGCGCCTCCGCCTATATCTATTTAATACAGAATAATCATAAGGAATATTATAAAATGTGGAATACATCATACATACAGTAATAATACAAAATCCCTAATCTAAAAAGTGTGTCAAGCACGTGCATTTTAAGTGAAACTTCTTTGTCTTTTGTCACTGTTTTGTCACAAAAATTGTATTTGTTACGGTGATATTTTCAATGAAAAATCAAAACACAATTTCAGTGACAAAACGCAAAGAAGTGTGACTTAGAACACCCGTTTTAGCTATTTGCACTTCTATATTTATACTGTGAATTCCTTGAGTGTGTGTCTCTGAAGTGTCTCTGTGTGTCATCCTATACTGCTGCTTTGGAGTCCTCTGCACATGCGCGCCGAGTGCAGGAGGACTCTGCGTGCGTGTCATGCAAGCTGAGCACTAGAGGCCTCTGTGCAAGCGCGCCATGCACGTCGAGCACGGGAAGCCTCTGCGCATGCTCGACATGTGTGCCGAGCGCTAGTGGCCTCTGCACATGCGCGTCGAGCACGGAAGGCCTCTGTGCATTCGCACTATGCGCACCGTGTGCGGAAGGCCTTTGTGCATGCATGCCTTGAGTGGGAGGCCTATGTGCCTGATCTTGATATATATTTTTTTTAGTGCAGATTCATTTCATACGTTTGAGCTGTCCAAAAGGGAAATTTAGATCCATCTTGGATGACGGAAGTTCGATTTAAGCACACAATTATTAGAGTGGACCATTTTGAAAATGTTTCCAGTATTAATTGTATTATCTTCTATATAGATTACTGTGATGGTAGGGGATAACCGGGCTCTCTAATAAAGGTCAAACCCGTTTCGGTTACCCAAGATCCATGTATAAGGGTCCAAGAGAGTTTGCTCTTCGACCCAGTAACATTGTACCATTCCAATGTATTATATGTTTTAAAAGTATTTTTTGTGTTTTTTCACTTTCCGAGCATGCAAATAAGCAGGAATTGCTAGGGTATGAGTTTCAAGGTTTTTTTTTAGCGGAGGAACCATTGACAGAATGTGCCTAGGAGGTTGGGGTCCAGAGTAAATATACCCTGGATTCTCGAATACATGTAGGCACATTGTCCTGGCAAAACCTCCCCTTGAAAACATAAGCGCGCCTCACCACTAGGATACTCTGCTTCAGCACAGCCCAGAAAGGAGTGAGGCACAGGGATTAAACATGTATTCCTGTGGCTGAGGGAATTCCTTGGTTAAGGGAGGTACCACAACTAGGGCTAAGGTGACCCAAAACCAGTATAGGGTTTGTGGGTGCCCCAACCATATATAAGGTTTAGGGGGGACTCTGAAAGTTCAGACTGAGTCCAAAGGAAAGTGTGTGGGGAATAAGGCAGATAGAAATAAAACTACAATATTTTTCCTTTTCTGCCCCTTGTTCCCCAAGCCCCAGAAGTGTAGTAAAATATACTTTAATAATGTAATATGCTTTTACATTCGGAACTGATGTTGAAACAGGCTGCCTTGAGCTAATCCATAGGTGCCGGTATGTCTGCTGGACATCAGATTTAAAAGCAGCCAGAGGATGCCCAGAGGTATGAATAGCATTTGGTCAGCGGGGAAAGGTGGAGTACCAGGTCCAGAGATCAATGGCAGTCCTCCGGGATGCCACTTGTTCTGCCAGACCTGGTGGTGCCTGCCCAGCGGGTGGCATTGAAATAGCCAGGGAGCGAGGTGGCAGGCTTGCGCATGGCTCTTGGCTATTTCGAATTTCCTGCTGACCTGGCTTTTCTAGCTGGCTTGGCACTGATTGGTTGATTGGGAAAGTTCCCACGTGTTGATTGGCTGCACAGTTTTTTTAATGAAGCTGAGAATACTATAAGAATCAATGAGCCAATTATATTCATAGTCTTCGGTAGTAAGAGCGCGGGCGGGCTTTTCAAAGTTGCTTCTGTGCGACTAGCAGAGCAACCGGCTTCGATTTCAAGCCTGAAAAGCCTGCCTGCCAGAGTCTAAGTCCTGACTTTTGTGCCCAAGTTCTCAGAAACGATCGCAGCGGACGCAGCTGGGATTTTATGCTGATTTGAGTTCCAGGAGATTTGGACTAACATGCGGTCAGGAAGGATTAAGTTCTCAGAAGAGAACGCAGCTGTGGCATATGGAACTTCATGCCGATTTGGGTTCCAGTAGATTCCGGGCTAAGTCCCGGTCAGGGTAAAACTCTCCCATAAAGTTCCCTGTACCTAGGAAAGTCTAGTTTTCGACCGCAGTCCCAAAGTAAGTGTGTCTTTTTGTCTGTATTTTGTGTATCATTGTGTGTAAGCGAATTTATGCCAAATAAATTACAATTTATTTCAATTCCTTGTTTTGCTCAATGAAGGATCCTGGTAAAAAGGTGTAAATAACTTGGTCTCCTATGACAATTACTAAGTCTAAAAACTCTATCTCCTTATCACTCCATTTCATCGTATATTTAAGATTGATCGTATTGTTGTTAAGATATTCTAAAAACAAATCTAGTGTTGCTATATCCCTATTCCAATTAAAAAAATATTAATTGATGTACAGTATCTCTTCGTTAGGACAGTGTGTGGAAAAGACCTGCATACCTCTAAGAACTTGTGTGCTAAAACACATAGGAAACATTAAGAAAAGAATATTGATGTATAGTGTTCCAAAAACCGTCTCTTGCAAATATGATGCCAATTCAGGAGGGTTTAGATACAGAGCTATTGAACATATAGAACACCAATGGAGGGGTGGAGATAGGAATGCTAGACTCAGTCAAAGAGAAAGTTACTGGATTTTTAAGTTGAAAACCCTTGTGCCATATGGTCTGAATATTGATATACAGTAGACATTTGTGATTTTCTTTATTTTTAACTGTATTGATCCTAGTATTTGTACCTTAATCTTTTTATGAAGGGTTTCTAACAAAGTTTTATATGAGGCTTTTATATATTTTTATTCTCTGGATATAGTATATATTATTTTTTGTTCTCCTGCTTTTTCTATTTGCATTTTTATTGCATTTTTATGGTTGAATGTTTTTTCTTAATATGTCTAGGGATTTGTTGATGCAATATCTGTGTTCCTTTATGTATATGTAATGTGTTCCATCCTGACTTTTATATATATCTCCTCAGAACGCATCCGCGAGACTCATCTTGCACAACTCTGAGTAATTTTTTAGATTAGGGATTTTGTATTATTATGTATATTGCAAAAACAGAAAGGCTAGCGCAACATACAAAATGACACAACATATCGAACAATACTTTAGTGCTTATCTGCTCATGAGTAAGGGTCATTTAGTGAAACCCTTTGTCCAAAAGGTTATAAGCCTGCAGCCACTTCACGGCATAACCCATCTGCAGGTCCTAATATTCCACATTTTTTAATATTCGTTATGATTATTCTGTATAAAATAGATATGCATTACATTTAGACGATTGTGATTCGGTAATTTTTTGGAAATACATTCTTTTGTTTCCAAGATGTGGTTTAATTATGTTAATATGTATTGACTGAGAATTCAGATCTAATCAGAGCAACAAGTAGCGGCTAGTGGTAGATTAGACCTTTTATGGAGGATAGTCCTTGAGCTCTCCTCCTTGATTAGAGAGAGAAGCATTTTTAAACAGGACCACCCAGTGTTATACCAGCTGTTCCTGACAAAGCATGCATCGAAATGCGTTGAGTCATAGAGAGAGAGATGGAGAGACTGACGTCATAGCATTGATCACCAGATGGGAAGTGGAGAGATACAGGCATCCATAGGAGTTGGCAGAGCATCAGTTCCTCGGCGCGAGTGTGGGTGAAACACGTCTGACGTGGAGCGTGTATGCATCTGCGTGACAGTTGTTTTTACCATTTGCCTTTTGAAACTTTTCATAATTTTAGTGCATAACTGTAGAGTACTTACCTTGTATAAACCCTTTTGTTGTTACGATTTACACCATCCTGCTGTCTTTTTTTTTACATGGGATCCACACACTGCATCTCATTGAATACAATATCCGAGTACTTCACCAATGAGTGAAGACACAGTGTACTAAGCTCGAAATGGGGTTTGATGCCTTATTTTCATCTTAACTCTGTGAGTGCAAATGTTGTCAGACTTTTTGGATTTCGTGCACTTTTGCATACAATATTGCACTATATTATTGTTTGTCTTTTCCGGTTTTTCACGCTCCCCATACTTCTGATACCAGCACTTCAAGAACCCCAGAAGAAGGTTCAACTTTTGTCATAGCTACAAAACCGGTTGTGGATTTGATAATGTAAATCACATTTATTTATTTATTTATAGTTTTCACTGATTTTATTTATTTCACGTGTGGCACAATTTTGTTATTTTCACTTCACAAGTGTTCATACATTTGTTGATTTAGTATCAGACACTTGCTTTTGGGCCCTTGTCAGGGTCTCCTAGACCTCCTGCCTAGCCATAGTGCGTCTTTGTCCACTGGGTGTGCTCCTGTCTTCTGTTTCCTCTTGGTTCCTCTGTCTGCCTATCTGTCTTCTTGTTGCTCCTGTCTCTGTCCTTTATAGCTTCTGCTTCCTGGTTGGTTCAATTGCCTTTGCTTCTAGTCAGACTCCTATGCACATGCCTCTGTCTTTGATCCTGATCTGTTCCTGTACCTGTATTTGAGTCTGTTCACCGTAAAGGCCCTTGCTGGTAATCTGGCTTGTCCCTGTCTGTTCCTTGCTCCCCGGTCTCAGTCCCTGCTCCCCGGTCTCAGTCCCTGCTCCCCGGTCTCAGTCCCTGCTCTCCGTTCTCAGTCCCTGCTCCCGGACCTGTCCTGCCCCGCCTGTCCTGTTCCAGTCTCCTCGTTGCCGACCTCTGCTTGTTACCTGACTTCGCTATCTGCCGCCTGCCTCTGATCTCTGCTTGTGACCCCTACTACGCTTGTGCTGTTCCGGCCACCGAGATCCTACCCGCCACAGGAGTCTCCCGTGACAGAAAGCAAAGGCCACTTCTGGACCTCGCTGGAACAGATTCTGCTTTTGCCTGCACCCTTTCCTGCCTGCTGCAACAGACCACATCCGCATGGTTAAAGATAAGTACTTTTGTTTCTTTTTTGAAAATCCTAGTTGGGACCTTCAAGGTTTTTTTTTTTTGTTGCTGCTAAGTGTTCTGCAAGAATTATTGCGTTTATATAGAAAAAACATTTTTTCTGATACTAGAACTGTTGCTGCAGAGACTAGTGCACCTTTCTTTGAGGTTTTTTCTTTTGTGCAGTGCCTGGGTTAACCCTTGCAGTACCTGTTGTCACCTTTTATAGACTCTGACTTTTCATTCCCTGGACAAGGCTTGTCTCTGCATCCCTGGTTGGACCACTGCTGTTCACAGGGTTCCCCATTTCCAAAGACAAGAATGCTTCCATTATTTTGTTACTGCATTTTTCCTGCAATCTGTAGTTCTTCCTATGATTGGTTCTAAAGTTTCAGATTTAACTGCAGGTTTTCTTTCTCTGTATGATATCCCTACGCCTGATATCTAAAGTTTCAGATTTAACTGCAGGTTTTTCTGTCTGATATTCCTATGTCTGATGTCAAAATTTTCAGATCTAACTGCAAGATTTCTCAGTAGTAGTTTCCTGCTGTCTATGATATTTCTATGCCTGATTTCTAAAGTTTCAGATTTAACAGCATGTTTTCTTTGTCTATATGATATCCCTACGCCTGATATCAAAAGTTTCAGATTTAACTGCAGGGTTCTCTGTCTGATATCCCTACGCCTGATATCTAATGTTTCAGATTTAACTGCAGGGTTTCTCTGTCTGATGTCAAAAGTTTTGGATCTAACTGCAAGTTTTTTCTGTAGTAGTTTCCTGCTGTCTATGATATTTCTATGCCTGATTTCTAAAGATTCAGATTTAACTGCAGGTTTTTTCTGTCTATGTGATATCCCTACGCCTGATGTCTAAAGATTCAGATTTAACTGCAGGTTTTCTCTGTCTATATGATATTTCTATGCCGGATTTCTAAAGTATCAGATTTAACTGCAGGTTTCTCCATAGGATATCCCTACGCCTAATGTCCATAGATTCATATTTAACTGCAGGTTTTCTCTGTCTTTATGATATCCCTATGCCTGTGTCTAATATTTCTGTTGTTCATTCTAATGCTTCTGCTTTAAAAACACATTTCCTCTTTACTGGTTTCTTGGGAAGTGTGGTTTCCCCATGTCTGAAATGATGGCTCCCATTCAAACAGTCTTGAGCAGTAAATGTGAACACTGTACCACTGATTCTTCAGAATTTCTCAAAGCAAGGAAGAAGAAGAAAAAGAAGGGAGGCATTACTGTGGAAGTTGCAGAAGGAATTAAGAATGAAAATGTAACCTCAGAGTCTGCATTTGATGAAAGAGATATGCTGCAGCTTAAAGCAACTCACAGACGTATCCCAAGAATAGTGGAAGAAAAGAAAGATGCCCTAACTCAGACGCTTCAAGCTGCACAGAAAGCGATTGATTGTCTTTATGGACGTTTAGATAAGGAGCAAGAAGCCAAGGCTGCACTACAAAGCTGTCTATCCTCAGCTATTGCTAAGTGTGTTCTCCAGGAGAAAGAAAAAGAGCAGTTGGAGAGGGACAGGGGATCCTGTGAAGTAAGCTGGAGAAGGCCTATGCTGAAAATGCCCAGTACCAGAGTTTCATGGCTCAAGTTGGCGAAAAACTGGAAGCCTCTGAGTAGAAGAATTGCCACTTCAACACAGAACTATGTTCATTGAGAGAGATCTTCGAAGGGTTAAATAGCAGTTTTGAAATAGTAACCCAGGAGTGCAAGAATCTCTATGTCCAAATCAGTGAAGGAGATAAGAAACTCCATGAATTAGGAGAGGAGAAGAAACAGTTGGCCCAGGAAAAGTTAGACATGCAGACAGCACTGCAGAATGCAGAGAGAGTGGTGCAAGAAGAACGTTTCTCCCTGGAGCGGCGCACACAAGCATAAAATATGCTGCAGAGTCAGCTGCGAGAACTGCGTACACATCTGCAGGACACCAAGGAGAAATAGGTGAAAGCTGAAGAAAAGTAGCGAGTTCTGCAGGAAGAAAGTTTCCAGACTGCCTCCAAAATAAAGATGCTGCAAGATTATTTGAGTACCCAGTGTGTCCCAAAAGAACAGCATGAGGAGCTGAAGGCCACACTGAGCATAACCAGAGCCTCGCTGGAGGAAGAGCTAAAGCTAGCAGCTGAACACACATCTCAGCAACTCACAGCGCTGCAGGCGCAGATCGCTGAGCTCAAGACACAGCTTGCCAAAAAGAAGGAGAGAGAGAAGGTGTCCGTCTGTCAAGTGGCTGGCCTGACACAGCGCTATGAGGTCAAAATGGCCGATGCCTGCAAATTATTGGACCACACAGCCCGTGATAAGATCCGGCTGCAGCTGGAGCTGGACAATGCCCGGGAGGACTACCGGCAGCTGCAGATCAGAAATGAAGAAGATGAAACATATTTAAGCTTTACTCTGAGTCAGCTGGGAGATATGGAGTCGCGACTCAACTCCAAAGAAGCCGAACTGACAACTGCATTGAGTGGGAAAAGAAGTGCAGAAGGACAGCTTCAAGAGCTGAAAACTCTAATAGCTGGTCTTAATGAGAATTTAGGTGATACCACGAAACGGCAGTCACAAAAGGAGACCATGGAGCGTGAATTCTATGTTCCCACTTACCCATGTGAAAAGTCTGCACCCGTCCTTGATGCCCACATTCCTGATGTCCATGCCTCTGCAATGGAGTTGAACGTATCCATTGGGAAGTTCCAGATTCCAAAACTAAAAGAGATATATTGGTCACAAAAATAGACCACGGAAAGTGAATATGTCCCCTCTGCCGCATGTGAAGAGCCTGATGTATCTGTTCCTGATGCCCCTGCTATGACGTTAGACGGATCCCTGGTGAAGTTCCTTGCTATGCCTAATGTTCTTGATGCTGATGCCAACGCTCTTGTGATGAGGATAAATGCACCTCTCACAGATTTCCCATCTGCACTGACATACACATTAAGTTGGCCTTCCATCTAGGTTTCCCTGAAGAGCCTGGAGGGTTGTCCGGAGTTGTTGCTGATTCCTATGTTCCTGCAAAACATGGAGTGTTGTCCGAAGGCCATCGTGAGTCGGCCTTCCATCAGGGACACCCTGCTAAACCTGGAGGTTGTCAGGAGGATCTACAGGCTCCTCTGCTCCCGCTGTGAAGACAAGCGCACGTTCTTCCGTTTATCTACGAATATCTGATGCGTCCTCTGCTGAGCCTGTGACCTACTCTGCAAAGTCAAGCTTACTGCTCACAGATTCTATGGCATTTGGGTTGATGCATCCTGACATTCAACTGTTACGAGAGAGAATTGAATTCCTCTGTCGGCTTTCTGATGGACTTTTTCAGTCTGTATCTGTGGAGTACTCTCTGCCCGCTGACAAACCACCAGAGGTGGGTCACCTTGAGTCCACTTTTCATCAAGGCCTCTGGGAAGAGCCTGGAGGATCGTCCGGAGAACGCTCTTGAGAGGGGGGAGTAATGTCAGGGTCTCCTAGACCTCCTGCCTAGCCATAGTTCTTCTTTGTCCACTGGGTGTGCTGCTGTCTTCTGTCTCCTCTGGCTTCCTCTGTCTGCCTGTCTGTCTTCTTGTTGCTCCTGTCTATGTCCTTTATAGCTTCTGCTTCCTGGTTGGTTCAATTGCCTTCGCTTCTAGTCAGACTCCTATGCACATGCCTCTGTCTTTGATCCTGTTCTGTACCTGTATTTGAGTCTGTTCACAGTAAAGGCCCTTGCTGGTAATCTGGCTTGTCCCTGTCTGTTCCTTGCTCCCCGGTCTCAGTCCCTGCTCCCCGGTCTCAGTCCCTGCTCCCCGGTCTCAGTCCCTGCTCCCCGTTCTCAGTCCCTGCTCCCGGACCTGTCCTGTCCCATCTGTCCTGTTCCAGTCTCCTCGTTGGCGACCTCTGCTTGTTACCTGACTTCGCTATCTGCCGCTTGCCTCTGATCTCTGCTTGTGACCCCTACTACGCTCGTGCTGTTCCGGCCACCGAGATCCTACCCGCCACAGGAGTCTCCCGTGACAGCCCTATTCACTTGCACAACAACAGAGCGCCAAGTGAAATTTCTGTTAATTGTTTCTAAGGATTGTTAATAAATCTTGATTGAATCAGGAACCATCTTATATGGTAGGTAAGGATAAAGCATGTGAAAATCTTGAGGCGGCTTTGTTCAGAGGTTTCACATATGGCACACTCGTGAGCACGTGACCTGCATACAGGACAAGGGTTAATACTCAGCTCGCAAGGGGTCCCAATTTTGACCTCCGCAAAGGTCCCTCTAATGGACAATATCTCTCCTAAATCTGTCCCCATATACCAACTGTCACAAACAGCAAACAAGTGGGCACGTGACTTAGATATGCAATCAGGGTTAATACACATGGCTACTCTAGCCAACTCACCTTTCACCTGCGCAAGGTACCTTCAATTAGTTAATATTAACCCCTTACTCAATTGCAATCATAACTATACACTTCCACCACCAAAGATAGTTATCAAATAAAAGTTTTAAAATTTATATTTGTCAGGGTCCCAGGTACCTGTTTATAATCGAAAAACTATACACTTAAAACTCAAAAATCTGTTGTAGCAAAATGTGTCTGAATATGTAAATACTCTCTCCAGAGCGTGCAATCAGTCCATTCAGAGCTGAAAGCATCAGTTTTTAAATGTTTTAATATATATAAAAATACAATGCTAAGATTACTGAAAAAGGATTACAAGAACATACAATTACAATAAATGCAGAACAGTTTTTCAAAATAACAGGATAAAACATAAACAGAAAACTCTATACAGTACATTACCATATGCCATAGGTTTTCCCCAGAGTGATCACTGGCGAAGTAAATATGAGAAATCATGCGCTTGGTCAAAAACACTCCTCTGTTCTAATTCTTAATACATGCTAAGACTTAAATATTCTCTTTCCCCATGCAAACAACATTATCCCACCCCATCGTAAATCAGCTGTGAGATTGTGGGAGGATTCACCATCCTGATGGCCAGAACTCACCTCCTCATCCTGTCACATCTGGTACTCGGGAGTTGCGATCCAACGGTGGTTGCACTGTGTGTGCGTGTAGTCGATGCGCGATCTACCTGCCTCTCCGGATCCGCCCCCAATCTTTGCCCCCGCTCCGAAGACGGACATGCGCAATGCACGAGTGTGGCGAGAATGGAGGTGATCAGGCCTGAATAAAGGTGTTATACCCGGCTTGTCATCCTCCCCTCGCATTTGGAATGAAGGGGTTTAACTTATTTGCACTGCATTGCTGTGTTTGCCCTGTCCCAGCCGTTTTTACCTCCCATTTGCAGGCCATTCCCTGCCTGCTGTAGTAAAAGAAAATGTATTGCCTGCTATATTCTGTGGAGACACAAGATGGGAGCAGTGAGCACCCCAGTAAGCACTGATTGAATACGCGTGGCTGCAATTAAACCGTCTATGTAAAGCATGGGTATCCATTTACTATTTGTTTGACCTGTACCCACAAGTCAATTGGATAAGTGGTTTGCGGTTAGCTTTACCGATAGAATGTATCTGTTCCTCGGTTAGCTTTCTAACTTGAAAGGCGACCAGTGGGAACTGTGTCAATTGACGTGAGAATTCGGTGAACTTGGATTCCCGAAGCCGGCATTTCAATTAGGAAGGCTAACTCGAGAACGGAGGCACCCAGCATCCTGGTTTTTGGGGTGCATATGTAATAAAACACAACATGACTTTACATGAAAGAATTACAGTGAACATACAGTACACCCAGAACATAACATTTAATAAAGTGTGTAAATTGTATGTTTAAACTGTATGGGCAGGACTTGTTCCTATAAGCCCGGGAAGAATTCCTCTGACCTGAAGATAGGGTGGGAGGGAATGAGCTGCGGGTATTTTATTCCTGACACTTCAAAGGGATTCCGCTGACCAGGCGCCCCTCAGTCTAAAGAAGTGACAGGGATGAAAGACCCCAGAGCACCCTAATGTATACATGGCCAGATTCCTGAGACGTCGTAGATCCTGGGCCATTGACACCTTCGCGCCAAACCTCAGACTAAGAAGTGCCAGAAAGAGGATGTACAGCAGGTATGCTAAGTTGCCCGAGTGTCAAGTCGACACATGCGCTTTGCAAACCGGGAAGCCTTTTTGCCCGGTTTGCAAACTGCGGGCAACGTGGCTATTGGTGGGTTACATTTTCTCAGAATGAGGATTGGGCGCTCATGTTAAAGGTAGGCAGGCATTGTCTATAACTGTGCCTACCGAGCTGTCCCCAGTGTGTTCATAATTCTTGATCCATGATGTAAATACACAAGACTTCATTCCAGCACAGCGGCAGCCGGTTCCGGAGAGAAGGGGTTAATAACACTGTAACTAAGGATTTACCCCAAACTTCGGAATTTGTTAGCCCTGGTGACTCTTAAACGAATTCTAACGAATCTCTATGAAATTCTTTGAGGTGGCTGTGTTAGTAGGTCGGCAAGTTGCGATCTAGCCATGGGACCTTTAAACCAAGACTGCATTTCTTGCGCTTGCAAGCAAAGGACAATTTATTTTGTTCCCTTATCCCAGTAAGTGTTGTTTTAAGTGTATTCTGCAGATGTTGTGTGTTTGTCTGTTAAGGAAATAATTCACAATTAATTTTGCAACTTGTTCTGTTCAATCAAGTACCCAGAAATATAAATGTGTTGATAAAGTTGGTGTCCATCGTGACACGCGCGGGATTGGCTCCCCCTGGACCTGCCTCCAGGCTCCGTTCCCATTCACTTGACGGGCATGCGCGGTACGCGAGTGGCGCGCGATCGGGTCGCCACCCCTTGACCTTGGTGACTCGCGGGATGAGGCTCCACCCCCAGACCTGATTGGGCTACACAATAGGGCGCATCTGTGCGACCCAGCAGCCTATCTCTTCGTCCCTTCTTGTTCCGCCTCACTTTCCATTGGAGGGAAGCTCCTTTATATACCTGCTCAGCCCAGACACACATCGCTGAGCATAATCTTCTGTGCCTTGCTGCAATCCTGCCTTGGGCCTTGCTGAAATCCTGCCTTGTTCCTGCTGCTGCCTGACCCCTGCTTCGTATCTGGGCTATCCACAAAAACTACTCTCCACTCTCCAATCCTTACCTTATCGTAACGTAACCTTACCTTATCGTAACGTATCCCAACGATCTGCTACTCTCCAATCCAGACCCGGCAAGTGTAACGACTACTCTACCTTCTATACTTTTGACCCGGCTTGCAAAACCATTCTACACTCTAGGCGCATCCTCGCAGTTGTGGGTTGACATTTATACAATTCCCTACCTCAGGCTCACGGTCACGTCTGGTTTGTGGTGAGCTACTTGTTACAGTATGCTCAGCCACACAAACTTCGACCCCGCTGAAATAGGATGAGTCCTGAGCATGCACGCCAACGTCTTTTCCAGCATTGAGAAAAAATTAGTGGCTAATGACCAACATATGTGCACCCTCCAGGAGAACTTCAGATCCCTCACTCTCTCCATACATGAGTCTCGGTCTGTTCCTAATCCTGTCGCTCCTGGTGTTGTGCCTCCTGTCATGTCTGCCTCCCATCCGCTTCACAAACCCCAGCTACCTACACCCAACCGCTATGGAGGGGATCGCCATGAATGCCAGGGGTTCTTGAATCAATGCTGTATTCAGTTTGATTTAAATTCCTCCCGCTTCACCTCTTCATGCGTCAAGGTGGCGTACATTATATCTCTTCTTACAGATAACACACTTGCCTGGGCTTCTCCCATCTGGGAATGGAGGTCTGATCTCACTCAAGTAATCAGAGCCTTTACCAGGGAGTTCGGTAGGGTGTTTGATATGCCCGGCCATAAGGTATCTGCTACTTCTACTCTATTCTATATTTCCCAAGGTAACTGTCTAGTTGAAAAATATGCACTCGAATTCAAGACCATTGCCGCAGACACTGATTGGAATAATTAATCCTTGTCGGCTGTTTTCTAGTGGGGGCTCTCTGAAACCCTAAAAGATTAATTGGCTACTTATGACCGTCCCACCGATCTGGAGGACCTTATTGCCATCTGCATCAAAGTGGACCACCGTCCTCTGGAAAGGAGGTCAGAGAGAGCACATCACTGGCTCCTCACGTCTAGGATTCCCCCTGTTCAGGTGACCACAACCGAACTACCACCAGTGGACACTTCCGAACCCATGCAACTGGGAGGTACTAGTCTCTCTAATTCTGAGAAGCAACGATGAAAGAATTTGGGTCTTTGTCTTTATTGTGGAAATCCCGGACATCTTGCCTATTCTTGTCCCAATAAGTCTGGAAACGCGAAGTTCCCATGAGAACCAAGGGAGTCTCATTGGGAACACTTTCTCTCTCCCCTATCTCTGTTGATAACCCCCCTAGGATTCTCTTTTCCATTACTCTTTCAGGGGACGAGTTTCTTGTTTCTACCCTTGCCTTCCTCGATTCAGGCTCTGGGGGCAATTTTATAGATCAACGTTTTGCAGAACGTCACCATATTCCCCTCAGAAGAACCCCATAGGTCTTGAGGCCATTGACAGTAGACCACTTCAACCAGCATTCATCTCATTGGAGACCGAGGTTCTTCACCTTAAGACGTGAAGCGTTCACCTGGAGAAGATTCGATTCGATGTGATACACACACCTTCAGTAGGAGTAATTCTCGGTGTTCCCTGTTTACAGATCCATAATCCCCGGGTGGATTGGCTGAACAAGGATCCCATCCTATGGTGCTCCTCCTATACCAAGAACTGTATCATGGAATCCAGTAGCATTTGTGGAACCACCACGTCCAAAGTGAAGGAAAGGGTACTACACTGGCGACACACTTTATTCGAGCTCGGCTAGTCCCACGAATTCAGGTATACCCGGGTGTATTGAGGTTTGTGACTGTTTTCTGCCCGAGTGCATTGGGTTATTTTCCAGGAAGGGATTGAAGCATTTTATTCCCGCTGGCTGCAATACTGCACAGTATATATGTATATACTGCATTACAATTCATGAATTTATGCCATCTGGTAGACACGCGAAGCATTGCAGCCTATTAAATCCTAATCATTATCATTTAACAGATCAGCCGCCCGTCAGCCAGGCATGAACCCAGGCTGGGAAGGCAAACGCAATGGGGCTTGTCAGAGGTGAGGAGCGGCGCATTCCAGGTATCTGCCAGGTACATACTGGGTATTTGCTCGAATAAAGTGTGTCGGTGCAGTATTGCTTGAGGGGTATGCCGAGTTCAGTGATGTCTTTGATAAGTATTACCTCCACATCATCCTTTTGACTGTCCCATTGAATTACTCCCAGGTACATCTCCATGCCAGAGACCAAGGCCATGAGGGAATACATTGCCGAGAATCTACATAAAGGATTCATTCATAACTCTACCTCCCCTGCTGGTGCCGGATTCTTCTTTGTGAATAAGATCACCATTAAGAATCATTATCCACTTCCTCTCATATCAGAATCTCTCTCTCTCTCTCTCTCTCTCTCTCTCTCTCTCTCTCTCTCTCTCTCTCTCTCTCTCTCTCTCTCTCTCTCTCTCTCTCCTCATAAAGTTGGACATTAACACCAAAGAAAAAGAAAAATGTAACATATGTGTTTATGTAAACAATAAAACAACAATTTCTATTAGTATACTCTATTAGTATACTCCCCCCTACTACCAGGTTGAATGTATTGGTTAAATCTCTTTTAACATTTTCTGGTCATATAATATCGATCTACAGTATTTGAGGATAAATAAAAGTTATTTGTGGTTGTTCTATATATTTGCCTTTCATAGATCTATTCCCACTCCATGAGGTGTGAGTTAAATTGGAATAACTGGAATCTTTAAAAATCACTTTCTGTAGAAAGAAGTTGAAGCTCAAAAATAACTTAATCACATAGTTACAGACATTTTTTTCAGCTGAATATGATCAAAAAACCTAGGAAATAAATATGCAGTTAGAAAATTTCTCATGTTTATGATATTATCGCTGCTTAACAATCACTAGCCATAGAAAACACACATTTTAAACTGATCTACTTAAGTAAAAGTATCTCAGCAGCTACAGTACATGAAAAAGACATCTACCTCAACTCTGTCTTGTATTGTTTTAATAATGATTTCTTATTTGCTTTTAGATGGCTGCAATAAAAAAGTCCACAATTTATTAATTCAATTTGAGTTGCTATCAATTAAGTTAGTGAGTCTGCAATCTTGCCTATGCAAAGCCTATTTCAAAGGAAACAAACCAGTTAAAACTAGTATAACGGTGTTCCCCCATGTTCTGGTAGATTGGGGCCATTACAGGGTGTGCGGTGTATATACCTGCTGGTAACAGGAGGGCTGAATCATCAGCCGGTGGTAGTGGGGACACAGGACTAGGCTTCTGGGGTTCATACCCTACATACTGTATCTCTAGCAGTGCAGTGCCTCCATCTGCCATACACTCCAGGGAACTGAAGGTGATCTCCCACGGTAAGGTCACACACCAGGCATGAGGTATAACAACAGGAATGCAGTGCACATGGGTTGGTGCAACGCACAGCAAAAAAAGGGGGTGATGGCAGGTCTGGCAAAAATATTTCTTTATTGGGTGGACATAAAAACAGAAGGCTGCAACCTTCTACGCGTTTCGTGCAGACAAATTGCACTTTATCAAGAAGGCAGGGTTCTGCCCAATACAGTCTTTCAGCTACTCACTGAAGGATGGTCCCTGGACCTTTATTACAGGCCAAGAGCTTCCGCAGCAGTCCCAGCCCCTCTAGCAGAGGCAGAGTATGGTACACACTCACTCACCCCCTGGAGAGAAGAGGACCAGAGAAGGACCAATAGTCAGGGTTTTGGCTGTGTTACCTGTCTCTCTCAAGTGGGTAGAGGCACTGCTGAATTTGAGGCAGCACTGCCCTTAAGTACAGCCTGGAGGAGGGCACCAGGTCTATCTCATGATTGGTCATTCCTAGGCCTGATGTCTCCACCTCTCGCTGTCACTCCAGTGCATCACCAAGGAGGGGGAAAACCCATTTCAACTACTGGCAGCCTGATTTTACCAGGGCTTACTGCCAGTACAAGGGCAGAATAGTAGCCACATGTGACCTGGCTACATTCTCCGTCTAGTGGAATCCCAACGACCCATCTTGGGTCCTACATTTTCAGTTACCATCCTTGAATGTAACCTGAACATAACAAGAAAAAACACAAAAGCGCACCAAGATGAGAGATAGATATTGTATTAGCAACAAATAATAAAATTAGTAACTTACTGTACATATAAAATGTCTTTAATAATCCCCGATTCTGGTGTCTATCACAGGAGTAGGGCATCACATAGGAAGTATGAAGGGTAACCTAGATTACCCTTCATACTTCCTATGTGATGCCCTACTCCTGTGATAGACACCAGAATCGGGGATTATTAAAGAAATTTTATATGTAAGTTACTAATTTTATTATTTGTTGCTAATACAATATCTATCTCTCATCTTGGTGCGCTTTTGTGTTTTTTCTTGTTTTGCTGATATTGGTATCACCATCGGGGTTCCGGTGGAGACCACATTTGGAGGTGGGGGAGACACCTCATAAACACAGAAGCAGCAAGAGAACTGAGAGGGACCAACACTCCAAGTTTAAAAAGCCAGAGCGCGGACTGAACTTTTCATTACTGGTAACCTGAACATAACAAGAGAACATTTCACATAATTGATTATCACATTTGATATGCATGATTATTTTTTGATGTGAATATAATCATTACAGCTTACTAAAACCATTTATCATCTTTATTTGACATCAACCATAAAATGGCTGCTTTACAGAATAAGGGTTCCATCCAACATGGAGAAACTTATCAATAATAGTGCTCAGGATCTGGTTTCCTTACCAATGATCCTGAGTCATCAGACACTGTGATGGACAACACCCTCTTAGGATACCGTACAGACACATACTCCACCTGTCCATGTAAACTAACTTCCCAACCTTCCAGACTCCCAGCAGATAAGCCACCCTTTCCTGCATGTTATGAATGGTGCTCCGGCTATGCTCCATAACAAAAGCCTTTACAGCTTCTATCAGCCACTCCTTATTCTCGTCAATCTCCCTCATTAACGGCTCAGGGACATAGGGATACTCAAACCTGTGCGAGTTCCAATACTTCTAAACTAACATGACGCTCAGCTCGACTGATCTTAGTTAAGGGGCGACTTTCAGCCTGGCATGGCTGAACCCAGAACAATGGTTCCAGAACCAGAGGTTCGTAATGTCTGTCTTGGGCTATTCCCGTGGGCTGTACTATAACCAATCTTATCTCCTTCTCTCTTCTTCTCATGGCCTCTGCGGCCTCCTCAGGGTTGAACACTCCCTCTGCCCACCAATGTTCTACCACATCACCTGTTTCTAACAGGAATCAAGAATGAACTATATACGGCACGTACCCCAAAAATCTAGGATTCCACCAAGGCAAGGACCTGACAGATGCCACTACAGCGGACCCTGTGTGTGATGTGGTGTTTGAGAACCCTGAAATAACAGAAACAAGACACTGTTTACTCTACATACATCTTCATCAATGTCCTTATTATCTATTAACATTTAATTCCCCCATGACAAGTCCTTCCAATCCGACGATGGAGCAATGGTCTTAGCGGCTCGCAAGCTCCTCTTTTTAGAGTACTTTTCTTGATCAGCTTCCTCAAGCAGAACCCCACCCTGGGCAATCCTGGTGTAAGGGGTGTCCTTGGCAGAATTCCACTCAGAAATATTGGCAAAAGTGGGGCGGCAAGGTACCTGGAGACCAGCAGTACTGGTTGAAGGTAAAGGGGCCTTGAAAGTGTCCGAGTCCCGTTCAATGTCTTGTATGGATACACTACCCAGACCCGAAACCAACTTGATACATACCACATGTTGTGCGAGGGCAAGCTTGGGCCTATGGGCATTAAATAGTCCAGTGACTGGGCCAGAAAAACAAGGGTTTGGACATCCGGACATAACAGAGGTCTATCCTCCTCTTTGGCCAATTCCCTCTGCCACTTTATGGCTAGCCCTGAGCTCATACATGGACTGAATAAAGGCCATAATTTTAATTCGATGGATAGCAGTACTCACCGGAGTGGGAATTGGAGTTGTCTCATCCACCCCAGCGGTCGCTAGCAGCACGAAATCATCTCCATCAGGTCGCGTGAGATCATGGTGCATGTCCAGATCCCGCACCAGAATGGCGTCGACATCTGGATGTTGCGTAGGGGTGCTGTCCTGGCTTTTGTCAGCTTCCACCGGTACCTCCATCTGTACCGGAGAATCCATGAATGGGCTGCTGAACACCTATACGAGGTGTAGGCTTATCCGCCTCTCAGGTCTCACAGTCGCGGTCATCAACATCAGACTCCTCTGTCGTTCGGAGCTACTGGGATTATTCTGTCCCTCCTCAGCCTCAATCGGCATCCCCGATAGCGGTCGAAACACAACCGAAGACTGACGGCTTCTTGTACAGGAAGAGGGCAGGGACACCTCCGTAGGGGAAAGGCACCGGATCACTTCCAAGTCCTCAGCGGCAATTAGTAAGGCCTCTCAGGCTCCTGCGCCTCTGTGAACAACGGTGCCTAATCACCCCAGGCAGTCACCTTACCCGGCGTATTTTGGGCTGGTTCCGTCTCACTGACCGTCTCTGGTTCCTCTGTGATGACTGGGTCTGGAACCATCTCAGCCTGCTCTGTGATCATCTGAGGCCTCCATAGTTGAGGTAGACATTTGCTTAGCAGCAGGGCTGACCACCCAGGTATTTGGGTTGGTCGCATCTTTCTCTGCGAATTTCGTAGGCCGCAGCAGCGTGGGCTTCAGGAAACAGGCTCCACAGCGGACACACTTGCCTCCCACGTCAATTCACCATCTGGAAATCACACTTGGGGCATAGGCATCTGAGGTACCTCTTCCCCTCCACCTTCACCATCAGGATACCTCCTGGTAGTCGATAGTGGGAAAAGTCCATATCGCTAGACATGTTCAATACTTTTAGTAGACACAGGTACAAGAGGAATGGTAGTTGCACTCCTTTCACTCGCCAGGCTCCGAAGAACTGAGGGTGCGGTCCACTACATCCGGTATCTCCCTTATTTTCAAAGGTCCTTAGGTATTGGCTGTCGACATGTCCCCTCCCTCTGGTGGATATTAGAGGAGGGGAACTCTGCGATGTGGATGGGGCATGACTCTGACTCCTGGTTGAGCCAGTCATGACACTTGGGTGGTGTCCTGGCTTTCGCGTCTGACCCTTGCAAAACTTTGCAACAAGGCATGCAGATTTTCTGCAAACCTCCCACACAGTTCCCATTTTCTGCGAGAGAATTTTGGATAATGTGACTCACTTTGGTGCATTCCCGGACAAGGGAACCTTCACTTTGAGCACACTCCATTTTCCGACTGTATAGGAATCTCAATTCCGATGGGAATCCATTCCCTGTGGATCTGCCCAGCACATGGTTATGGTCTACCTAGAGAAGGATGTACCCCAGGCTAGCAAAGCTCCATCTCGATATGCTGTACACGATTACAGTCCATTACAAGCACTCTGTGGTTCCATGATCTGGCTACGGCAAGGGGTTACTCTGGGATTCTTCCAACAGAGGGGTCTAGGAACCTTGTACGTAAGGCACCCTTACGCCGCCCCTCTTGACTGCCAGCATCGCGGACCCTCTCCAGAGGTCCCTGGGACTCAGTTAACCAGAGCACCCCCTTTAGGCATCCCAACTACCCGCTTAAGGGAGACATAGAACAGCTATAGCCTTTGTGTCTACAGACCATTCACCCGATAGGGCAGTCTAAAGCATAGTTCCGTGATTGGGGAAAGGAGTTCACCCAGACACTACACTAAACCTCCCTCCTTCAATTTCAGCACTTGCTCTGGAAGCGTACCTTGTTACTTCCAGCCTTGTTTCGCTGAAAGCCTGTCCTGTTGAGCAGTATCTCAGCAGCGCCTCCAAATGTAACTGTGTTTCCCCCACCCTCTGGTAGATTGGGGTCATTACAGCGGTGTGTGGTGCCTATACCTGCTGGTAACAGGAGGGCTGAGTCGGCCGCCAGTGGTAGTGGGGTCACAGAACTAGGCTTCTGGGGTTCATACCCTCTAGCAGTGCAGCACCTCCATCTGCCGTAAGCTCAGGGAACTCCCAAGGTAGAACATTTGCCTCTCCCCCAGTATGGTCACACACCAGGCAGGAGATATAATAACAGGAACGGTTTATTGTCCTCACTGTACAGGGTTCTGCCTGATGCAGTTTCTCAGCTACCCACTGAAGGATGGTCCCTGGACCTTCACTAGAGGCTATGGGCACCCGTAGCAGTCCCAGTTATTCTCTGCCCCTCTAGCAGAGGCAGAGGTAGGGTACACACTCGCTCTTCCCCAGAGGGAAGAGGACCAGAGAAGGACCAATAGTCAGGCTTTTGGCTGTGTTACCTGTCCCTCTCATGTGGGTAGAGACACTGCTGAATTTGGGGTGGCACTGCCCTTAAGTACTGCCAGGAGGATGGCACCAGGTCTGTCTCATGATTGGTCATGCCCAGGCCTGATGTCACTGCCTCCTGCTGTCACTCAAGTGCAGCTCCCAGGAGGGGAAAACCCCATTTAAACTACTGGCAGCCTGATTGTATTAGGGCCTTCTGCCAGTACAAGGGCAGAATAGTAGCCACATGTGACCTGGCTACACTAGCATAATGAAAAAGAAATGACATTTACTGCATGATCAGTTGATATTGGGAAGTATTGAAGGCATCAGCTCTTTAGAAATTTTCCATTTGCCCCAAAAGTGTTTAATTAAATGATTAATTTCTTGCTACAGTGTCTTTTTATTTTAGGCTCTAAAAATGTATTTGGTATAAAATGTGCCAATCTGTTCCAATCTTATTTGCTTTCCATCCTGCTGTGAAAAAAATCAGCATTGATATAATTAACATGTCAAGAAAGTATAAAAAGAGTGAACCAAATGACACTGATGTTTATACCTTGCACACCTAATTTCTAGTGATGACAATTTAAAATAGCAACTACAATATTTAATGTGTACTCCATAAGGAAAATGCAGACTAAGCTTTAGCAGCACTGACATAATGAAGCCATTATTGTAACCTCATTAGACCATCAAATCTTAAATTGGTCTATAATTAAAGTCTACTCTTACAAAGAAAAGATAACTTGTTCTTAATAATACAGTCTGTGTTGACATTATTAAATTTAAATGTGACACCTTTTAGAAATAATGTCTGTATTTTTATTCTTTTAAATAAACTGACAAATATAGTACATCTATTGATTTTATCATTGCTCGTTAATTGAGTTCGTACTATTGTTGTTTTCATTCAAACATGCCGTCTTCAATTAAGTAATAATCCCTGAAGAACAGGGCATTACTGTTCAATAACACCCTCACCAGTAATGCCCTTTTCTGAGGGTATTATTACTATTATAGGCTGAATGTAGGCTTTTTTTCATATATAATCAACACTTTTGTATAGTTATATAGATTTTTTTTATTAAAATAAAATGGTAAATACATTAAAGCACCTCTATATACACTTACATTGCAGCTATCTATATCCACACACTGCCCCCCCTCTGTGTGCACACGCACACACACACACACACACACACACACACACACACACACACACACACACACACACACACACACACACACACACACACACACACACACACACACACACACACACACACACACACACAGACACACACACACAGACAGACACACACAACAGCTCTACACACACATACACACACCATCTCCACACACACAACACACAAACTGCTGCTACATGCAAATGCCTAGCTACACAAACACACACACACACTCTGCAGCTACACACACACACAAACTCTGCAGCTACACACACACACAAACAAACTCTGCAGCCACACACACACAAACTCTGTAGCTACACACAAACTCTGCAGCTACACACACACACACACACACACACACACAAATTATGCAGCTACACACACACACACACACACACACACACACACACACACACACACACACACACACACACACACACACACACACACACACACACACACACACACACACACACACACAAACACACACACACTCTGCAGCAGACACACACAAACTCTGCAGCAGACACACACACACACAAACTCTGCAGAAAACACACACACAAACTCTACAGCTACACACACACAAACACTGCAGCAGACACACAAACACACACAAACTCTGCAGCAGACACACACACATACACTCTGCAGCAGCAGACACAGACGCAGACACACACACACACACACGCATTCTGCAGCAGCCACACACACAAACTCTGCAGCAGACAGACACACACACTCTAGAAAGACAGAAACTGCAGCTATAAACAAACTCTGCAGACAGAAACTTACTTTGCAGCTACAAACACACTCTCTTCCTACTCAACTGTGTCAGTGGAACTCTGTTCGTGGAGGGAGGGGGAGGAGTCACTGCCTGGCAGCTGCTTCCTGACCAATCCCCTGTCCTGTCTCAGAGCTGTTATGATAAATAAAGCTGATTGGCTAGAAATAAACACTTGGCATGCGTCCAAAAATTCCGGGCATTACTGAATGAATAATGCACAGAATTTTAACCAATCAGAGAGCAGGGATTTCAATAATGCCTGGAATTTTACAGCTTTAGCCGATAATAATAAATATTACTTATGACTATTAAAGTCTATTAAAGACTTTTAGCTTGTCAGCTTACTTTGTCAGCCAAAACAAAAACAAAATGGTCACCATCACCTGGTCACCAGCCAATCGTATTGGTGTATATACTATATGATGCCTTTCCTTTTTTGGTGTGCTGTGACATCAAAAAGGGAGGGTCATGCTACCTGATTGGCTATCTTACCTCCCTTTTTGATGTCACAAGAAAAGGCATCCACCATGACAGTTTTGAGCAGTATTCTCAGTGGAGCAAACAAGCGAACTTTGACAGCTCAAAAGGGAAGAGGGAGATTACTATAAAATTTATAAAAGCGATTGTAGATGAACTGAAGAAGCAATTTAAAATGACCATTGCATAATTCAAGACCATCAAAGATAGCATCAATGCAATTTTGGAAACAGAGCTCTAGGCTGGAGTGCTCAGGGCAAAAAAGCAAAAAAGATAAATGTATGTACTAAATAAAAAAGTTTTACAGAAAATGTTTTTAATCAAATAAATACAGTTTTACACACATTATTTTTAATAAAGTACTTTATTGTAGTTATTGTTTAATTCTTGTTTTGCAGGTTTGACGGGCTGATGACAACAACACTGTCTTCGTGCAGGAAACAAATCCAGCGATACTGTCAGGTATTTTTCTGTATATACACTATATTAATACTGCAATTCATGCATCTACAGTATTTTCTTTTCTAAATAACATTCTCATAATTATTTAACATTTTAAAATGTAAAAGAGACAGTAATAAGATGTCAGTTAGCGGTTGAAGAAGATTGTATTGTTTTATTTAATTATTTTAAAAATGCAAACATTTCTGTTTTACTGTAGTCATTGTTTAATTCTTGTTTTCTTTCACGTTTTGCAGGTTTGGCAGACTGATGAGCACCAACACCATGATTGTGCAGGAAACACATCCAGTGATACTGTTAGGTAATGTTATGTAATTCATGCACCTATTTTTTTCATCAATACCCGTAATATCCATACTGCGTTTGCGTTTAATACAGTTCTTACATACTATATACCTTGCATGCACAGAAATTCAATGCCACACATACAGTATGCATTTCAACCAGGTTCCTTAGAAACACACATTTGCCACACAATGTAATTCATGTACAATGCTACTGTCTTTCTCCTTGATCAATAATATATAGCATTCTCTTTTTACATGTGAAATGTCCAAGGTCCAGCCAGTCCTAATAAGATGTCGGTTGAAGAAGATTGTACATTTGAAAGAAGAGTGAAGATATTTGTATTATTGTATTTTCATAAAGTAATTTCCTGTAATCTAATAAAAAATATTTAATATTTTTAAATACTTGTAGTCATCTGAATTTTCTAGGGTAATAAGTGGTGGTTCAAATGTAAATACATTTAAACATATGGAATATCATATTGTATCATGCAAAATGAACTGGAATAAGGGACGGGTTACATTGCATTTAGATTTTAAAGACACACTAGCACACTAGCGCCTACTATTATTTTTGCCAGGTATTGCAACTAACGTTAAAACTCATTTTTTTTCCATCCGCTATGTACTTGCGAGTCAGCTGTGAGCAGCTGGGAAAAGATTCAGGGACACAGATGCAATCCATAAGATACATGCACCGGTAAATGAAGCTATATCTGTACGTATGTCAATAGAGAGATTACTCTTCGTAGGGACTAAAAGTGTGTGGAAATAAAATAGAATAATAGTATGGAAGGAGGGTAAGTGGATACCAATTTACAGATGTACTGTAGCAGACATTATTGCATCCATTGCAAGGCATTTTGTTAGTACTAACAGGATATTTACCACTGTGTTAACGAGTTCACCATTAATATTTCTAATACGTTCATAACATTTTCTTTCATGAATTATTCCACATTAACGGGAGCAATAACATTGCGACATCTCTATGGTTACTGGCAGCCCCTTGTATGACGTGGATACCAAGGAAATGGGATAATGGAAATGGAAATGGTAAGGTAGTGATAGAAAGAATCTGAAAATGTGGTTTAAACTGTGAACAGTTGCTAAATATAAGGCAAATTGTTTCTATCTTCAGAGAAGAAGATGCGACATGGCTTCGGAGTATAAGGAGGGACCTTACAAAAAATCTTCTTTGAAAAGAATACTAAGGTATGGGCTGCTCAGGGCATCTACTGCATGATTTCTAAATAGTACAAAGCATTTCAAATTGGTGTCTTGTTAGTAGTATCTTTTTGTAATCTCTCAAAAATTCAGAATCTTAGCAGATGTGTACATTTCATTCAATGATCCCTATTTAAGGTTACCTGTTGACAGCTTCTCTGAAAAATATGTCTAATTAAACTAAATAGGCCCCTGGATAAATTCTGAAGCAATACTGGTGACATGCATTTACTGTATATGTAATGCACTGATTTGTGTCTAGCAGATATTTGTGCTGCATGACAACATTAATTAGTCAAGTTACCACTAATGCAGCTCATTATTCAAGAAAAAATAAAGATACACGTTAAGCTGTTGTAATTTTATAATGCAAGTTATGTCCAGTATGGTGAATTATGCTATTTAGAACATTTGAAGTAAGAGCTTTATTATAAAGTATAAGCCCTCCATGTATGGAACAGATCAAGGCACCTTTAGATACTGTATAGACTACAGGTATATTTTTTTTCTTCAATTACCACATAGTAGAAGATGAACAGATAGGTAATAAATCACACATAAGCACACAATAGAGAATTAAATCATAGTTTATTTATTGCCTTCTCGTTTTACACATTGTCTGATTTTTGCTTGCTCAGCACCGGTGGTAAAGACAATTAACACTATACATTGCTGTTCTGAATATGTTATAGTATTCACTGAAATAATGTGGTTAACTCAATCTACCTAAAACATTATTTCCTGAACATTTTTATTTTATTTTGAATATAGGTACAGTGTGAAGCAGAGGGTCCCTAGAGCTGACCCGTGATAATCTCAGCACCGGGACCCCTTGCTTCTTAAGATACTTACCAGAGATGTTGCAGCTTCCTAGTGGCTCCCCTTCTGCTGAAGATTTGAGCCACAGTATTGCACTTCGAGGGGCTGCTACTGGCATGAGTTAACGGAGTAATTATATGGAGAAGCAGAGGGTTCCCAAAGGTGAAATTAACAGGGTTCAGTTGCAGAGACACCCCTGATTCATATCTATCTCAGAGAAAAAAAACGGTGCCCTAGTTGGATTTAAAAGCAAGAACCATATTTTTTTCTAAAATGAATGAATTTATTAAAGTATTTATAATCTTTGTGAATATTGCAAGAGGAAAAGCAGTTGAAATAAAACGCCTCAATGTAATCACAAATCAGTCACAAAATGGCGATCAACAGTTAAAGAGTAATATACTGTATCTTAACCCTAATCATTGCCTTTGTGAATTGAAAAAGAGAAATCTGACAATGTTATCTTGATCTATTTTTTAACACTTCTTAATGGTCTGTGATATTTTGGAACATAGACAGCTGGTCACTAGATACATGAATCAGAACATCAATACATGTTATCAAATGCTATGAGCAACTCTTGGGACTTTACCCAACTAAGCTTCTAATAGCACAAACCATTTTTAGCATTAACTTGTTAAAGAAGGCACCGGGAAATCTTTACAGAGATAATCTGTGTTATGAAATTAGCATTATTTATTCATTTAAAAGACAAAACAACAGGGTTAATTTAGCAACTGAGCATTCCTTTAAAAAGGCATTGCTTCTTAGGAACAAAGTGAATTAATGACAGTGACAATGTTTATGTGGTTACATCTAGGTGACTGATGCATTTTTCAGTATACAGTGTGTACTTACATGTACTGTACATTATTTTATTCAAGTTAGCATGTAAACATGGTGAACTAAAACTTTGGAGAGGTTTGATTTCTCCTGGCTACCCTCTTTTGTCAGATGTCACTGTGTGTTCAGCAAGTGCTTACACAACAGAGCCTACATTGTCCCCTCCACTAAAGCCTGGGTCCCGCTGCTTCAGACGGTTCGTGCGGCCGCGCGGCAGTGGACCACCAGCCCCTTTCCTGTAGCGTGGAAGTCCCCGCTGGCTCCTTACTACTTGGCTGACTGCGTGCTGTGACTCGTAAGCCGGCCGATGCTGCAAGCTCATAGTGATTTGCAGCTCTGATGCGTCACGTGGTGCGGCAGTCAGCCAATGAGGGAAGGAGGGGAGGGAAGGAGCTACGGATGGGAGGCACCTTGGGAGGGGAGCAGGGAAGAAGCTGCGGGGGAAAAGTGTGTGAGTGTATATGTATGTATGTATGTGTGTGTGTATGTGTTGTGTGTATGTGTTGTGTGTGTGTGTTGTGTGTGGGGGTGGTGGTGGGGGGGTGGACGGCACCACGGCACAATGATCTTCACAAAGTTTTACCACGCCCCCCCCCTTCACACTCCCACCCCCCCTCCCATTCCCGCCCCCCCTCCCACTTCGGCTCCCTACAGACAGCATATCGGTCAATTGGCTGTCAGCGCGTCGCCTGTCTGCAGTGCGGGTGTGCTGACTGAGGGAGCGGGGCCTTAGCCTTACAGTATCTTCACTGGCTCTCTGGTAAAAACAAGGGGGTAAGCATAAAGAAAACAAACAATTGACAGCACTTCCGTAATCAGAAGCTCCTAAAGAAATGTTTAATTCATTATAAATGAAAGGAGACATAAATATGATACTATAGGTAGAAAATAGGGGTAACAACCCCCCGGTGATGCTCTCACTATACAAGGAAGTCCATAGATAATAAAGAACATATGTCCATAAAACGGTATGCAATGCAAATAATTGATGCGTGGAGTATGGAGTCCAGTGGGTAAGCCGATGGTGTGTGTGTGCCTGAATACCCCCACCTCACCTGTATGATGCCGTAGGAGAAGTCTCGCCACGCCGATGGATAACACCCGTCCCCACCGAATGATGTTGATTGGGGTAAGCAAACCTCCTCAGCCGTGAGTATGGTAGCCCGGTGAATGGGGACTGGCCGATGGAAATGGAGATCCGTAAGCAGAGTCTCCCGCCGTCTCCCCCGGGTACCAGATAGATGTTCTCCGAAGTGCCGGGTCGTGGCTGTCGGTGGGGTAGGTGATGGCTGCTGGCAGTGAAGACAGGACAGGACGATCCACTCCTCCGTAGGATGTCCGTCCGCGGTGTTGCTTCCCGGAACAGGTGAGGGGAATGGTTATCGGCTACACACTGGCAGGAACCCAGGGTCTCCGCAGCTAGGAGAGGAAATCCTCTTGATGTTTGCAGCTGCTCCGTGATGCGAATACCGGCGTGCTACGATACTAAGGTAAGAAATCAGGAACAGAGAGGAAAAGTAGAGCACTGCTAGTAAAATAAGAAAAAGGGCCAGTAGCAAAATGATTATTTATTAGGCATATAAGCCAAAAAAGGGGACAAACACACTAACGTTTAAAAACTCTGACGCGTTTCCCGCCGTGGAGGCGCTTTATCAAAGAGTACTTTGGGCTCCACTCACATCGGATTATATAATGGTCAGAGGTAAGTATACGCCCACAATTAGGTAAAGGTTAATGATATATGCAATCAGCTGAATCCTCATGCAAGTTGGAGGAGTGCCCTAGCCTCTGCACATGATATAAATCCGGTGGAGTGAAACAATCTATCACAATCAACATATAAACATTTATTTTAAAAAACAGGCAAAAGACTAATGTCTATACAAAAACAAAACAGTGTCCAAAAGAGTCATAGATCAATGAATGAAGAATGCTAAATCGACCAATAATGTGTCTAAATATATAAAAATATATATATATGTGTAAAACATGATAATTATAAAATAATTAATCAGTGCCTTAATTAAAGGAAAACTGATGTAAGTGTAACATGTTGAGTACTAAATAAAGAACACATGTATGTATATGTGTAATGAATGTGATAATAAAAAATAATAAATTATATAAAATGAGTATTATGTGTATAATAGATATATGTGAAATGAAAAAACCTTAACTAATAGACAGTAGTCTTAAGAATAGATAACAAAAATGTGTAAGCTAAAACCAAAAAATAATTAAAAAACCCTAATCTAACATATAATGTATAATATAATAGTCACCAAATAGGTTGTGGAATAGTATCAAAAATGAACAACAAATTCTAAAGAGTATATGTCATGAAAAGATAAAGTAATATATATGCAAATAAAAAGAATATATATGATAAGTTATAGTATAAAGAATATGTATATAGGTAGAGATATTAATCTACCACTTGAACCACACATGAATTGATATCATAATATGGTGACATATTTTGAAGCGTGAATTCAAAGCAGTAAATGGTAAAGGATATATAATGCAACTATATAAACAGTTTATACAAATATAATAATTTTCAATGAAAGCATAATAATAATAAAGTATTTGAATAAACAAATCTAAAAAACAAATCTTCAAACAAGTATATGAAAACATGTACATCAAATAAATACATGTAAACCAATAATAAGTATAAATCACAAAGAAAACAAGAACTATTATATACACATGATGTTATAAAAAATGCTTTAGTTCCCAATCAATATTGATGCCTGAGGGTTGCATAGTATCTAAGCTGTAAATCCAGAACATTTCTTTTCTGTTCAGTATGCCCAACCTATCTCCTCCCCTGGTTGGGGCATGTATGTGGTCTATTCCTGAAAATGAGAAGTTTTTGATAGTACCCTGTGGGCAGTTTGTAAAATGTCTTGAGACTGGGTGTGTTAGATCTTTTTTATTTATTGCACGGACATGTTCCATGATTCTGTTCTTTAGGGGTCGTATGGTACGACCCACATAACCTTTCTCACACCCACATCTTAAGAGATATACAGTGTAACTTGAGTCACAATTAATAAAGGTATGTATAATTTGCTCTTTCTTGGGATTTATACAATTGAGTTTTTTTTATTTTTCTAGCAAACTTACAAATCCCGCAATGTCCACATGGGAAAAAACCTTTTGGTATAGTCGTATCAACCCTCGATTAAGTAGGGATAATTAATCGAGGGTTGAATTTTGCCCCTCAAAGTGACTTCAACCTCTTTGATACCTATATTGACTTACAGCGATTTACCCGTAAACTGACTTTAAAAAAATTCTTTGCCAACAGGTCTAGGAATGTTGTACCCATATGTGATTCGGCTGAGACGTCCCTGGGTAATGGGGAAGATGACTCAATAGAACCAGTCTGTTCTGATTTTTCATTTAAAGAATTATGTGCGATTTCTGATTTAGAAGACTTGCGTTTAGAACAGGAAATGGAGGATACAGTAGAAGAAGTGTCCCTTTCTGATTTTCTTAGTTTCGAACACACTACATTTAGGAAGAAATCTACCTTTTGTCCCTATGGCTCTAAGAGTGCATTCATTACCGCATTTGAGAAATTGGTGGAAAAGGATCTGAGGACCTTGGCAGATAACTGTAAACATGACTCTCATCGTTGCAGCAATCTCACGGCCCTTGAACTGCAAGAATTACAAACTTTAAAACAAGACAAAACCATAGTGATTAAAAATGCAGACAAGGGTGGTGCGATTGTTGTACAATCTGCGGAGAGTTATAGATTGGAGGCTTTAAGACAATTGTCTGATCATCAAGCTTATCGCAAATTAGCCTCAGACCCCACCACCAATTTCTCTCATGCATTGGATGATCTACTGGAACTGGGCAGAGAACTTTACGTGCTTAGCAAAAAGGAATTTGAATTTTTATGCGCCCCTAACCCCATAGTTCCCATCTTTCACCATCTCCCAAAGATCCATAAGTCTCTCACAAGCCCTCCGGGACGTCCTATTGTGGCGAGCATTGGATCTTTGGGAGATGGGCTCTCTCGCTTCATAGATGCTTATTTGCAACCCATTGTACAGTCATTACCATCTTTTTTAAAGGACTCTAATCAATTGATTTTTGATCTTAACAAAGTACAGTGGCGGGAGAGTTATAGATGGGTAACTATGGACGTTACCTATCTTTATAACATCATCAAACATGAACAGGGCATTTTCGCCATACAGCATTTTCTCACACTTTCTCACTTATCACCAGCACTTTGCACGTTCTTATTAGATTCCATCACGTTTTTACTCACGCACAATTATTTTTCTTTTGATTCACAATTTTATTTACAAATTCGAGGCACCGCTATGGGCACTTCTTTCGCACCCTCATACGCGAATCTTTTTATGGGGTTGTGGGAGTCTGATTTCATTTTTAGTGACAAAAATTCTTTTAGACACCAAATAAAATTCTATAAACGATACATAGATGATCTTCTATTTATCTGGGATGGTGACCTCACTTCACTCCAAACCTTTATACACTCACTTAACACTAACGATCAGAATTTACATTTCACTTATCAAGAAAATATTAACCACATTTATTATTTGGATTTAATGCTGTATGTCGACATGCGGGGTGGCATCCAAACTGATATTGATAGGAAATCTAATGCACGAAATTCCTACCTCAGAGCGGACAGTAATCATTCCAAGTCTCTTAAAAAGGGCATTCTTAAGGGGCAATTTACAAGATTAAAAAGGTTGTGTTCGACCAAAGAATCCTTTGATATACAATCGAATGATCTCATTACAAGATTTTCATCTAGAGGTTATAAGATGCATGACATCAAAGAAGCCCATAACATGGTTAAAAGCTTAGACAGAAGGGACCTTCTATTATCTTCCAAAAAGAGATCCAAACAAGATGGGGTGACAGCTCCACTATTTATCACCCAACAGAGCAGGCAGTCAGATCGTATACGTTCCATCATTTATAAGCATTGGGACACTCTAAAATTGGATAAAGATTTGACCCCAATCCTTGAGAACAAGCCAAAATTGGTTTTTAGGAAGGCTAAATCGTTGGGCACATTCCTTTCCCCTAGTCTGTCAAAAACAAATCATAACAGGATCATGACTATACCAAAAGGTTTTTTCCCATGTGGACATTGCGGGATTTGTAAGTTTGCTAGAAAAAGAAAAAAACTCAATTGTATAAATCCCAAGAAAGAGCAAATTATACATACCTTTATTAATTGTAACTCAAGTTACACTGTATATCTCTTAAGATGTGGGTGTGAGAAAGGTTATGTGGGTCGTACCATACGACCCCTAAAGAACAGAATCATGGAATATGTCCGTGCAATAAATAAAAAAGATCTAACACACCCAGTCTCAAGACATTTTACAAACTGCCCACAGGGTACTATCAAAAACTTCTCATTTTCAGGAATAGACCACATACATGCCTCAACGAGGGGAGGAGATAGGTTGGGCATACTGAACAGAAAAGAAATGTTCTGGATTTACAGCTTAGATACTATGCAACCCTCAGGCATCAATATTGATTGGGAACTAAAGCATTTTTATAACATCATGTGTATATAATAGTTCTTGTTTTCTTTGTGATTTATACTTATTATTGGTTTACATGTATTTATTTGATGTACATGTTTTCATATACTTGTTTGAAGATTTGTTTTTTAGATTTGTTTATTCAAATACTTTATTATTATGCTTTCATTGAAAATTATTATATTTGTATAAACTGTTTATATAGTTGCATTATATATCCTTTACCATTTACTGCTTTGAATTCACGCTTCAAAATATGTCACCATATTATGATATCAATTCATGTGTGGTTCAAGTGGTAGATTAATATCTCTACCAATATACATATTCTTTATACTATAACTTATCATATATATTCTTTTTATTTGCATATATATTACTTTATCTTTTCATGACATATACTCTTTAGAATTTGTTGTTCATTTTTGATACTATTCCACAACCTATTTGGTGACTATTATATTATACATTATATGTTAGATTAGGGTTTTTTAATTATTTTTTGGTTTTAGCTTACACATTTTTGTTATCTATTCTTAAGACTACTGTCTATTAGTTAAGGTTTTTTCATTTCACATATATCTATTATACACATAATACTCATTTTATATAATTTATTATTTTTTATTATCACATTCATTACACATATACATACATGTGTTCTTTATTTAGTACTCAACATGTTACACTTACATCAGTTTTCCTTTAATTAAGGCACTGATTAATTATTTTATAATTATCATGTTTTACACATATATATATTTTTTTATATATTTAGACACATTATTGGTCGATATAGCATTCTTCATTCATTGATCTATGACTCTTTTGGACACTGTTTTGTTTTTGTATAGACATTAGTCTTTTGCCTGTTTTTTAAAATAAATGTTTATATGTTGATTGTGATAGATTGTTTCACTCCACCGGATTTGTATCATGTGCAGAGGCTAGGGCGCTCCTCCAACTTGCATGAGGATTCAGCTGATTGCATATATCATTAACCTTTACCTAATTGTGGGCGTATACTTACCTCTGACCATTATATAATCCGACGTGAGTGGAGCCCAAAGTACTCTTTGATAAAGCGCCTCCACGGCGGGAAACGCGTCAGAGTTTTTAAACGTTAGTGTGTTTGTCCCCTTTTTTGGCTTATACTGCACCGACACACTTTATCCGAGCAAATACCCGGTATGTACCTGGCAGATACCTGGAATGCGCCGCTCCTCACCTCTGACAAGCCCCGTTGCATTTGCCTTCGCAGCCTGGGTTCATGCCTGGCTGATGGGCGGCTGATCTGTTAAATGATAATGATTAGGATTTAATAGGCTGCAATGCTTCGCGTGTCTACCAGATGGCATAAATTCATGAATTGTAATGCAGTATATATATATATACTGTGCAGTATTGCAGCCAGCTGGAATAAAATGCTTCAATCCCGGCTTGGAAAATAACTCAATACACTCGGGCAGAAAACAGTCACAAACCTCAATACACCCGGGTATACCCGAATTCGTGGGACTAGCCGAGCTCGAATAAAGTGTGTCGCCAGTGTATGCCTAATAAATAATCATTTTGCTACTGGCCCTTTTTCTTATTTTACTAGCAGTGCTCTACTTTTCCTCTCTGTTCCTAAATATGATACTAGCTTGGTTATATATGTTTAGGGAAGCCATTTAAACTATTTATTTACAAATTATGTTATATTTTTACAATTTACATGTGATTGCACCAATAACATAAAGTACCATATGAAATATATATTTTTCATGTTTTAAAATGTTTATTAATATTTGTACATTTGGCAATGGTAAATTGAGCCATCTGAGACATACAGATGCAGCATGACTTACTGTATAATTTCTGCCAGAGGATTATCGCTGTGGGGGGTAGCTATTTCATTGATGCATAAAAATTACACAAAATACTACGTATTATTGTGATATGTAGGCGAAGTATTTCTCCGTTAATTATGGCATGCCTCCATCTGTTTTCTTCTCTTCCTTTGAGGTTTATCCTGTTCAGGTTTTCAACTCTCTCTCTTTGCAAGTGGCAGTCATCATTCTGAATGAGCCACCAATTGAGCCACCTGTGCTGAAGAAGGGATATCCTGAAAACCTGGCCTGTTGGCGGCCCTTGAGGACTGGAGCTGTGCAGGCCTGCTCTACATCCCCCACCTCCACTTTCCATGCAGACTTTGAATCCTGGTTTTCCTTCTCTTCCCTCTGACTTTCCCATTATTTTACTGGGTGTCTTCAACTGTCAAACAGTATGAATGATCTCTTAGGGGGCTATGCACTAAGCTCAATGGGTTTGCGTTCTGATGTTCAAAAAAAGCACGTCCGTTAAAAATTGAGGCCGGGGACGCGATTAACTAATGCCTTGAGCCCATTTTTAACATACGTGCTCAAAACACCCACAGCGTACGTGTTGCTTTTTTCCCCTGGCTAGCGTTCTTAAACTTCACTTATGCTACCTGCTAGAAAAAAAAGCCGCATGTAACATTTGCATGGAGATTTGTCATCTCCATGCAAGGCTTTTACAGGCGATCATACACTAAATAAAGACATTTGAATAATAGTGTACATGAGCAGGGGGTCTCCGGAGCTGAACCGCATTGGTTTCAGGTCCGAGAACCCCCTACTTCAGAAGATACAGGCCCCGTTATGGGGTGCCGGTATCCCCTGCAGAATTTCAATGTCCCGGTCACATGACGCGGACGCTTTAAAGTGCAGGGGACACCGGCACCCCATAACGGGGCCTGTATCTCCTGAAGTAGGGGGTCCTCGGACCTGAAACCAATGCGGTTCAGCTCCGGAGACCCCCTGCACATCTACACTATGAAACACATGTATATTAAAAAAAGCATTAACAAACATCAATACACGAAAGCCAGCGTCACATGGTATTTCAGCTAATCAGATCGTGGGAACCAATTCCATACTCTGATTGGCTGAAATACCATGTGACGCCGGCCATCTTGGATTTAGTCACGGACGTCTATTGCGACATTACGTCACCAAGCACGGGCGCGCTTTACGGCCGAAGCGTGCATGTTTTACTATTGAGGCCAGCTCGTTTGCTTATTGAAAACGGACCTTTGGAACGTCTTCTGCGGCAACCTATGGGGGATGAACTGTTCCTGGCAACCGTTTGTTAATCCGTGGACTGTCTTCGCGATCCTGGACGGTGTTTTCCTCGTGGTGGTGATTATTATCACAAATTGCGTGTTTTATTCATTTAGTGTTTTTAATCCCTCTCCCATTCCCTATTTGTTATTAAATGTACTCTATTATGCTATGGGGCGTGCGCTCTCTGTTCTCTTTTCGTTTATATATATATATATATATATATATATATATATATATATATATATTACCTAGTCCAGATTGGCGTTAGCCCTGTTTTATGTATATAAAGGTCAAAATATTGGATTTTTCTGCTGTTTCCCTTGATGATGAAGAGAACGCCCTTCATCCCGGCCAGGGTAAATTACGTTATTTATTTATTTAGGGTGTTCATTGATTGACAATGGGGTTATTTAGGCTCCCGTTGAGGATTTAGGTAGCCACAGTGATAATCAATGGATTAAAAGGCCAGACTTTGATTATGTTCTTCTTTTATTGTATTGAATATTTCGTTAACTGTGTTTTTTAATGTTTATTTATGGTCAGTATCCCTATTTGCTACATTTGGCTTATTGAGCTATTGCTCATTACTGTGGAGGGTTTTTTTTTGTATGGGGTAGGGGTGTGGGAGATGAGGGTAGTTTCCCTGGGGAGGGTAGTTATGCATTAAGGGTGAGTGGCAGGAGTGGTTAGCCTTGGTTACCTTAGCGGTTAGTAATGCATTACATGCAAAATGCTTTACAACCCACTAAGGTTGCCAACGGGGGTAGGTAGAGTAATTTTATGTTTATTTTAACCCCTTTGTAGCCCTTTTTGGGTAGCTAATAATGAAAACCCATGACTAGTTTACCTGTGGGCTTCTAAGGGGTTAATATGTACAGATGCAACGGTCATTATCCGATCATTACACGGGTTGTATTCCTTTGCACACCCTGTGTTGGTTCGAGATTTTTTTAAATTTTCCCACATTAAGACGCGACTTTACTAGTGTTTTGATCGAGTGCAGAAAATTGCATTTTAGCGTTTGTAATACCATCGAGAAATTCAAGTGGGCGATCACGAATTTGTGTGTAATTGTAATTTGAAGATTACAAATACTGTATGAGTTCATACTGTATACAGTACAGTACATGGGAAAGAAGTTCTTTCTGAGGCTCCTTAGCTTTTAGCCATACAAAAATTCTCGAACTGTAGAAGATTTAAAATATGAACACATACAACAAAAAGTATTTTTAACGAATTACATTTTTTATTTGTACAGGATAATAAAGTTAAAACGAATAATACAAAAATACAACCGCTCTCCTTCCGAATGTAAAATATATAATCCACACATGCGTTTATGTTAAATTGGAACTTTGTTGAAAATTTCTGCGCATGCATGTATGTCAAATTGGAACCTTGTTGAAATGCATATGCGTGCCATCACATTTCTGCGCACTTGTGTCCTTATGTAACCTTGTTAAGAATGACATTACTATACAGTATGATACAGTGCATTTCCTCACTGTACTGTAAGTGTATGTAAACAGTTAATGCAACGTATTTTAAAGATTTGTATAGTGTATGTCAAAGATTTATTTAGGTACAGTATATTTAAATGACATCAGTACTTTATTTATAGTACTACTGTAAGTTTAATTAAGCACTAAAAGCCACTTAATTTCAAGATTTATGTGTACGGTATGTCAGATATTTATATATATATATATATATATATATATATATATATATATATATATATATATATATGTAAATACCTTTACAACTTTATATTACTGTATATACAGTATGTACAATATAGTGCTACTGTAAGTGTATCTAAACAGTAAATGCACCTTATTTGCAAGATGTTTATACTGTAAACAGTACTGAACAGTATGTCAATGAGATATTTATATAGTATACAGTATATTTAAATGCCTTTAGTACTTTATGTATAGTACTACTGTAAGTGTCTAAATAGTAAAAACATAAACACACCGAAAAGTATATTGAAAGAATGAAAATGTTTATGTGTACAGGATAATAAAGGAAAAAAGAATAATACAAGAATACAAAGTCTCATCTTCTTCAAATATTACAATCTTGTCTTTTTCTTCTTCGCATAGGCTTGTGCTTCTTGGACACCTTGGTCTGCAAAGAAAGAGACAATATTATATATTTACAATTGCACCGTTCATTATGCAGTTCAGATTTTTGGGGGGTTTGGGGAGAAAGGGCATGACATGGGGAACCATACATTATGACTACAATACATTGTGACTACTGTACTACTGATTTTTGAGGGGTTTGGAGGAGACAAAGCAAGCATGACATGGGCTACAGTACTTCAAATTTGGACTAGAGGTTTAAAAGTACATTAGGTTTTGGGGTGATTGGGGGGAAGGGACATGGCATGCATGGATTTGAGCAGTGTGTCATACCTGGCAGTATTGCTGGGAGAGTTTCCTGCACCAAAGGGCAGGGGGGGTCCTGCACATTGTCTTTGCCCAGCTCCAGACATGCAAAATAGAAAATAAGCATTAAACCATGAAATAATTTTAAAACATCACCAGTTTTTTTTTAAGATTAAAAACATTGGCTGTGCATCTTTATTTATATATCGATGTATAACTAGTAGTCATCAAACAAGTCGATGGACCTCCAGGAAAGAGTCCCTGTATGCCTAAAAAGGCTATTGATGCTGTCTCTCATGGTTTTCATAAGAAGACTAGTAGCTTTAAAATTGCACTTCACTTCCTCCCTAATTGTTCTCCTTAAATTTCCTGGAAGATCCTTCTTGTATTTCTTCATAATTTACATTTTGGGTACACTCGTTGTACAGCTCAAAACGGACATGTTGTTTAAAGATGAACTGGGCATATTTCTGAGGTAGACCACCAGACCTGATCTTGTATTTCTCCCGAACACTCTGGAGCAGGTCTCTCTGGGAGCTGTACAATCCTGTGTGCTGGAGCGGGTGTACGTCTGATTGCGGGCGGGGTAGATGATCGGGGAGGATACTTTCCTCCTGTCATGGCCTAGCGTTTACTGGGGTTGTCATCTTCTCCAACAGAGGGGTATACATGTATTCTGGAGACGGAAGGGGTGAGCGTGGGGGGCCCGTGGTGTGCATGGTGTTGGCACAGTGAAGGTCAAATCCAGGGATTGAGAATGTGCACATGGAGGGGGGAGTATGCGGTTCCTCAATGGGAGAATAATGTGCCTCCAAGCCACCCTCCTCCTCCTGCGTCTGACATACAGGGGCTGGGACTCCAAGCAAAGAATAGAGCCCCATGATGTTCCTCTCAATCTTATTCAGACGAACACCCATGCACCTCTCCATATTCACCATGGTCTCCAAAAGACGATCCATCTTGGCCTTCATTCGGTCCCTGTATTGCTCTATTGAGTTGTCAGTGATTTTGATACCACTGAAAACATCTAGCATGCGGGCGACCGAACTGGATCTGGTGCAAGGAGTGCTGGTGTCACCTGGACGAACATCTGCATGGCAGGGTGCTGGAGGACGTGAGCTTGTGGCTTCGGGACTTACATCGGCATTGATGGGTGCAGGAGCAGGTGAGCTGGGGGGTTCCAGATGAGCATCGGCGTGGATGGGTGCTGGAGCAGGTGAACTGGGAGTTTCCGGACAAGCATCGGTGGACAAAGGGTCAGAGCGGGCAGATGTTTTGGAATCGGTGGCAGTGGGCAATGGCATTGAAAAGTCCGGGACATCTGATTCTACTTCGGTGGGTACAGGGGCACTTATGGTGCCCGTCCAAACACGTTAATACTTGTGACTAAAGCGCTAAAGTTTAAACACCAACAAAGTATAACAATAGTGAAAACCTTTAAATAGAGGTAGGCTGCCTAGTACCTCCTGCTAGTACAAACAGAATACAACGTGAAAAAAGAAAAACCTGGCGCCAAATGTTCAAATGGAAAGTCCCGTGATCCTCAAAGTATCTGCACGAGTGCTTGACAGGCCATGAAACGAGAGAAGAAAAAACACACACAAATCATAGCGTATAACTGCTTTGTAACTCAGTATACCACTATATAACATATAACAGTGAGATTCCTAAATGAATTTATTAAAAAAATGAACTATGTCATAAAAACAGCATTTGGAGCAATGGAGGGCAGCTGGTCATCCGGAGATGGTAAAATAAAAACCCTACTTACGACAAGCAGGGTGATAACAAGCGGTGATATAACAGTGTCCTCTCGGCGCAGGGGAATGTCCTGGCAGAGTATGCACTCTGCTCCGCCGGTACTCTCATCCGAAATCCCTTCCGTGGTGCACAAGGAACATGCCAGTGATGGAGGCAGTCTCTCTGGGGTTCACAGTCCAACAGCACGAGTGGCTGGTTCCCCTTACTTCCTCCTCCTTTCTCACAGGCACTCAACGCGCGGTCACCCTGAGGATCGCATTGAGCAATTGTTTGAGCAGTTAGTCTAGTGCTTTCAGTGTTACTGTTAGCCTCCGGCATCTAGACAACAGCCCCTATCCCTTTAACAGTACGGGCACACTCGCGCGCGGGCCCTCCATTGCTCCAAATGCTGTTTTTATGACATAGTTCATTTTTTTAATAAATTCATTTTTAGTTTGTCACTAGGAATCTCACTGTTATATGTTATATAGTGGTATACTGAGTTACCCAGCAGTTATACACTATGATTTGTGTTTGTTTTTTCTTCTCTCGTTTCATGGCCTGTCAAGCACTTGTGGATGTTAGCCATTTTCTCCTTCACATTATAAGGGCCAGGGTTAGTCGCCTTGGGAGCCTCCGGAACCTGCGGAACCTTTTCTCTAGGCACCTTTGGCTTTGATTTGAAAACAGCTTCCGACTTTCGCTTTCTCGTGGTTGGCACAACAGAAGAAAGCAAGTTCTTGTATCCATAGAATCGGGGTGGATCCATGGAAGTAGATGGAAGAATGCACAACAGAGTATGTGTTCAAGAGTTCTTTGAGATAGAGATCAACGCTTGGGAGGCTATGCATTTTGTGTCACCTTTATGGACTGTGTCAGTATTGGATTTTTTGGGCGCCCATGGACACTAGCTGCAGGTGTTAAAAGTGGGTGTATACAGTACTTTACCTCTTGTGGCCCATTATAAATACACCATCACTTCTGTTGATTCAATGCACATTGAATATACATTGAATACACATCGACTATACATTCCTCTGTGCTTGATTTATTTTCTAAAGCAGCAATGCCGAAGAAAGTTATTTCAAAGGATCTCAGCATGAGAATATAGGACATTTTCAAGAAAGGAATAGAATTTTATAGATCAAACGCTGGTTACTTAATTCAGGCCTCAATTTTAACACAAAGCACTGCAAGCTATCATTCCCATGGTCAGGCTAAAGGTGTAAAGCGGAGTAAGTATTTTTGTTTTCATTTTGTAATTACTGTATTAGCGTCTTTCATATCAAAATGCATTTTTTTGTTTACTTGTTTTCTTTGCAATTATTTTAGAGCCCAAAAATTACTGAACACATTACACAGTACTTTTAGATGAAAATATAAAAGGATTTTTTTCTCTTGCCGCTTTAATGTAAGGATAGGACTTTGGCCCCACCCCTGTGATGCGTCCTGTGATGAGACGGATGACGTGCCTCACACTGAGGTTGCACAACGGAGCCGTGTGACCAGGCTGAAGGACACCGCATGGACAGCCCTCGTGAGGCGTCCCATGACATCTCGGTGACACATCTCACACGGAAGCTACGCGCAAGCGCCACGCTACCCCTGCCAGGATCAGGTTTAGGCTCCGCCCCCACAATGTTTACCGTGATGCCATGGAGAACGTCACTCTCACTCAGGTACCTATGTGCCGGTGTCATGTTTCAAGGGACACGCGTAGGGTTAATGCTATTAGCAATCACTCGACACCTGTGGTAAACTCTGCCCCTGCTTATCAGTGGACAGAATATGTCTAATCATTCATCACCTACAGCCTTGTGCAGCCCTGCCATTGGCTGTCACTCCTTATATGCTCAGCCATCCCTGTTGCAAGTTGGCTGAGGACAACCATTGCTATTGTGATGTAGCGCTTGCCTCAACCATCCTGCTGTCTTTCCTTTGCCATGTGTGTGATGGTGAGGGGGTACCCAGGCCAATGATAAAGGTATTATGCGTGGCTCGGTGCCCCATAGCCATATTGGTGCATTTGAAGTGTCAGCTCTGTAACCCAGCATGTGCACTGTATTGTTATAAAGATGTAGGTATATATTTTACTGTTCCAGGAGTGCCAACCAGTGGAGATTCGCAGGGCATGAGTGTCAGGGATGATTTTATGGTAAAATATTGTCAGACTGTGTTTGGGTGGAAGGGGGCCAGACTTGCTGGTTACCCCGAAACATGTACCAAGGAATCCTACCAGATTCCTGGGCACATGAAGCTAGGAAGCAGTTAGCGGCTCATTGCCAGATCTCCCTGCTTCAGCACAGACCAGAACAGTAAGACCGGGCAGGGGGAAATCACCTTCCAGGGTCCCCCGGTATATGCCCAAACCCCCAGAACCCAGTGTAGGCGTTCAGAGTATTTCCCACCAGGTATATGGTGGCGAGAATAAAAATGTTTTTAAGTTCAGCACTTGAGGAATAAAAGCGGCTGTGTGCTAACTTTGGTTAGGAAGCTACTAGCGCGCTGAAACTTGCTGTGCCCATAATTAAAGGAGAAACATGGAAAATACCCATAGCGTAATATTTATAAGTTTTTATGAATGATGAATAATGTCCCCCTCAAATAGTGTTTTAAACATGTTAGGCACATTTGGGCTTTCATTAAGACCAACGGGGACCGGGAAACACTCCTTTCTTCAAGCCCCCACTTAATATGCATCTAGGGTCTCGCTGTAAATGAGCTGAGGATGTACAGCTCCGGACTTCTAAGACATCCCACTGTCTTGGTGCCACAAAAAGCCTGGAGTTGAAAGGGCCCAGTGTCCCCAAGGTGTTATTTGGGGAGGGGTTCCTCAAGTACCCCATTCTAGTGTAAAGTCCAGGCAGTTTGGCAAATGGTGGCCAGCCCAGACTTCGTGTCGCCAGGTAGAGGGTCTGGGTCTAATGTGCTAAAAAGCAAAGGTGCTAGGTGGGCGCATGCTCTTAGCAGAATGATAAGCCCTCTCTGCCAGGTTTGTAAAGTATTGGCAACTCCAGGATAGGTGGGAACAATTATTCCCACAGTGGGATTGGCTGCACTGGTTAGGTATAGGATTTTGAACTCTTTAAGAATTTCTGCAGCCCATCAGTAATCAGTTCCATCTAAGTTCTACAGATTCATCTTAAGATTCATCAAGCTTCGTAAGAAACATCTAACATTTCGTAAGATTACACAGATTCCAAGTGCCATTATCATGGTGGCAGAATGAAGGAAGCCACTCCGTCGGAGTACACCGCGATGGCAACTTGCACCACTGACCGAGGACAGTTCCATGCCGTTTCGTGAGCAATTCCTGCTCCTGGGAAATTGCTCCTAAATACTTTGTTTTTCAAGATTTCGTTCTGGAGACCAATTATTTTGTTTGCCCCCGTCCCTGTACGTGTATTTTGAGTGCAATTGTGTAACATTGTGTGTATTTTTTTTCGTGGAATAAATTACAATTTATTTTACCTCCTTGCTTTGCTCAATCATATGATCCCAGTATTAAAAGATGTTAAAAGACCTGGTCTTCCATGACAATGTACATTCTGCATGTTGCCTTCTCATTGTACCCTGACCTCAGATTGTACCTGTACCTCTTTCTTCTCTGACCCTTGACCTCGGCTTGCTTTTGGACTCCCACCTTCTCTACCCCTGGTCCCCGGCTACGCACGACCATCCAACCTTCTCTACTCCTGGACCCTGGCTACGCACACTGACCATTCGACTTCTCCAATCCTAGACCACTGCGAGTATCACGACCATTCTGACCTCTCCTACCCTGACCCGGTTACACGACTACCACTCTGCACTCCTGACGTGGTTTTGCGGTTGTAGGTCGGTGTATACCAACATCCCCACTTAGCCTCATGGTCCCATCCTGTTTGTGGTGAGCACCTGTTACAGTATGCTCAGCCCCACAAACATGAACCCCGCTGAGGTGGGTCGAGTCTTGCACATGCACTCTGTTATGTTTGACAAATTGGAGAAATATCTTGACCAGAACAGTCAGCGTATGGAGCAACTCCAACTGACAGTCAAACTATTACAGATCAAGAAAAACATACCCCTGTTGATACTGTTCCCTCAGCGGTGCCTGTTCCCACAACCATTCCCATGAACGCAGTCTCTGAACCCCTACTTCCTACACTCAACTGCTATGGCAGTGAACCTCTTGGTTTCCGCAGGTTTCTTAATCAATATTTCATACAGTTTGAATTGCTGCCCTCACGTTTTTTGTCCCAGCGATCCAAGGTGGCCTTTAACATCTTCCTGCTTGTCGATGATGCCTTGGCGTGGGTTTCACCCATTTGGGAACAAAGGCCGGACCTCATGTGCGACATAACTTGCTTCACCAAAGAGTTCCGCAGAGTATTCGATACACCTGGATGAAAGGTAACAGCTGCTTCATCTCTCTTTCATATAACCCAAGACAGTCGTCCCGTGGCTCGGTATGCAGTCAAATTTTGGACCATAGCCATGGAAACCGGCTGAAACGATGAGGCTATGGCGGCAGCATTTTGGCAAGGTCTGTCCGAGAAACTTAAGGATGATCTTGCAGCACTGGAATGCCCCACGGAACTAGAGGAACTCATTGGACTATGCCTTAGCGTAGTTCTGAGGTTACAGGAAAGAAAAGGAGAGTGAAATCGACTATTCTAACACAAACCAGTGGCAATCGCCAAAAAGACCCAGATACACCCAGGTACATTCTGCATACATGCCTTAAACTTGCCTTAAACTAGCCCCAGCATTTCTGCATTGATTAATGGCCCATCATATTAACAGCGGGGGTCCCTGTCAGTCTCATTCAGACTGAATGGGACTGCCAGGGACCCCTGCTGTGTTAATCCTATGGGTCATTAGTCAATGCAGAAATGCCTTAAACTTGCTTTAAACTAGCCCAGCACATACCCAGCACATACCCAGAATGTAACCAGGGTAGTTTAAGGCAAGCTTTTGAATTGTCGTCTCGTCTGTATGCAATCTCCTTGTGACCATTACACAGGGGTCCTTAGCCCTCCTCGTATGGATCTGGAAGAGCCCATGCAGCTCGGTGGCAACAAACTATTGCCCTGTGAGAAACAATGCAGACATAATGCCAGACTCTGTCTTTATTGCGGAAATGTCAGACACCATGTAATTGCCTGTATCCATAAGTCAGAAATGTCAAAGTCCCAGTGAGAGCCGGGAGGATAACACTGGGAACATTATTTGCCTCCCCTCCAAAGATGCTAACCAGGCTTCTGATACCTATCACTCTGACACCTTCAAGGTCTCCACTTGGGCCTTTCTGGATTCGGTGTCAGGTGGAAATTTCATTGACCAGGGATTCGCAGAGAAAATTAAAATCCCTTTGGCATGAAAAAATCGCCCAGTAGGTCTGGAGGCTATTGATGGCCGTCCCTTACAACCCACCTATATTTCTCTTAAAATTATTCCTTTTCAGTTGCATACAGGAGATCTTCAAACCGAAAGGATCCAATTGGACGTCCTTCATACTCCTACCGTCTACGTCATTCTTGGACTCCCATGGCTTCAATTGCATATCCCTCGGATAGACTGGACAGAAGCACAGCCTTTCCAATGGAGTCCTCACTGCCTACAGAACTGCTCTTTACCACCCAAAGACTTATGCAAGGTTTCAGTACTCAAACAGATAACTTCTCATCTACCAACAATTTACTCTGAATTTCAGGACGTATTCAAAAAGGCTCAATCCGAGGTGTTACCACCCCACCGGTCATTCAACTGTTCTATCGATCTACTGCCCGGTTCAGCTCCTCACCATGGATGTTCTTGTCACCTCCAGAGATGAAGGCCATGAAAGAATACATCCAGAAGAACCTGCAATGGGGATTTATCTGGAAGTTTTCGTCCCCTGCAGGTTCAGGTTTTTTCTTTGTAAAGAAAAAAGATAGATCTCCCAGAACATGCATTGATTATCGGAGACTTAATAAAATCACAATCAAGAACTGTTATCCTTTTCCTCTAACTACCGAACTCTTCGACCGACTCCAGGGTTCCCCCTTTTTTAACAAGTTAGACTTATGAGGACCTTACAACCTGGTAAGAATTCGACAAGTTGATGAGTGGAAAACAGAGTTTAACACACGGGACGAACATTATGAATATCTTGTCATGCTGTTCGGACTTTGTAATGCCCCCGCCTATTCCAGAACTTTGTTAACGAGGTCTTTAGGGATCTTCTTGACCAATACATCATTGTCTATTTAGATGATATACTAATCTTCTCCAAGACCACACGAGAGTACCCTGGTCATGTCAAACATGTACCCCAACGTCTACGGGAGAATGACCTATTCACAAAATTGGAGAAGTGTCAGTTTCATCAGACCACAATGTCCTTTATAGCCTACATCATCCACGACACAGTCCTGGCCATAGACCCAGTCAAAGTGAAAGTGGTTATAGATTGGCCTCGTTCCACAACCCTGAAAGCCATACAATGGTTCCTAGGCTTTGCCAACTACTTTCGGAGGTTCATACAGAATTTTTCATCCGTAGTAGCGCCCATTATGGCATTGACGCAGAAAGGAGCCAACCCAGCACTGTAGTCTCCTGCAGTCACACACGCCTTCGAGAGGATGAAAACAGCCTTTGTAACAGCGCCTGTGCTTGTGCATCCTGATCTGGGATTACCCATTACCCTTGAGGTGGAGGCTTCTGATGTCGGGGCCTGGAGCAGTGTTGTCCCAAAAGAAGACTCCGCAAGCCAAATTACAGCCTTGTGCCTTTTTTTCCAAGAAGTTCTTGCCCACCGAACAGAATTACAACGTTGGCAACTGGGAACTGTTGGCCATCAAAATGACCTTGGAGGAATGGAGACATTTCCTCGAGGGCACTGAAAATCCTGTTACTATTCTGTCTGATCATTAGAATCTTCTCTACATGGAAGAAGCACGTAGATTGGGGTCCCAACAAGCTCGATGGTCACTTTTTTTGTCGCTTTAATTTCATTATTTCATATCTACCAGGGTCTAAAAATGTGAAGGCAGATGCTCTCTCTCGTCAATTTCTCGTTGAAGACAAGGCTGAGCACTGAGAAGAAACCATTCTGTCCCCATCTTGTATAATCTCCGCTATTACTTTTGACTCTTTGGAAGACCGCGCAAGGTCAGTCTGATATTCAGGACAATGACCCTAAACATACCTCCATACCTGGAAGAACGGGGAGGGGGCGGGATGTCCAAGTTTATTGTACTGTGTGCATAATAACAGTCAATAATTTGTCCGAATTCCCAACTCTCTCATAGACAAAAGGTTCTTTACACCGTCTGAGGTGCTCATCTAAAACCCATGGAATTCAAAACCAGATTAGCCAAAACCTGAAACATTAGAACAGATGTGTCTTTGTGTGTTAATATTCTCGTGTGAGTGTTTAGTGGGGAGGCGGAGGGTGTGGGGGGGGGGGGGTAGAGGTGCAACCAAAATGTTTAATCTTGGTATACATAATACTGTGATGAGCCTGCAGGATTATAGTTGAAAGAAATCATTTGAACTGTTGTAAAATACAATAAAAGGTTATGACTTCCTTGATACTGTACCATGTGTGTGTGTGAGTGATATTTCTATAAATAGTATGATACTGTAAGCAGACCAAGCCAACCCAAAGTTGAAGGTATAGAATAGAATCCCCCCCCCCAAAAAAAAATATGACTATGCCACCTCATAGAGAATTTTTTTTTTAGTGATTTTATAAATGTAAAAATAGATAACATATGAGAAAAAATGCATACTGTAACATAAAGGTTTCCTTACAATCACTCATTTATTAAAGCCTGCTCGAGAGAAAGAAAAAAAAATATGACTTAATTTTTTTTTGGGACTTGAAAATCCCATTTACAGTGCAATCATTCTAGACCATTTAATTTAGACTGCAGGACTTCTCAGGCATGCGCATGCATGCGAAACCAGGCCAAGAACAAAAGGCTCAAACATAATGTTACTTTCTTATTTAAGGTCCCATGGCCCAGGGGAGTGGAGATGTTAATAAGGAGCCAAATGACTTTTGCTTGGTTTACTGATGGAGGTGTGGGGTAATTCTGTGTTGACCGTGCAGGATTACACTTTAAAGAAATCATTTGAACTGAACTGTTGTAAAATATAATAAAAGGTACTGTATGACCCAAAGTTGAAGGTATTGGATAGAATCCCCCCCCACCCCCCCAACTTCATTCATAATAATAATTTTTTTTTAAATTCTGGGTTTCTTGCCCGAATAAATTACAACAGCAAAGTCCAATTATACAGTAAAAAGCAACCTCGTTGCTAAAATAATAATGTTGTGATTGGAACAATGTTGAAATTGATGAAATATTTTAAAAAGCATTACATAAAGTGTTTAATCAAATCACTCAATTATGAAGCGTTTCTCGAGAAAAAACGAAAAAAAAGGATATGCTTTTTAAATATGTAAAAAAAGCATCACTAATGTTTTCCATTAAGCATGAAGTGGAATAAAATCAATCAACATATCTGTGTGAAATGTTATTACAGTTCATGACATGTACAGTAATTGAATCACAGTGCATAGTGTGTTGTACAAAATAATACTGTAGTGTGGCAAAGTTTTAAAAGTGTGAATTTAGTAATACAGACTATATAAAAATTAAAAAGGCAACGTTTAAAAAAAAAAAGCGATATTAGAGTTCCATCGATCTTCATCCCCCTGATGAAGCGTGGTGAACACGTGAAACGTGCGTCGGGAACGTAGGACGTCACGTTAGTGACGTCACTTGAAGTGGCGACATCCTACAATATCATACGAGCAGGCTTGTATCGTGAAGAGGCATTTATTCCGGTTTACTGCTATAATATTTACCATTGCATTGGACACTGTTGCAGCATAAGAGACTGTGTTTAAACTATTTTCCTTGATACTGCTATTTGCAACAAACCGTGTGTATTTAGTGTTTGTTTCTCAGTTCATACATATGAGGACTAACTAGCGGCGGTGAACACTAGGAGTATTGAAGGGGTTTCACGTCCGCATTTTACGGGGATATACAGAGAGCATCATTACTAGTGATCACCCTATATTCTAAACACCACCTCTGATACCTTTATTGTACTGACATTGTATACACTTACAGTGTTACAAATACTCATAATATACAAGCCTTTCTCTGATTGTTACAATTTTGGATGTGAGGATATGAATAAATCAAGACAATAATTAATGATACTTACATTAGTACCACAATATTTATTCATAACAGCCACTACAATATGGGGATTTTTAATAATGTATCTGTATTTTTAATGATCTATGTAGACGTAATAAAATTTTATTATTTTTGATTTCCACGGTGATTCTGGGATACTTACCAGTTCTCCGCAGCATATCTGCAGGACCATTTGTTTTGTCCATCAATAGACCATATATGATTTGAGCGCTGTATAAAGGGGGAAACCTTTCTGATCAAATCTTTTTGATCAACACTGTCAATATCTCTCGCATTAATGTAATATCCCTCACTGTCCCTTACTTGCTGCAATCTCTCACACTCTGTATATGCCAAAAACCCTTGCCCCAACTTTAAGTCAAACCTAAAAACACACTTTTATAGGACGCATTTTAATAGTGGGGATTAATGGCTATTGCCCACACCCACCATCATGGCCAAGCTCTGCTTTCTACTGCTCTTACTCCCTATGTTCCTGTCTCTTTAAATCTTCTAACAACATTTAGGGAGAACCATTCCAGGATAGTGATTTCCTTTTCTATTGTCTGATTTTGTTTGTTGCACTTATTGTATTATCATTTTCTGTATTGTATTGCCTCATTTGTAAAGCGCTGCATACTCTATGGAATATAAATAAAAATATATATGCATACATACCATTATATGCATTACTTGTTAATGTATGTTAGGTAAATTGACACAAAGTACAATTTTTAACATTATTTTATCTATGAAATGCACAGACTGGAAGTTTAATAATAATAAAAAAAAAGAACCTTCCACTGATATAATGTTATGAATTTTTTAAGATGTTTAATTATGTTTTGGAGGAACCAATAAAACCAATAAACCATCATATAGGGAAAGGTAAGTACATCATGCTGTTTTGATTACTTATGATTTAGTATGTGCTTGTTTTTATTCAAATGTATTCTACAACCCACAGAGAGTAAAGTAATCTATTGAAGTTAAATATTAGATGCTTTTATAATGACTGGTTTCAGGATATTATTATGAAAAACCAACATGTCAGTGTAGACTAATAAGGCACAGACAGATACCCTTTATGTAAAGAATTATTTTTGTACAGTAGGCACTTGCATCCTAAGGCAATTGAGTCCATACTGGCCCCAATTCTCTCATATTTCTGTGGGACACAACTTAAAAATGTGCTGAGAAATCTATATTTTTTCCACTTCCCCCACGTAAGAATCTACAATATTCAACCCAATGCAAGTAAATAGACAGATAGAATATTTTCCAACCAGATGTCCCTGAAAACAGTTTGCATACAGAATTTTGGCCAGTAAGGTAAAGTCATATTCACAGTTAACCTTTAAAATTCTAATTCTGTATGTGCCAAAATAAAAAGAAAAAGAGTAATGTAAAAAAAAATTCAACACTGAATAGTTTTTCTTTGAATAATTTCACCAATAATTGGTTTCTTCCTTTCATTTGTTTGTTTGGGCTTCACAGGGCAGTACTAGTTAACTCAAGTCTGTGATACATGCAATCCTGGATTTGTATTCCCATTTGCTGATCTGTTAGCCACTTTAAAATATTAGAGTAGGCTGAAGATCTAAAGAAAGATCCCACAGCTGACTTGTAGTTAGTTGGTAGGTAAGACATTTGGATCTATAGTACTTAGGGGGCTATGCACTAAGCTCCGAGCTGGCCTGAAAAAAATTATCACGTCCGATAAAAAATGAAGCCAGCGGCGCGATTCACTAAGGCCCTCAGCCCATTTTCTATCGGACGTGCCCAAAACAGGCTTATCGTGCGTGCAATGTTTTTTTCCCTCTGCTAGCGCACTGAAACTTCCCGTACGCTAGCTGATAGAAAAAATAAGCCACCTGTGACATTTGCATGGAGATTCTGCATCTCCATGCAAGGCTGTTACAGGCAATCATACACTAAATAAATATATTTTAATAATAGTGTACATGAGCAGGGGGTCTCCGGAGCTGAACGGCAGTGGTTTCAGGTCCGAGGACCCCCTACTTCAGGAGATACAGGCCCCGTTATGGGGTGCCGGTATCCCCTGCAGAATTTCAATGTCCCGGTCACGTGACGCGGGCACTTGAAATTGTGGTTCAGCTCCGGAGAGACCCCCTGCACATCTACACTATGAAACACAGCCATTCTGATTGGCTGGCATAATTCCCTTTAAGTGACGTCATGTAATAAAATAAAAAATAAAGTCGGAACATGGTTTGAACAGCCAATCAGGTGGCTGTTATCTATTTTGAGGCTAAATATGACGTCACAAGCCATTTTTAAGGCCATGACGCCTCATTTGAGCCTAAGAAGACGACGAGACAACATCGGTTGGGATTTACCATGGGTTTTTTGGATTTACAGATGAAGATAGAAGATAAAGAAGATCAAGAAATGGTGACAGATAAAGATAGAAGAAGGTGATTAAAGAAAGAAAAAAGAAGATTTGGGTACCTGATCCGAATCTTCATGGCGAATGGCATCGGATGCTGTTGGAGGCCTTCAAGGTACGTGAGCTTCCTGTTACCCCGGGAGCCGGAGGGGCACCGCTTCTCATGGTAAGTAATATATTGAATGTTTGTAAATATCTCTTTTTACAGGTTTCTTCATTGGATGTGTTTTTTGATTTTTTTGGGGGAGGCACATTGACTGATAATATATTCATCTGTACCACTTTAGGGTACAGATGAAAACATTACTATGACAATATTTGGGGGGCCTTTGTGGCTTGGTATTGCTGTTGGTTTTTTTAATTTCAATTTCTTATGTGGATGTGATTGTTTGTTTTTTTCCTGCTTAATGGTAATAAAATGTTTGCGATTGGTGTTCGTTTGTAGTTAATGTTGTATTATGTTAGATAATGCGTTTTATGGTTATTTCAGATATTGTTTGAATTTATTTATTTGTCTTTTAATGTTTACATTCCTTAATGTTGTAGTAATTCATTGGTTTGATTGGTTAGTGTTACTTATCATTTTGAGTTGGTTTAGGAATAATTGGTTTCATTGGTTAATGGTTTAATTAATTCATTGTTGATGTTGTTACTGCTTGTATTCATTGGATTAGCTGGCAACTGTTTTTATTTACTTTATTTAGGTATGCTAATGCAGTGTTTAATAATGGGTAAATAATCTATTATCCATATCTGGTTAGTTTGCACATTATTGTACTGTATGTGTTAGGGGGGTGTATTTAGTTAGAAATAATGTTTAGTATTTTTGTAGGCACAACATTGGTACCGCAGGCCCGTGGATACCCCGGGACTCCCGTGGGGACCCGGGGATGGCCGCTGGGTCAGCCGGGGACACACGTGCGACCCCCGGCCTCCCTCGGGGACAACCGTGGGGTCTGCCGGGGCCACCCGCAGGCCTGTTGTATGGGTTTTGCACCTGCAAAAAGGTAAACAAATAATTTTTTCTAAGTCCTGCTTTTTGTATCGCCTGCCTTTAGCTGGTGAGCTTTATTCAGCGCAACTTTCACGTACGATAAGTTTGCGTTGCTTAGTGAATCCCGCAGAAGGGCAGGATTCAGCACAAACAGCTCATCGTACAAGCAAAGTTGGACTTTCCAGGAAAAACTCAGTTTTAGAGCGCAAAGTACCTGTTTGCGTGGCTTAGTGAATAGCGCTCGACGGAACTTCACGTTCTAAGAGCACTTTGCGCTCTTAAAATGACTTATCACTGCTTAGTGCATAGCCCCCTTAGTGTCTTTATGAGACATTGGGTCAAAGTTACACTCAAAAAAATATTTATGCTTAGGTTCAAAATCTATTTATAGTATATAATAGGGTGATGATTATGAAGGAGTATCTATTCTATGTTACAGGCAAAACCCAGGTGTGAGGATTTAAAGCAGCAATATGAAATGCTCAGTTTTAAAAATGTGATATATATATATATATATATATATATATATATATATATATATATATATATATATATATATATATACTTAAGTTATGCTGAGTAAAAAAAGTGACAAAAACCCTCCACAGCAAAGCATATAGCAAATGGAAATATAACTGTATGCTCATTTGCATGTCTTATATATATGTAGCCCTGGTAAGAAATAGGGCTATATGTCTATCCTCCTACTGGTATAAGTCCTTCTAAGGGCAGGCTGCCAGTAGTTAACATGGGTTTCCCCCACATCAAGCCCTGATCTGAGTGGTGGAGGTAGGCCACCTGACTCTGTGTCTAAGGCAAGAGACACAGGGGAGGGGTCTGCTGACATCATGAGGGGCAGGGCTGTCTCAATTTAGTTGCCTTTTCCTGTCAGTGATGAGGCTGTTCTGTTCTGGGTTCAGTGTTGAGCAGTTATAGTGTGTGAGCTAGCTAGGTTCCTGAGGAGTAGGGCCTAGTTAGCTATAGTGGACCAGTGCCTCTCCCCCTGCCTAGGGGGTGAGGGAAGAGCTAGCCCCACCCTGAGCGCCCATGGCTTGGGGTGGTGGCAGGGACACAGAGAGTAACCAGAGACCATCCTGAGGGTGTACAGTCTGGAGGGAGAGAAGACCCTGTACCCTGATTGACAGCATGTTGCTGTTGTTGCTGCTACTCTGCTACTCTGCTACTCTGCTACTCTGCTACTCTGCTACTCTGCTGTGAATAAAGAGAGCTGCTGCTACTTTTATAACAACTGACTGAGACTGGAATCTCTCATTCCTGTGTGGGAAGTTCTCTGTAAGGGTTCCACCCCATATACCTGGGGCTTCACAGAGATGGAGGCGTTGCACCACTGAGAAAGGATGAAGGTATAAACCCCAGTAACCTGTTCCTGTCCTACCACACACCATCGCGGGAGACTCAGGCCCTCCTGTTGCCAGGAGGTATGCACCACACCCAGAAACGTAGCCAGAACTTAGTACACCCTAGGGGGTCCGGTCTGCGACTGGGGGGGTCTGAGGGCTACAGTTGGAGGTGCTGCTGAGAGAAAAAGAACATGTTTTCAGCAAAGCAGAGCTGGAAGTGCTAAGTGCACCTTCCATGCGAGTACTGCGGAAAGTAGGGCACAAATGCATATCAGGGGTAGTCAGGGGAGCGTGGACTCTCGCACAGTATGCCCTGGGTGCCCTGAGAGGGTTTTGTAAATTGGGTGCATGGCTATTGCTGTTCTTGTCCCTTGAGGCAGATAGTGTAAGGCAACTGGGGGGGGGGGTAGCCTGTTAACTAGTCAAGGGACCATGGCCCAGGGCCCGCACTATGAGTTGCCAACAGTAGGAGATTCCCAGTACTGAGGAGATGCCCAGTACCCTAGCCAGCACCTAGAAAGCACACCACAGAGTACTTGTAGGAACCGTCAACGAGTGCGGTGCACTAAGAAGGAGTTCTGCCTAGCCTGGGGTATGCCATACATCATATTCGTGGGTTAAAGCATGCAGAGAGCAGTCAGAGAGCATTCAGAGAACAGTCAGTGTCTAGGAACGTGTTGCACAGTAGACACAGAGAGTAGCGCTATTGTGGGCTCAGTGGGTTCAGTAAAGATGACGGCCACAGATACATGTGCTCTGCGGATCATGGAGGAGTTAAAAATGGCAACAGCAGCGTAATTCATGGCCGAACAGATAGCAGCCGATTCAAAATGGCGACTTCCGTGAAGCCTAGATCGCGCACGTGCCGCATGCAAGCAGGCTGCAAGAGAAATGTGGCACGAGATGTGCAGGGGTTTGGCGCCAAACCCAGATCCCCAGCAGAGTGAGCGGAGCGGTGCGAAAGCCAAAAGCCCACCCACCTGTGTAGTGACTGGCCGACAGAAGAAGCCACGTCTTGGCGAGCGAGAGAGTGCCCCTCCTCTTGTTTCCACCAGAGGGAGGTGGCACGACAAGAGCCAATCAGAATTGTCCTCTCCGGAGAAAGGAGGGACAGGAAGTGAGAGTGAGGAACTTCATTTCTGCCTGACTATTGAGGAGAAAGGAGCTGCAGAACTGAACTGTTCAACCCCCGCGCAAAAGATGGCTGATTTGAACATGTCCCCATTAAAGTTTCCAGGAGGCTTCCTGGTTGTGGAGGTTGATGGCCGAGAGTATCTCCGGTGCCTGTGCGCACACTGCAGGAAACCCGGACCGGCCCGAGCCCGACAGCACGATGCCCTCAATGTGGCACATTCTATCTATGGCCTGTCAAGCCATGGCCTATGTTAAAGACACCGCGAAGTGCCTCTCCAGGAACTCTAACGGAGGTAGCGGAGACAGAGGAGAAGGCTGTCCTAGTTCCCTGTATCACCGCAGAGGTGGGTACCGAGGCCCAGCCAAGCAGAGATGTACCCGAAAGAAGCGCAACCGCAGTGGAGGAACCGGAGCCTGGCCCGTTTCGTACCAGTACCCACAGGCGGTGCGGCAAGAGATCCAGGTAACTCCAAAGCGGAGGAACCGGAAAAGGCGTCTTCGGAGGAAGGAGATGGCCTACCATCGGTGGCGATGCGCCTACCGGCGAACCACCTCAGCTGTAACAAAGATGGCGGTCCACTTACCGGAGAGAGGGAGCTGACGAGTCCGGACACCCCACAAAGGCGAGCGCTGGTGCGGCCTGAGCCGCGTAGAAGTCCCCCAATGGTGACGACTCCCAGTGCGGCAGAGATGGGATCCGAGACGGCTCCAGAGGAACAAACGATCACCAGCCGGAAGAGGAGCGGTAAGGAGACACCTCCACCCCCTTACTCCCGCCAGGCGAAGACGGCACCTGCAGAGGGTGAGACAGAAAGGCTTGTGGCCTACCTACCCGTCCGTGGTCCGGATGGTCCACCACCGACCCTTCCGGTCCTCAACGCACTTCCGGGAGTCCGATCTGCGACCGTGGGGGGGTCTGAGGGCTACATATAGAAGGAAAAAAAGATATTCTGCTGCGCTCACTCGGGTGCGTGGATAATTGATAGTGAATGTAAAAGTCATTATTATACCTACATAGCTGTGCCGACAACTACATAGGACACAAAAACAATAATCATTTCAGTGTTGCAGCATCGGTGTGTAGCCTTTTAATTAATCAATTAAGTATTGGGCTATTTAGGAACCACACTGAGGACTGCACATTTATCCCCTGTGGAAGTCGCATGTAGCGACGAAACTCGTAGGGCAAAAGCTAAGGACTCATACTCATTGTGGACTTCTAAACTCTACTCCATATACACTATTCAGTTTTGAAAATTTAAAAATAATCTATCCCGTGACGATTATACCATTCGGGGATGGTACACTTCATGCTGTAAACATCCGGGACTGTTATCGCGAGACTTCAAAAAGGAAGTGAACTAGTGTGGACGCACACTTCTGGTGGCCGTGGCGGAGGTCTGGCGGTATCCATACACGTGGATCTGGTGTATGTGACGGAGGAACGGGTGAAGTCCTAGTTTTACTGAGATCCTTAGTTGTTATCATTTTAAACATTGTGAGTGGCCGTAATCTATATATTGGGACAAAATTTTTTTATAACAGTATTATGCTATGGGAGCCGCGCTGTCTTCTTTTTTTGTAATATATTTATATATATATATATATATATATATATATATATATATATATATATATATACATATATATATATACATATATATACATATATATATATATATATTTCGATATAGATATATATATATATACATATACACACACATATATATATATAGATATATACATACATATGTGTGTGTGTGTGTGTGTGTGTGTGTGTGTGTGTGTGTGTGTGTGTGTGTGTGTGTGTGTGTGTGTGTGTGTGTGTGTGTGTGTGTGTGTATATATATATACAAACACACATATATATATGTGTGTGTATATATATATATATATATATATATATATATATATATATATATGTGTGTGTATGTATATAGCACTCCCTTGATAAAAGTCCTGTTTTTAGGACCGAAACATTGCTGTTTTGTGCCTGCTTTACTAATACAATTCTTTTGCTAATTAGTGTGCTGTCTCTTCCTTGCTGTGCCTACTTTGGATTCCCTGGATTCTCTGGTCTGCCTGGTAAGGAGCCTTTGATTATATTCATTCATATGGGACTAAGCACCTGTCTTCATCTGTATTTGTGTGCCATCTGCTCTGTTACCTATATATATATATATATATATATATATATATATATATATATATATATATATATAGATATAGATATATATATATACACACATATATATATATAGATATATACATACATACATACACACACACACACACATATATGTGTGTGTATATGTATGTATATATATATATATATATATATATATATATATATATATATATATATTTATATATATATATAGTGCAGAATAAATGAGTTCTTCAGTATTAGGTGATACCTTTTTTATTGGACTAACAATTTATGTCATAGGACAAGCTTTCGAGAGTTCTCCTCTCTTCTTCAGGTCACAATACTGATTTACACAGGAATCAATGCTAAAACAGTGTAGAGAGAAAAAAAAACAAACAAACAGATATTTACTGTAGATAAGGTCGGGTGTTAAGTGTTTGAAGCCAGGGGACAGTGTCAAAGAAAGGTGGGGAGGGGAAGGGATGCTGGGGGGGGGGGGAGAGAAAGTGTGGATAAGAATAGAGGCAAGCAGGATAATTACAGACAATTTTGGTAGGGTGTGAGAAAACCCATGTCCACATTAAGTCCTTTGGTTTTGGTGTCAAAGAGTCTTATCATTCTGAGCTCAAATGTTTTCCGTTCTTGGGTGCTTTTAAACATTTCATTGAGGATTTTGATTTTTAAATCATTTATGGAATGATCTGGTTGTGAGAAGTGATGTCCCACAGGTGAGCAGTATCTTCCTTCTTCGTGATGGAGTATAGAGTGTCTGTGCATATTCATTCTTCCTTGTAATTTTTGGCTGGTTTCCCCAATGTAGCAACCTTGGTCACATTTGTTGCATTGAATCATACAGTATACACTATATTCGTGGATGTGCAGCTGTATGATCCTTTAACATTGAATGTTCTATGGTTGTGACTGGCTGTGGGATCCTGGCAAATATGTTTACAGAGTTTGCAGCGTGTGTTGCTGCACGGTTTTGTGCCGTTATTCATGTCTTTAAAATCGTTGTGAAGTTTTCTACTGACTAATTAGTCATGTGTGTGTGTGTATGTATATATAGCACTCCCTTGATAAAAGTCCTGTTTTTAGGACCGAAACGTTGGTGTTTTGTGCCTGCTTTACTAATACAATTCTTTTGCTAATTAGTGTGCTGTCTCTTCCTTGCTGTGCCTACTTTGGATTCCCTGGATTCTCTGGTCTGCCTGGTAAGGAGCCTTTGATTATATTCATTCATATGGGACTAAGCACCTGTCTTCATCTGTATTTGTGTGCCATCTGCTCTGTTACATATATATATATATATATATATATATATATATATATATATATAAATATATATATATATATATACACATACATATTTATATATATATATATATATATATATATATATATATATATATATATATATATATATATACACACATACATACATACACACACACACACATACACACAGGACACCTAACAAGCTCCTATATATATTTAGGCACTGTACCGTGTATGAGTTTCAATGGATGTGCACCGTTTTATGTTCTGTCTCTGGCTTTAAATATATATATATATATATATATATATATATATATATATATATATATATATATATATATATATATATATACACACACACACATACACATATACATATATACACAGTGCTTCACAAATCACCCAAAAATCTACTCGCCGAACCAAATAATCTACTCGCCCCCTAGCCCCGCCCCACTTTTTTTTAAAGAAAGAAATTTAACTAATAAGAATTAATAACAACATTCGTTTTTGAAATAAGTTTATTTATTGTATTACATTTATATTTTACTACAATTAGTCCTTGTTATGTGAGAGAGTGAGAGAGTGAGAGAGTGAGAGTGTGAGAGTGAGAGAGTGAGAGTCTGTAAATTTCATATCTAGAAGAAAAAAAAAAGATGTGAATGACTAGTTTCCTGAACCCCTTAACCCCTTAACCAGTGTCTGGATGCACCCGCTTCACAATATCTATGACTTACTGACTCGGGTGGGTGGGTGACTTACTGACGGGTGGATGACTGACTGTGGGTTTGTGCCTGCCTTCAAACTGTCACTCTCACACTATCACTCTCACACACTGTCACTCTCACACACTGTCACTCTTATACACTGTCACTCACACACACCCGCATGGTAGCGGGGGCCTCTGCATGGAAGGGGGTTCCTCCGCAAGGAAGGGGGTCACTGCATGGCAGCGGGGGCCTCCGCAATGCAGTAGGGGCCTTTGCATGGTAAGGGGGGCCTCCGCACTGCAGCGGTGGCCTCCGGAGGGCAGAGAGGCCTCTGCACGGCAGCAGGGGCCTCCGCACGGCAGCGGGGGCCTCCGCACGGCAGCAGGGGCCTCCGCACGGCAGCAGGGGCCTCCGCACGGCAGCAGGGGCCTCCGCACGGCAGCGGGGGCCTCCGCACGGCAGGGAGGCATGGAAGGGAAGAGAGGCAGGGAATTGAGGCAAGGCAGGGAGGCAGGGAAGTGAATGAAGGCATGGGAGGAGAGGCAGGGAAGGGAATGGAGGCATGGGGCTTACCTTCTTGCTCCTTGCAGCAGGATCCAAAGGGAAGGGCCACCGTGGAGGTTAGTGGCTCCTCCTTCCCAGGTTTTAAGCCCGCCCCTCCCCACTTCCCTAGTTTGCAAGTGCCTCATTCTGCTGGATATAGACCCACTGTGGTCTTTCTCCCTCCTAATAGAGGTAAATGAGAAATTTAATCCTAATAGAGGTATATTAGTATTTTATCTGGTAGTGTTAGGACTTGCGAACAGGTGTCTGCCTTGACGTGGCTCGCAAGCTTACAACGCTTTGGCCAAAGGGTTAACTAAATGACCCTACTTCAAGAGAATATATAAGTATTTTACTGTGTATTTCTGTCATGTTGGATGTAGCATTGGGCTTCTCTGTCGTCTGTTGTATACATATGCCACGCTCAATAGCACTCCATTTTGACACATATACAAATATATATTTTGTGGGGGCTCAGGGGTTCCCAAAAAGAGCTTACTGGGGTTCTGTGTTTTGTTAACCCATTCTCAGCTGTTCCAGCTGGTGGAGGTTAGTGGCTCCTCCTTCCCAGGTTTTAAGCCCGCCCCTCCCCACTTCCCTAGTTTGCAAGTGCCTCATTCTGCTGGATATAGACCCACTGTGGTCTTTCTCCCTCCTAATAGAGGTAAATGAGAATTTTAATCCTAATAGAGGTATATTAGTATTTTATCTGGTAGTGTTAGGACTTGCGAACAGGTGTCTGCCTTGACGTGGCTCGCAAGCTTACAACGCTTTGGCCAAAAGGTTAAACTAAATGACCCTACTTCAAGAGAATATATAAGTATTTTACTGTGTATTTCTGTCATGTTGGATGTAGCATTGGGCTTCTCTGTCGTATGTTGTATACATATGCCGCGCTCAAAAGCACTCTATTTTGACACATATGCATATATATATATATTTTGTGGGGGCTCAGGGGTTCCCAAAAAGAGCTTACTGGGGTTCTGTGTTTTGTTTATGCATTTGGGATGCAAGAATAAAAGGCGACTTACTAATTAAACGGGGATAAATTGGGGGATAAATTGGGGGGATCCTTGATGGAGAAGGATTTAGGAGTGCTTGTAGACTGCAGGCTTAGCAATAGTGCCCAAAGTCATGCAGTAGCTACAAAGGCAAACAAGATCTTATCTTGCATTAAACGGGCAATGGATGGAAGGGAAATAAACATAATTATGCCCCTTAACAAAGCATTAGTAAGACCACACCTTGAATATGGAGTACAATTTTGGGCACCAATCCTAAGAAAATATATTATGGAACTAGAGAGAGTGCAGAGAAGAGCCACCAAATTAATAAAGGGGATGGCTAATCTAACTTTATTTACATTAGAAAAGAGGCGTCTAAAAGGGGATATGATAACTATATACAAATATATTCGGGGACAATATAAGGAGCTTTCAAAAGAACTATTCATCCCAAGGGCAGTACAAAGAAATCCCTTAAGGTTGGAGGAAAGGAGATTTCACCAGCAACAAAGGAAAGGGTTCTTTACAGTAAGGGCAGTTAAAATATGGAATTCATTACTCATGGAGACTGTGATGGCAGATACAATAGATTTGTTCAAAAAAAGGTTGGACAGCTGTTTAGAAAGGAAAGGCACACAGGGATATACCAAATAAGTATACATGGGAATGATGTTGATCCAGGGATTAATCCGATTGCCAATCCGTGGAGTCAGGAAGGAATTTATTTTTCCCCTTATGAGATATCATTGGATGATATGACTCTGGTTTTTTTTATTGCCTTCCTCTGGATCAATAAGTAAGTATAGTTATAGGATAAAGTATCTGTTGTCTAAATGTAGAACTTGATGGACGTACGTCTTTTTTCAACCTCATCTACTATGTAACTACTAAGTAACTAAGCATTTTACTAAGAGAATGGTATTAGGAAGAAAATGTGGGCAGAAGCAGATGACAGGAAGCCAGTCACCAATTTCATCCTGTGGGATTTGTTGGGGTTTTCATCTTCAGTGTGGGTTTTTTTTTTCCGAATTTTGAGTCCACTCTGTTTAACACAGGATTTACTGTGGCCTTTCTTGGTGCATTGAGTGTACGAATTAGTCAAATTGAACTTAACACTCACCTCTGGTGGCCTCCTCCTCCAATGAATTTGGACTAATTTAACTAATTTATTTGGACATCAGAGGAAGAGATCCTTTGTCCCTGGAAGATGGACTCTCCTTTCTCTGACTGCAGCTTTGACGTCATCAGATCAAACGGGTCCCAGAACAGCTGAGCAGGTGGAGAGATGGGTCTTACGAGAATTCAGTGTTCCTTCCCCTGACTTTGAGTAGTCTAACTGTGCCTCACTATTTGTCTAATTGTAATTGCATTACTTGATTTTGGCTTGTGAAATAGAAACATTTTTGCACTATCTTTGCCTTCCTTTCTTATCTATATACTGTAAGCTGTTGTATCCTGGTACATCTACTGTGCCACGGATCAACAGTTCCATCTAGAGATTTATCTCTTAAAGCCTGTATTTGAACTGCAGCATGTGTAGGATACCTCCTATTTTTGCATATATTTAACTTTTTTGTTCCTTAATTTTGGATTCTCTGTACTAGATTGTGTTTTTTTTCTCCCCTGTTAGCCTTGCACTTTGATTACTCTAAAACCATAAGCTAATGAAGGCTGTGTCCCAGTTTGTAAGGGGGGTTGGTACTACAGCATATTTTATTTGGAAGGACAGGAGAGTGGCTTGATGGCATTCATATTTCAGCGGTGGGTATGGATATCTTCAATGTGATTTGGGTTTTGGTAATTTGGGGGGCCAGTTTTATGGCCTGTGTTTTTGGCTTTGGACCTATTGGTGCCACAAAGAGAGTAATTTTATGGTATTTAGTTATCGGCCATCCGGTTAGCAACGGGGGTAGTTGGCCGCTGAATCTCGACACAGCAATGGGCAGTCTGGCAAAGGTTCAAGTTACAGTTATGGTTTGCAATATTAACATTATATTGTTAATAGTAAGCAATGCTGTGGCCATTTTAATCCAGCACTTTATTGTGTTTTTATTGGTGTTTGTATATCATGTGGGGGAAGTTTTGCAATTGGGGCATCCTCAGGTCATGACTCGGTGCATCTTGTCTGAGCTACATTTGCTTATAAATCTTTATTCCAAATCAATCCAATGCTGTATCCTTAAAGGGGCTCTAGAACTGAGAAAGCCAAGGTTGTAGTCATTTTCCACATTTATTTGTTGATTATCTCTCCAAATGTTTATGTTGCATGGAATATGTATTGTCTATGTAACTGCTGTATTTAGACTGAGAGATAGAAAGCAACCTGAAAGAATTGGGTTAATTTGTCAGTACAGATAGAGGATTCAGAATCTCTGCCACAGCAGACTTTAGGAAGCACCATATGGTTGATAAGGTGAAGGTTATTTATTTATGTGGCGATTAAAAGGCTTGTGAAATTACAGTATAATGTTCTACAATGTAGGTTGTTTTAGTGAGGTACAGACCTGGTTTGATTTTTAAGTATTATTTATCTATTACAAAGGCAATTCAATGTTAGAGGTTTGTGTAATTAATATCACACCGCTTCTACATTTGGGGCCTATGCAGTAAAATCCGATAAAAATATCCGGCTGGGTTTTAAACTTGCCATGTTTTTGCCGAGTTGGTCTCATGGTATGTAGAAAGGCCCGAATATCAGTTAGAGCAACATTAGCAAACATGGCGAGTTGTCGGCGGTGATAGGACCTGCCCTCCAAGAAGGGCTCCCCTGGCGTGATCTATCTGCTGCAGAGAGATTCATCTCTCTCAGCGATAATCTCACAAGGAATAAAAGAATTTAAAAATAAAAATTGTATTGTAGCAGGCGGTTTCCAGAGCAGAACCCTGTTGGTTTTATGTCTGGGGACCCCCTACTTCCCAAGATACAGGCCCCGTTATTGGGTGACGGTATCCCTTCTGCTTTTAAATGTCCCAGTCATGTGATCGGGGGATTTAAATTCTGCACGGGGGTAACGGCACCCCATAACGGGGCCTGTATATCATGAAGTAGGGGGTTCCCGAGGCTGAAACCAACGTGGTTCTGTTCCGGAGACCCCCTGCACACTAGTATCAAAACACACATACTGTATCAATAATAAATAATTAATTACCGTAGCGGCTATCCGCAATGGTAATGAAGCTGCATTAATGTCATTTTTATTAATAGTGTGTGACCCCCTGCTTCCCAAGTTATAGGTGCCAGTATCTCCTCCATTGTTTACATGTCACACTTCACACGACGTGGACACAATAAAAATGTCAGACGCCCTGGCATCTGATGCCCCATACCGGGGCCTGTTACTCGGGAAGCAGGGGTCCCTGAACCAGAAATCAAAGCGGTTATGCTCAGGACACCCCCTGCTCCCGCACACTATTAATAAAAAATACATTAAAGCAGTTTCATTACCATAGTGGCTATCCACTAAGGCAATGAAGGGGTTAAGGCACAATAGCATGTTTATTGGGGACAATTGCCCCCAATAAACATTGCAATACACAACACACCCGCCACCTGTGCCACCAACAACACCTATACCCCCCTAACATACATTTTAGAGCAAGAAGCAGAGTAGGAAGGACCTCCTGAAGTAAGAAGAGGACAAAGGCATGCCGGATGTAAACACAAAGGCATGCCGGATGTAAACACAGATGAAGAGTAAGAGACAGATGTAGACCCCGAAGACCCCAGAAGAGTGACGATATGGATTACAAATGTAAAGAAAGAAGAAAAAGGTTTTTTTTATTTATTTTTTTACCTGGTTCCTGTGCGTGGATTGGTTCGTGAATATGTGGTGTCCCGGGATTCGGAAGGTGAGGTCATCTAAAAGGTAAGTAAAAATATTAAATGTATGTTATTTTTATTTTACAAGTTTTTCATTTTATTTTTTTAATGTGATTGTTTTTTTTAAAGATCATTTATTGCACCTGTGTTTATGTACAGTATGTTCCTATGGATATACATACATACAGGAACAATCAATGGTTGTTTTTTTATTTTTAATGTAATTGAATTATTTTGTATTCCCATTTATTGCCACTATATTTATTTATTTATTTATAAAATATTTTACCAGGAAGTAATACATTGAGAGTTACCTCTCGTTTTCAAGTATGTCCTGGGCATATTTATGTATGTCCCTGTAAATATACATACATACATAGACAATCAATGGTTATTTTTGCAAATGCTTTTTTTTGGCTTGTTTTCATGTATTTTAAATGTAGTTTGCTTGTTTGTTTAGAAATGTTTGTGCAATATAATTTGTATTTTTATTTAGTTAGATGTCATTTTGAGTGGTGTTTTAAATAGTTTATTTAAGGGGGGGCTTGCTTTTTAATAGTTGCTTCTTTTTGGTAGTTAGATTTTGGATGATGGTGGTTACTTTGAACTTTCATTTATTTCAGAATGGTGTGGTTTTGGTTTTTTAATAGTGAATTGTTATATTTATTTTGGCTTGGATTAATTGATTGTTAATGTATGTCTGTTTACTTCTTGCTTTGTTTTTATTTTATCATTGTTTGTGTGGTATTGGATCTTGTTTGTAATTGTTTCTTTTAGTTTGAGCATTGACTGGCATAATGTTACATGATGCACATATTATTTGCATCATGTACCCACTCTACCATCCATTGTTTGATTTGGCATTTGTTAAATATTTAATTGGCTGTGTGCTGTTTTTTTATTTTGAGAAGTGCTGTGTTCATCGTAACATCGCCGGAAGAAGAGATCAGTGTATCTCGAAAGCTCGCACAAATAAAAGAATTTTGTTAGCCACAGAACGGTATCATCTATTTATTTTTTGATTATTGAAGCTCGGCTAACACGGTACTGATACCTCTACATGTATATATATATATATACACCTGCGGGGAATAACCGGGGGCCCCACAGCTTTGGGGGCCTTTCAGACCTACAGGGACCAACCGAGGGTCTCAGACACCCATGGGGACCACCCGAGGGCCACTGCTGGCCTGTAGTATAATTCCCGTGCATCCCAAAAAAATTAAGATATGTTATGTATGTTAGTGGGGTACAGGGTTATTTGGGGCACAGGGGGTGGTGTATTAGATATTGCTGTATTTATTTGAGGCCTACGAGGTGGGTAGTGTGGCTGTGTGTATTGTTTTTATTGTGGGTAGTGGGGGTGGGTGAAGGGGGTATTAGCCCCAAGAATGGGTATTTAGGCCTTGCAGGTGGGTAGCTGGAGTGGTTAACCCCTTCATTACCTTGGTGGTATTAACCGCTAAGGTAATGAAGGGGTTAAGTCCACCCGCAACCCCCGCAAGGCTTAAATACCCACCTAGGGATAAATACCACCTTCACCCAACCCCGCTACCCACAATAAGCATCGCACTGGTGTTTAACCCCTTTATTGCCTTAGCAGTTAGCCACTAAGGTAATGAAATAGGCTGTAAATGAATTTTTCATGCATCTGATTCATGCCGGGGGGTCTACGGTGCTGGTATTAATGGATATCAGCGCTTGAGACCCCGGCATCAATCCGAGGCAGGAAAAAGGCCTGATTTTTTCTAAGTCCCGTCTCGCCGCTCATCCCCAACTTCTTGCCAACTTTTTTTGCCGAGGCCATTTGGAGAGTAATTCACCATTCTAGAGTGGCAATCAGCTGCAAGATGCGGATCGGGGCTACTAGAATACAGTGAGTTGGAAAATCTGGCGATGAACGGCGAGATGGGGCTTCTCACCAAGCGGATTTTTTTTCACCAAAAAAAAAACCGGCGAGTTTTCCTATTCTCGCCAGCTTCTCGGGGCTTACTGAATAAGAGTAGGCATTTTTGGCGAGAAGCTGGGGAGATAGGGCTTATCGGCACTTACAGCACAGGCCCCTTTGTGTAAGTTTGTCTGGGTTACCTCATACACTGAAAAACAAACTGATGCAGTGAGTCACAATGGCTATGTCTGTAATTTCAGCTCATTTTTGCTAATGTGGATTAAACATGAAAAATGTTATTCACAATTTTGAAGTTGTACGGAATCTATCAGATTTAAATTAGGAACCCTCCTGCAAATTGGGTAAAATAAAAACTTAAAGAAATGTTTTTTTTAAATGTAGTTCAAAGGGTTAAAATTACATGTGTAATATATTTGTTATAATATAATGCTAAAAGAGTGTTTTTGTTTGGAGTGGATACTAAGGAATATTGAAAAGGCATTTTTTTTTACAAATGACGTTTCATCATTTGGATTTAAATGCTTTATATTCTTTTTTTAAAAACACATTCATTATTTGTAAATGTGAAAAAAGAAACCACATTACAGTATTGCATCTCACATGTTGTATCTGTATGAATCATGACATGAAGATGCATTGATTTCAGTATGTGCAGAACAGTACTAATAACCCATTTCACTCCTAAGGGGAGCCATTTAAATGTTCAAAGGAAAATTCCCATTTCTAAACAGCAATTACAATGTCCATTTTTATTTAATCCTTGAAAACAAAAGGAACTGATCTTTACTGTTTAAAAAGGCTGTGTGTGAATATTTGGTTATGTGACAACATTAATTACTGGGAACAAAAGATTTATAAAAAAAAAGAAGCTAGTCGTTTATGATGAGCCCATTTAATTTTTAACTGGCTAAGCAATTTCAGACACAACATAAACCATCTCCTTTCTATTCTATTACTAGAATACTGTATAATGACATTAATGAATAGCTGCAAAAAAATAATTTGTAATCCTTAACCCTTTCAGTGCCGACACAGGGCCAGAGTTCCACGGTCCCTCCAGTACTCCAATTACGTTACCACATTCTCATGGAAGGGGAGGGGCCATCCCACTTCCGTCCACCATCAGTGCAGCTTGCATCAGAGAGCAGGACACGATCGCCATAAAGGACAAAAAATTCAGGGATTTAGCCACTATGTCATGGGGCACCCAGGGTGCCGGAACCCATGATGTAGTAGCTAAATCCCAGGGCGTGTCAAGAGTTAAAGCAGCCATTTCCCCCATAAGTCTTTCTCACTAATTTATAATGTTAGTATCTTGTAACCTGAGCATGTCCTGCTCTTAAAAATAATATATATAAATATATATACATACTGTATATACATATATACATACATACATACATACACACACATATAAAATGGAAATATTACTGTATGCTGATTTGCATGTCTTAGATACGTCTGCAACCCTGGCTTTCACCATTATCACCCAGCACACAGCACTTCCACTGCAGCACGGGATTCTGGGAAATGAAGGGCAAATGAGCACACAGTGCCTCATTTTGCTTCAAAACCATTTAACATGGTCCCCTATAAACTTAAGTTTGCAGCATTTCACAGCTTTGAGCACAGCCTGGGTTAAGATGCATAGCCAGTAAACCCACCCACAGACAGCCGTTACGACCTTAATGGGTCTCCCCAGTGTGGGGTTGGTTATACTGGCTTTGCAAAATGAAGCAGGAATAGGTTTTACCACACTTAGTTAAGGTATGGTGTGTAAAAAAAGTGACAAAAGCCATCTACAGTAAAGCATATAGCAAATGGAGATATACTGTATGCTCATTTGCATGTCTTAGACACTTCTGCAACGATAACGGATGAGCACCCTACTACCAATCCCCTTACTCCCAACAACCCCCCGAAACACATACAGTACAGCAATGGGCAAAAGCCCTATTATCCAGATCTGGAAAATAGCGCGTTTGCCCATTAAAAATAAAACATTACCCATTAACATATTTTTGCTAGCGATATCATCTGAAGGGGAGGGAAGCATATGCTACCTGATTGTGATTTCTTCCCTCCCTAATAGCACTCAAGCTGTTTACTACACGGCAGGTTATTACACAGATTTTAAAAGGACTGAATACTTGTCAAAAGAGATCTTTTGCCCTAAATGAGTTTAAAAAATGTAGTGGCAACTACTAGTAGAGGATTAAATGTAATTGCCCCCATTAAGATTTGTTAATGTACAAAATAACATGTTCAATTACTCATGGTTATCTCCTTAACTATTATTTTCAATATCACTACTGTTTAGTAATGCGCCAACGTTAACGCATAACATTGTTTTATAGGGTGCAATACCACCTGGTACATTTGTACTAATAGATAAAGTAAGGAGGACCAGAAGATGGTGTAGACAGAAATAGTAATGTCAATAAATTAAAGCAATGAAATACCTCCAATGGAATTTATTCAATGAAATTACATGGTACAGTATGAGCTGGTAAAATTTCCTATCACTGATAGGCATAGATTGCCCAAGAATACACTGATTCTTACTCTAAACTCAACATTTTGGAAGAAACTGCGATGTTAATAGCAATATGAACCAATTCATTAACTAATTCCTAAATTACTGTACATAAAAATACCTTCTTTGAGTTTGTAGTTTGAAATCCCCCAGAACCAGGGCTAGATGGCGTCTTAAATAGATATTGATAAATAAACACTTCAAAACTTTCAAAATATATATATTTTGTATTTTTTGTATAGTTTCTCTTTTTAGGATATTATTTTGAATTCCCACATTCCTAAATCAATGCTAGAATCCTCAATTATTACCATTATAAAGAAAGAGACAGACCCCAATAGTAGTTTTAGCTACCACCCATCTCTCTCCTTAATACAGACATTAAAATATATGCGCAAATACAGTAGACTAAATCCAGAACTTCATTTTATAATTCAACTGAACCAAATATGCATTATGCCAGGAAGATAGGAATTGGATAATATACACAGAGCTGTTGACGTAATTCATAAAGCAAATTCATAATGCTAATTCTCTCTATTCCCTTGTGACTTTAGACAAAGTATTTGCTAGAGTTAAATTGAATCATATATTTACAGTATTTCAATGATTTAGTTTGGGAGACACGATTTTAAATTCTATCTTAGAGTTAAACTTGGATACCGTTGTCTGTATAAAAGCTTCGGGAACTCCTCCATTCCTAATAACTATCACCAGTGGTATGAGACACGGATGTCCATTATCCCAGTAATAGTTAATGTCTATAGAACCATTTGCTATTGCTGTAAAATATAATCTCCAGGAAGCGTGACAAAAAGGCAGGATGCCTTGAAACATCACTGTGAAAACCATGACCACTTGTATGTCATGCATGTAGATAAATAAAATGGAGAGATTATTTTTGAAACTCAAGTACATTTTTGCACTTTCCTACTACTTATTTGATTTCTGGTCGAATTCAAATATCATTGCTTTTCTTAACCGACCCGATGTTTTATTCAGCAAGTCTTACTGTTTTTGTGACCACGATAAGGTGCAAGATTACAGCCGCATGAACACTTTGTTATTTGTGGGGTTATTTATGTAATCACAATTCAGTATGTGTGTCAGGCTCAATTCTGATACTCAGTGCTGGTCACAGGGCCGTCACGGTGCAGCAAATTGCAAAAAAATGCCAGGGGTTCACACTTAGTTTTATGCATCACCAAAATAGTTTTTCTACATCTGTACAGTAGGATTCATTTATCACAGATGGCATGTGGCACATTGCACACAGTAGAATATCTTTTACCAAGAATACCAAGAACTTCATGTGTTTCAATACAAGATACAAAGTAGAAATGTCTAACGTTAAACACTGCCTATCTTTGTTTAAGATGACTTTGTATTTTTCATCAAAAGTAGCAGATTCACACTACTCAAAACACTATGCTTTAAGCAAATCTGTCTCAATTAACTAAAGTCAGCAATAAGAATTGCTTTATTAGAATATCGCGCCTCTGCATGAGGGGCGGGTTCTGGACACAACAAATCATGTTTTGACAATTTTGACAATTTTTAAAGGAGAAAGAGATTGAATAGACAATTCTGTATCGATACCTCCAATACATGGTTGCTGTTCCATGTGATGGCTTCCATTTTTTCCTATGTGACATCAACTTAAATGGAGGGAAGCATATGCTACCCGATTGGCTGGTTCACAGGTAGAGTGACTGATTCAGTCTCACTCTTAGTATGCGTCTCTTACAGACAGTTTCAGCCTGGTAGCTTTCACCCAGGGCATGCCCCATTCAGATGCAGGGACCCCTACTGTGTTAATCCCGATGGGCCATTGAGTCTCCTTACTGAGACTAGGAGCACATGCGAGCACAGATGGAAAAAATATGGTGCCATGGCAAATTTAGGGGTGGCAGTGCAACGGACCATAGTGCTGCAGCTGGATTATATTCTCATGCAGGCAGCCAACTAATGAACCCCTTTGCCACATATTTAACCTCTTTCTTTCCATTATCTTAACTTCTACCTTAATCTTTTTTTATACTTCCTCTTTTCTTCTCCCAAGTCTTCTCTGATCTTTAAATAACATGTCAAAGTTCTATAAATCACTTGAAGTCCATTTCAGACTATTCTCCCAAGCAAATACTTCAAGTATGTTCTGTTGTTCATCCTTCTCCACTTAATCCAGGGCTGCCTCTTGTTACTGTCTCTTACTTGCTCAAAATTTGAGCAGCTTCTTATGGGGGCATCTACAAATCCATCTTCATTAAAGAGTCTCAACTTTGCAGGGAACAGTAAGGTGAATTCTTTCTTTGCTTGAAGAGCTCTGAACATACATTAGAGTATTCCTTCCTTGCTCTTGAAACTTCAGAAGAGAAGTCTTGAAAAATTATCATCTTTTCCCCATCCCATTCTATTTGTGGGTTTTTCTTGTATGCTCTCCAGAACATCATCTTTTTAAATTACCACTCTAAGCCTTTCTTCTGTAGCACATGGTGGCCAAGTCTGTGGGCTTTATCTATTGTAAGAAGGAGCACTTTGGGGTTTAAGCCCAGCTTTAGCGGTAAAGTTATTAGTTAACATTTAAAATAGCTGCTCACTTTTTATATCTTCGGATACTCCCACCGGCCTGAGATTATTTTCTATATCATCCAATTTAGCAGTGGAGATTTAATTTTTTTTCCCTGATCCTTCCATTTGTTTTTTTAGATGTAGCCAGGTCTCCCTCTTACCTTCAGGCTGCAGACCACCAGGCAACCAATAGAGCTGCCAGAATCTCCTGAGGGGAGATTGGAACATTAGTTGAGCAGACAGTTAGGACTGTTAGGACTGTGAGGGTAGTTAGGATTTGGAAGCTGGACACCGAAGGGGTAGGGTGTAAGTGTGCCGGTGCCTGTGGCATCTGCACTAGGCCAGAGACCCCTGATAGGCCCCAGCTATATCCAACTCCCCTCAGTTTGTGGCTGCTACAGGGACAGGCCCATAGATAGGGATACTGCCCTTGTAGCGAGGGACTCAGCCAGGACACAGCAGCATCCTGGCCCTTTGTGGTCTGGGACCAGACCACCCCAAGGAAGAGATTATCCTTGATGTGGACACCCCACGCGGGCACCACCCCACATGGAGGTGGAAGCCCCGGAGTCCCGGATCATCATTGGGTCCGTGAATTCCACTGCAGGATTCAGCGCGCCCAGGGATGGACCCGGAAGGTACCCCACGCACAAGTGCACCAACACACACTATAGTGGCAGCGCTGACCACATATAAGTGTGAGGGGCTATCTCCTTGTGGACACCAGGGTGCCCAAGGGCCCCATCAGGTACTGTGGGGACTGTGGACAGGAGTGTGGGACACTTTGTGGGTGGTTACGGCCATGCGAGGCCTGGTGGGTAGGCTGTAACCAGTAGCCATACTCTCGTTCTGTAGTAAAACTGTTATTTTATGTTTTACCCAGTGTTTGTGTTTATTGTATAAGAATATATACAGAGGCCCTGTAACGGGTAATGCCACACAGTAGAATCCATTACAGGTGGAGGCGCTGAAAAACACCGTACCAGTATACACCCCAGGCTCCCTGCAGCAGAGGAAAATCAAAAACAACACCACTCTGGTGTTGAGGATTATGACTACTTCACTCAAGGTGAGGGAAATGTACAGATTGAAAAAAAATTAGATATATACTGACGAGCCGAGTATTCTAAAACTTGCCTTAAACTAGCTGGTAAATGCTGCGTTCATTTCAGTGTATGTACCTGGGTCTTTATGGAGATTGCCCCAGGTTTGTTTTAGGATAATCGTCGGCACTACAGTAGATGAACACAACCCGATGATGGCGTTTTGACCTTTGATGAACCTCTCTCCTTGGTTCTCTGGGGCAGTAATAATGGAAACTCAGGGAGCACAAGCCATTGGTGGAAACATGGAAAAGAAACACAATAATAGTGCAATCCTATTTGAACACAGGGGAGGGGGGTGAAAATGCACTCTCCAAAAAACACACTCACAATATGACTCTGGTATACATGCCTTAAGTCCCAAACGGGGGAGTGGTATCTCAAGTGTAGTGGACTCGTTTAGAAGCTTGCTCGTTCTGCTTCAACGGTTTCTACCCAGTCATGCAAACAGAAAACAAGAACAGGATAGTGTAGGAGGTACAACCATATATTGGTGCACACAACATATACTTAATGATGCACACTCACATTTTTGGCCCGTCGGACAAGGTATTGTATGAAAAAGGAACTGGGTCCGCTTTCTGATGTGATAAGTGCTGGACACACTGCGTCGATGGTAGCCTTCACAATGGGGACTGTTGCTCACACAAACCCTGTCTCGCTGGCGTCCTTCCGCTTCCACTTTTCAGCAAAGCGTTTCAGCTGGTGTCACAGCGTGATGACGTCACACCAACCAGTCACGATCCCCAGGTCCCAAACTCTACACGTTTTGAAAATTGCTTCCACAGCAGTTGTTTCCATAATGACACCGGTTGCTAATCTTTAAGTAATCTATGATAGCCTATCGTTTTGCACCTTGCACTGACACCCGTGCCAGCTGTTCTCCATTCATTATACTCCCAATCATGATACTCTGATCCGGTATCACAGTTAGTCTAACACATCCATCAGAAATGTCAACACCATGTGTACAGAGTGATACATAAGCTGCAAATACATCCGTGATCTTCAGAAATACATAATAATACATGCTCCCTGCAGCGGAGACTCAGACCTCTTGTGAGCCACAGGTATTGCACCACACACACCGTAGCCACACATCCTCCAAGGGGGTGGGTTAAAGTGCATTACATAGAGTTATAACATAATTTTCTACATCTCCTATCCTCTGCTCAGTCTGGGTAAATCTGTTGCTCAAAGTAATGGTTGCTCTTTTATTTCCATTATTGTCTCTTTTAATTGCTGGGTGTTAGAAATTAACATTGGTTCCATTGTTTCTTTGACTGCCTTAAACAATCTTTTGATAAGGAACTGAAGGAGCTGCTTGTTTTTCTTGCAAAGCTTTCAGACAGGTGGGCAGCCATTTTGCTTTTATGTTTCTTTCTCTCTCTGTCCCTCTGACTCCTCTGTGACATCGTTTTTGTAGTGGTGTTGAGGAATTTTTCCATTAACCATATACAGTATGTCTGTGTTCTGAACTGTGGATTCTCTTATGTTTGTTTGTTTTCCAGGGTTTTGATCTTTAGAAGTCAGCAGTGGTTCAATCCCCTCATGGAGCATGAGGTTAGAGCAGCTTACTCAGCTGCTTCAATAACACAAAGTCGACCACACTGTTTTTCCACATTGATTGTATATAAGGGCATGGTGTCTTGCAAAGTATTTTGTTGCAGGTTTAAGTACAGTACACTTATGAAATAAATATATCGCAAAATAGTCTCAAATCAGTCTGTTTTTATTAAAGTTGTAAATAATCCATAATGTTAAGCTTTTAGCATTAAAGTTGAAGGGGGCAGTGAGGAGGGAATGAATATAAACAGTATAAGAGACACAAGTCAAACATAAAACATACAAGGAAAAAGAAAAGAAGAAATAGTTAATAAATGGGAAAAAATGCCACCTTGTTGAAAGGAGCATATTGAGGCAAGAAATATTCAGGATAGAGACTTCTATGTCTAGCAAGGAGTGCATAGTCATGGCAAGAAAAGGATACATCATATGGTATGCAATTACATATTTAATTTATTGTATAGCGCTGTGCAGTTTAATTAATTCAATTTATGTTCATTGTATTGCATTCATCCTTAATGGTTAAAAATAATTTAAACCCTACTAAATTGAGATAGTGCTTGGAGCTTATTTAGTGTGTTATTGGGCAGACTGTATCAATGTTTTACACTCATTTCAAAGAAATTAAATTTTACACTTACTGTAAGTATTATGGACCGGTATTGTATAATCTATAAATATCTACACAGAATAGAATATACTGTAAGTAAGATTACAGATTGCCTCTTTGGCCAAGATTCTCGAAGTCTTTTTAGCTTATTTAACATGCTATTAACTAATTTAATGTCTGGTTAATCATACTGCAGTATTAACTGACGCAAACAACACAGAACAACACAAAGTTAATCATGTTAAAAGCATTGCGTTATTCTTAACTGCTGTTAATGATATGCAAATGAGCTAATTACCGTCTAAAGTAAATGTTTTTCATCCCCTATCCACTCAGTTACGTTAGGGTTAACTACAAGAAATAATGTTATTTTATTTGTGATAAACTCTGGGGCTACTCCCATTTAAGGGCCTCATGCAGTAAGCGGCGATAAGGCTTTTTTCGCCATTTAAGCGCCAAAATTGGGTTTCAGATTCAGTAAGCGCCGATAAGTGTTCAAAATCGGCATTTTTTATTGGCGAAAAAAATTTATCGGCATTCGGCTGCCGAAAAGCCTCTTTTCGGCATGTATCGCCAGTTTTTTTCTTCGGCTTTATTCAAGTAGCCCAGATCAGCTTATCGTTGCTGATCGGCACTCAAAAATGGAGATTTCATCGGGAATTCATCCCGCCAACTAAAGTTGGCAAGTTGGAGGGGAGAACGATCGACAAGGTTGCCGGAACGGCACTTAGAAAAAAAAAATCAGCTCTACATCAATGGAGTCAATGGAGCGGGAACGTAAAACATTATACTAGTGTTAACATTTTATTGGTCAGAATACAAATGTGCTTAGCATTACAGTGTGGAGGGCATTCATTTCATCGTGTCACACCTTAAGTTTATTATTTGCATTACATTGTAGTTTTAGATGTTATCATCATTTGCGTGTCATATTATTCATCATGTTATGATGTGTATAGGGAAAATCCTATGCTCAACTCTTAAAGGAACAGGTCACATCATATCCAACATGTTACTTAACTGTGCTTAAATTTATTATATGATGTTACACATTTCACACATATAACACATGCAGCGTATAATAATGTTGCTATACATGACACAATGCTTTCAATGTGTAACGCATGATCAAACGTTAATGTAGCTGTTTCTTTTCATGTTTACATGTACTTTGTGTCCTCCCTTTTTTGATGACGTCAGCAATTGGACACTCAATCACATTGCATGTTTACATTGGCCACCATGCATTATAAGCACTTCATGCTAACTTATACACATATCTACAATAGTTACTCATTCTTACACGTTTCAAACTGAATCAACAGCAACTATCCTGATGCCAGAAATGTATGAATATGCACAGTATCATTAATTGATGTGAACATGTGACAATAACATTGCAAATTACACATGTTGCAATGAACTTTTTCTACGTCAATCTCATGCTGGTATCCTAATTAGATGACTGAGTGTTGCGTTCAGAAGTGGTACATGCATTCCACATTCCACAAATACTTTCCAATAAATGCTTCAACAAAGCTTAACGTTACATCATTGTGAAATATCAGGATTGGCTGCTGAATAAAGATAAATAATACTTGTTAGATCAAATGGATACAGGTTGGGAGTCAACTACTTGGATATGTTAATGTAACACCTTACACTTTAGCATCTCACCTGACATCATCACATAGGTATTTAAAGGAGGGCAATTACCTGCTCATTCACAGCTACAGACCTCAAAATGATGCGATTCTTTAGGAGACGGAGGAACATTCTAGTGAACGAGATCCTTGCTGATGGAGAGGATGTCATAGGCCAACCTAGGGACAGAGCAAGGGACAGTGGCAGGGACAGTGACAGGGACAGGCATGCGGACAGGAGAGGGAGAGGGAGAGGGACAGGGAGAGGGAGAGGGCAAGGAGATGAGAGGAGAAGATAGAGGAGAGAACTTGTGGCTCGTCCTCGTTTGTACAGGGAGAGAACCCTGTTAGATGGGATGAGTGAGGAGGAGATAGTAAGTCGCTATCGTTTGAGTTCAGCAGCAATCTTAGCTCTTTATGAAGAGAAAAGGGAAGATTTAGATTTTGTGACAGCCAGAGGTCGTGCAGTCCCTGGGCTTGTTAAAATGCTGTGCTCATTACATTATCTTGCTTCCGCGTCATTCCAGACAACAGTGGACATAGTGGGCAGGGTCTCGCAATCTACATTCTCGCGGGCCTTTACTCAGTTTCTATGTGCACTCAATAGACGCGCTAGGATTATATTCATTTTCCTACAGAGCACACAGAGTGGCTGGAAGTCAGGAATGGCTTTTATGCCATAGCCGGGATACCATGTGTGATGGGTGCAATCGATTGCACCCATGTTGCTTTGATCCCGCCTAGTCAGAGTGAGCATGCTTACCGCAACCGTAAGCACTACCATTCCCTGAATGTACAGGTGGTATGCGATGCCACGATGAAGATTATGCACGTGGTAGCCAAATTCCCTGGTTCCAGTCACGATTCCTCTATCCTGAGGAAGTTATCAGTCTTCCATGCTTTCGAAGAAGGCTATTTTGGACCTGGTTGGCTGGTGGGTGAGTACATATAATGATGTGGTAACACAAAACTCTTGCTTTTATAGGAATTGTTGTACAGTATGTTATAATGTTAGCACTAATTGTTTCATATGTGTGCACCATGGATTATAGGTGACTCAGGATACGGAATTAGGTCGTGGCTGTTGATCCCGGTGCCAAACCCGCTAAATGAAGCAGAGGAGAGGTACAATGTTGCCCATATATCGACGCAATCCGTTATAGAGAGGACATTTGGCCTTCTCAAGACAAGATTTAGGTGTCTCGATAGAACTGGTGGGGCACTTCAATATACGCCTGCTAAAGTGTCTGATATTATCATAGCATGTTGCATTTTGCACAATGTGGCACTCAGAAATAATGTGCAAACAGACATAATCAGGGTTTGGAGGAGGACCATCCCGTCAATGTACCAGCTGACACTGAGCAAACAGCCAGTGGTGTTGAGACACGTCTCAATGTCATAAACACATTTTTTCATGTAATATGTATAAATACATATATGTTCATAGTACTACATACATATATTCATTCTTTGTTATGATAAATATTGTACATTTGTCAAAATACCATTCACTTAGGAAACAGATGAATATGGGTCGCACTTCTTTATCTTCTCTGCTGTATGGACAAATGCATGTGGCACCGGTATGTCATTCATCCACACGTTCTATTATCATTCTTATAATTTTAACTTTTTGTGAGTATGTGCAACAATGATGTTTACTACATTAATATTTTATGTACATGCTCCTTTTGATTATGCATACACAATACACCTACTATGTCCATACTCATTAGTTAGTGCAGTATGGTTACATACAATGTTATTTTTGCTGTGTGACATATGCATCACAATGATGTGTACAGCACTGTGTTTTTCATATTATATTTAACTAAATCTACATGGTGTTTCATATCTAACAATAAATAGACACTTTGGTGTGTTGCTTCCCTTCATGAACATGTCATGGCAATGTTTTATATTCATTCATGTTTTCTTTTTCAAGATAAATCACGTCAATGACTGCTCATGGTATGTATTTCAACTCACATGTGTCATAAGATGTCACAACATCTATAAAGGTATAGTTACAGGATGTGTAAACACAACGAACATAAATAAATGTGACTATAGAAATATGTGTTTTCAGTATAGTGTAAGTGGGTTTTTCTACACTTGGTGGTTAATGTGAATTGTTCAAGAAAAACATTAGGGACATTACATTACAATTAATGTAGCAAACTTTACTCAATCCATTCCTGCAATACAGGGGTGAGTGGAGAGAAGGGGATAAACCGTGTTAAAATTTATATTATGGAGGATAACATCCATGGATGCACATGAGTCATTTTTACACTCAAAGCATGGTTGCCTGTAAAGACAACAATGTATTATACATTATTTACATTACAATGTATGTGATTAGTTCTTCTATCAATGCATCTTCATGTTGATTACTACATTGTCACATGTGTATGTATAAGTCACAGATGTGTGTTGATTTGACATACATGTCACATGTGTTACAAAGTGAATACCAAGTAAAATGTAAATTATTTATATTTGCGAATTTTCTAACTTCATTCAACATAATGACAATGTTGTTAATATAATTTTAATGTCATTCACGTAAGGTAATCATTATTATCATGATACTTGAGTACTAATGTCAACATGACAACGTCAATTTAACTTATGTGAAATTTTAATTGTCACATGAAAACAATGTTTATATGACCTACCTATTGTTATTGTGTAGTTTCACATACAATGTATTGTACTTGTTATGTTGCATGTACATTATGTCACAAGTCACACGTGACATTATACAATGTAGTACACAAATGTGTTGGACGAGTGAGAAAGTTGTTTGCATATTTAACAGACCAACACATATCATGTTAGTATAACATATAAACAAAATTATAAAAATTTTAACTTCAGTGCTTAGAAACATCATAATGTTAATTAAGTGCATCTTATATAGATAGGTTCCTTACCGAGTAGATCCAGGATCCCAAGATCACGAGGCAAGAAGGAGACAGCACACTCAAAGGTACAAAAAACAGGGTGTATTCAGTAGAAAAACCTACACATAAACCCGACGTTTCGGTCCTTGACACAGGACCTTTCTCAAGGGGGTGCTAATACATAGTGATACCTGACAGACATATATACCCACCACCCATTAACAAACAGATCCCTGATAGACTAGACCATGATGTAAAACAGCTGTGAGCACTAGCTAATCAATTATGACATCAGCACTGAACGACAGTTGTCTCAGATGGCGTCTCACGTATCATGCTGATCAGTGCTGCCTTAGGCAGCAGTAGCGTGCGTGCGCAATGTACATCGCAACGAAATAAATAAGGGGAATACCTAAAAGGCACAAGCATTCAATGCGTATATTAGTTTGCACAAAAAGACAACAGAGCATATCTGGTGGGTATATATGTCTGTCAGGTATCACTATGTATTAGCACTCCCTTGAGAAAGGTCCTGTGTCAAGGACCGAAACGTCGGGTTTATGTGCCGGTTTTCTACTGAATACACGCTGTTTTTTGTACCTTTGAGTGTGCTGTCTCCTTCTTGCCTCGTGATCTTGGGATCCTGGATCTACTCGGTAAGGAACCTATCTATACATTATCTGTATGGGACAAGCACCTTTTTACCACATATGTGTGTGCCATCTGTTTATTTATATATATATATATATTCTCACACACAATGTGTTTGTGCACATATATCCATATACACTTCAGAAATATTAATACACACTATCAGATGTTATTCTAACCACTACTCATACATGATGACATGACAACATTATGAAGTATGAAAGAAGGTGAAGGTAAGTAATGTGTTACAGAGTGAACACTCCTGAAAACATCTTTAAAATGTATGGTGTGATATAGATAGTTAATTAATTTTTGATGCCAATAATATTAGCATGCAATGACTATCTACATTACCTAACACACACACATACATACAATGTTTAACAGGTAAGTGAATGGCAGCTTATAGAAACATGGCAACTGTGTAATGTTGTACCATCAATCAAATTATTAATACCTAAATATATTTTATAATTTAACCATTAATTCACACACGGAACATTTCTAAACCTTCATGTATACAAGGACATACTTGAATGTTTTGAAGCATCAGGACTTAATCATACATACTGTATTCATTCAATGTTCTGCTTTAAACACCACCAGGCCAACAACAGATTTAGTGAATGTAATTATTTATTATTATTTTTCCTTTTGAGATCTAGTCACAGGCCTGCTTGTTGCCTGTTGTGTTAGCCTTTTCCATTTGCCAACTACTTTGCCCTTCACTGTACGACTTGTACTCGCCTGTGACAGTTCAGGGCCACTGGTTGGGGGCAGTGACAGTTCAGGACCACTGGTTGTGGGCAGTGAAATTTCAGGGCCACTGGTTGTGGGCAGTGACAGTTCAGGGCCACTGGCTGTGGGCAGTGACAGTTCAGGGCCACTGGTTGTGGGCTGTGACAGTTCAGGGCCACTGGTTGTGGGCTGTGACAGTTCAGGGCCACTGGGTGTGGGCTGTGACAGTTCAGGGCCACTGGGTGTGGGTTGTGGCAATGATGAAGGAGTTGATACACATTGCACGACTGATGGTGGAGCCGTTTCCTGTTTAGGTTTTTTAAACTTGCTCCAAAAACTGGTTATTAATAATTGTTTGCCTAAGTTTCTTTTTCGTGTCTCAGTTGTAGGTGTCTGTTGCTGATTTTGACCAGATGTAAGCTGTTCCATGTTGACAGGGACCTGCACAGAACTTGCAGCTACTGTAGCGGTATCATCCAGAACTGGGGAATGAAGAAGTGATGACTGTGGAGAAAAATTTTCACCATGTAAAGATCCATCCTTAGATGGGGTAAAGTGGAATAGTTGTTCTCTAGCAGTCATTCTCAACTGATTAACTTGGCTTAGATTCTGAACTACTGCTTGTAATGTCCTGTTTACATTTTGTATTTGTTTAGGAACTTGGATGAAGATTCTTTCTAGTTGTGACATTTGTGCTATCGAAGTTTCCTGCTGTGATATCATGTTGTCCTGCTGTGATATCATCCTTTCCTGCTGTGATATCATCCTTTCCTGCTGTGATATCATCCTTTCAAGCACTGACATCATATCTGAGTGGCGACGATTTTCTTCAACCATGATTCTTTCTTCAGAAGCTGCAATAGCTGAATATGTGTCACGAGCAGGAGCAGTTGATTGCTGTGTTACTGGTCGAGTGGGAACATGTTCATGCTGACTTAATTGAATGTTTCCTTCATTGTCAACATCAGCTTCTATAAATAAATAAAGACATTATGAACTGCCATGTAACTTCTTTTGTCAATATAATGAGAGTTGTTCTCACAGTGTAACACATAACATGTTATGACTTTTCTGTTGTGTGAAATTAAAATGTAGTTTGAAGTAAAAATTATGTTTGGACTCAGTGTGAAAGAAGAATGAATGAAACGTTGTTGTAACCTCACAATTCATAGCTGATACTTCATATCACACACAATACATGTTGAAACTGTACACTACATTTTCTATGACAAGACCTGATGGGAAGTTAATTCCATGTGAAAGGCATTTAGTTAGCATGCAACATAACATCTACAAAGGTACACATTACATGTCATGCACCTCATACACTCATCTTCCATCGTTGATGAGGAGCTGGATGAAGCAGGTGATGAGATTTTTTCAGTATGAGGTGACACATGAGGTCTGGGAGCAACTATATAAAAGAAGAACATAACATTTAGTTTGCCATGTGTACATAATTAACATAGAGTTTGTGTATTTGGAGTATTTATGTTAACATAACAACATGACTTAATGAAATGAAAAAATGTTTCTGCCAAGCTGTACATTATCCATTTAAATGTACATGTGTGACTAATGTGCTGTTGTTTTGTAAATACCATAGAACATAGTATGTTTATGACGTAATGGTTAGAAGAAACATTTTGACAATTGGACATACAATGCATATCTTGTGTAGTAAGATACAAATCATAATGTACATCAATACATCACAGCAAAGTTGACTCTGCTTATAATTCAGTATGTGATGGTGGAAATGGTAACCAAATTTGTATGGGATATGTGTGAACAATTAATAGAAGCAAGTGTAGCACTCAATGTGGCTAACACTGAACAACACATGAAGTGTGTTGGTCACAGATGATAATGGTGTGATAATGTGCCTTTTCTATAATGTTGAAAGAACAGATGAGTGAACCAATGACTTACGTACGTTTTCATACATAGTGGGCTGGTGGGTGACATTTACCATAGAATTTACATTTCAAATGAATGTTATGAACTTATGTGTAGCTTGGCAGCTTCTAAGAACTGTAGTCCCTCCCCAAGGCGTCATAGAACCCTGATTTAGTTTTAGTTGTAGCAGCTGTAAGGCGTGTCTAAAACGTTGACCGTAACATGATCCTGTGATGTGGCTGGGTGGCCAAACCCATCCCCTGTGTTCTCCTCTACGAGGTGATTACATATTAATTGCAGCAGGTTCCACACAGTGGTATATGAGCCAATTAATAATCTGAAGTGAGCTACATATGAACAAAAATGAATAACATGTGCTACATGTTCCCAATTATGGCATGTGTATATGACATGAAGCTACAAAGGATGTTTAATTACAAATCACTAAATGTGTGAGTGCAATTTCTGTATGTTGCCGTTTGAATGCACTATCTGCCATGCAAGAGTTGATGAGGCAGTAAAGTCATGTTTATAGGTGTTACATAGATTAACACTCAATTATGAATATATATATATATATATATATTTACATCAACACTACATATTACTGTATGATAATATGCATGTCTCAGACAGGTCTGCAACCCTGTAGTTCCCCATCATCGTCCAGCATACAGGGTTTCCACTGCAGCAAGGGATTGTGGGATATGACATGCAAATGAGAACACAGTGCCACCATTTGCCACCATATTAATTAATAGTGACCTTTTTGTAGGACAACTAGATATACATATAAATAGATAGATAGATATAGATATAGGGAGAGAGACATATATACAGATATATATGTTAGAATGCTTATATTGTGAAGAAAGTATAAGTAGCAGCAGAAATATAGATGGCAAGTGTTACCTACGACACGCCTAGTACAGTAACATTTTTCACCTTGTGGAAATGGAACAGAATAAATTCCAATGTCCCTGTCCCCGGGCAAACGCTCCACGACCACGGGAAGAAATTTGTCCCGCATCTGCTCCTCCAATGGTGTTAATATGAGAGCTTGTGCAGGCGGCCCACCTCCAGTGCCAGCAACATGCATCCGCTGTGCTTGTATTTTTTACTTTAAGTTTGCCCTGATATCGTCAAATCTTTTCCGACAATTGTTCCAGTCCCTGAGATGATTCCCACATGCACACACAGCCAATGTTATTTGATGCCACTTTTCTTTTCTTGCTGCTGAACTTGTCCGCCCTTGAAATACATACATCATATATGACGTAAATGAGTAATATAAAAACGAACAGTTTCCTAAACTGATAACTGTTCCAAAAAATATGAAACATGCTGGTTTAGGTGTAATATGTGTACCACATGAGCATTTACGTGTAAACATACAAATGTAAGGAAGCTTGCATGAATATTGTATGAACTTGGGGACAATTGTACGACTGATTGTTATTGTCATTGTCAAGCATAAGGCAAATATGTGTGTAACAATTATTTCGAATTTTAATATATTAGGGAATATTATTTAGATATTAAGACACCTCACATGACCTAGGATAACATGTGTTTGAAGAATGAATGCAAAGATAGACTTACCTAGTAAGTGGCCATACAGATATTCATAGTGCTCCAGAATCCCCGTGACAAGAGCTGTATTTTCCTGTTCATTGAACCGAGGATTACGTGGTCGCTCCACACGTTTCTTGCGAACAAGTGCAGGCCCAGAGTTTGAGTGCTGCTGACTGGACTCTCCTTCTTCCAATGGAAGAGACTCCAAAAGAGGCCCAGCAGCATGCACCCCACCACCAGACACACCTGCAGCACCAGCAAAAGAGCCACCAGCAGCCCTCACACTCCCAACAACAGCACTCGCACTCGCACTCCCAACAACAGCACTCGCACTCCCAACAACAGCACTCGCACTCCCAACAACAGCACTCGCACTCGCAGCAACATAACTCCCCTGAACCCTACGTTCACTCCGACGCGTACTCGCATGACTAGCACTACCACTCACACCAGCATCACTCTTCCCACGCCTTGCGGCCATACCTCTAGCACTCACTAAAAACAGAAAACAAATGTAAAGCCAAGCGCACTGAACACTAACAAATATAAAACAAGACAAAGATGTAAACAAAACAACACAGGACAAACGTCTCACAATACACAACAAATCTCTCAGTCAATATGTACTTAGTAAATCGGGCAGCTCTGTGTGTGTCTCTCTCTCTCTCTCTCTCACTCCCAACAACACAGAGAATGAATAACACTACATGGTGCCTTTAAATAGGCCGCTCAATCCAATACATTGTTGCTTCGGCAGATTCAGCAAGAAATTTGATTGGCCGACCTAACAGCACCCCGCCATGCACGCGGATACACCTGTGTGTGATCGGCAAATCATCGCCAGAGTCGGCGCTAATGTTTTCGGCTGGATTCGGAATGGATTCGGCACGTATTGCATACGGAGAGGGAAAATCGCCAGAATCATGCCGATAAGGTACCCTTGGAGATCGCACTTTTTCGCCGCTTACTGCATAGAGCCCTTAGACACTAAAAGGGCCTTCTTCTGTTGAAGAATAGAGTGAGAGATTGAGTTAAACGTGAGCTAAAACTGTAGTTACATTTTTCTTAACCGGAGATAAACGTGAGTTAAAAAATTATGTTAAATTTAGTGTATCTAAACAAAAGTGATAAATAAGTGAATCTACGGTATTTCTGTAAGAGACGTGTCCAGAGGTACATATAATGGAGACTGATTGGGGTGAAATTATATCTTGGCTTTATTGAGCCTGTTCCTTAATGAAGGCAAAATATACAAAAGCACAAAATAACAAACGCCTATCCCTGTGTAAGGGATATAGATATATCTGATATCCACTTTGTAATTAGTTCTTCTGTTGTCTGATTGGTTAAACTAACTATAAGAACATGCTTCACATCTATGCTGTCCCCCTGACGAAGTCTTTTGAGACGAAACGCGTAGTGAGTGTTCTGTGGACTTGACATTGTCCAATTTTGTTACTCATTTTCCATCTCACTTAAGGGACTTTCAACATTTGGTAAACCAATACCAAGCGCAGGCATTACTTTGTTATCCTTGCGGGGGCTGTTACAATATATCCGGTGAGCCCAGTGACGTCATCGAGTTCTCACGTGATTGTGATTGGAGACCCATTGCAGTGATGAGGGGCTTGAAGTGGGAAGACACTCCTTACCTCCTCCGGTACACGGAGTGCACCGTGGAAGCTGTTGATTTCCCTCCTGTAGACGGACGTTCACAGAGGTACCCAATTGGAGACTTTTATAAGGTGAAATTATAATAAGGCTTTATTGTGCCTTTTCCTTTTCATCAGGAAATCCATCCAAACACAGGGGGGGGGGGGGGAAACAAAGTTTCTATTCACTTGGGAGTATTTCTAGTGAAACACTATGCAATTAAGTCACATCTCCCTTAGTCAAGCATTTCTCCCAGCCCCAAACACATAGCATGAAATAAGCAGATATAAGAAGTCTCTTAAGAATGAAAGTCTTATCTGTTTCTTGGAGGGACAATCTTCTCAGTTCCTGGTTCAGCTCCCTTCCCTCAGGGTGTGTCAGCTTCAGGTTTAGTAGTTTTCCCTTTGTCTTGAAATCAGCTCTGCTGTGTCTTCTGGCAGAGCCCAAGACATGGTCAGCTCCAGAGATCTGTGTTCTCTTCGTCAGTCTCTCCTGGGAGACTCAAGAACCCCTGCTTTGTCTCCAAAGGTCAGCTCATAAGTGAGCTAAGGAGTCACTTCCTGTCTCAACAGAAAGGCTTTTGTAAGCAATCTAAATCAGACAGGTGGTATTTATTAATTGACTACCAGCAGTTAACCACCACACTTCTAGATTAAAGGCACATTACTTGAACAGGGATTACACCCCTGTTACACCTCCATATCGGACGATCATACCGGAGCGGCTTGTTTCCTGCATTCTGGCTGGCGATTGAGTATTACTCATAAATGCTTGTATTCCCGTTATGTTTGTGAGTGTGCATTTTTATACATTCAACTCCACATACATTATTGTAAACTTTACTACGCTATGAGTGCACCTGTTTTTTGTTTGTTTATATATATATATATATTTATATTTATATTGTGATGCCGACACCACATTGCAGTCTCTTTTGACCCAAATGAGGCAGGAAACACTGTATTTCTCTATACTTGGGGTTTATTTACAGGGATAAATAATATGAATAGGCCCACCGTCCCTTTAAGAAAAACCAAATAATAAAATCAAATCATATTTCCATTAGGAAAGCTAACTACACATTCAGCTCCAACCCTTACTAACCCGGGTGGATAGCTAAGCTCATTCCACCCCAAACAGATATTATTGCTGAGCATATAAAGTCTCTGTATACAGCATATAAGGGTTTTGCTTATCTGTAAGTCCAGCTGGCGATGTCCCTGCTTCAGCACAGTCTATCGTCCTTCCTTCTTCTCTTTGGGATTCAACCCCACGGGAGCTCAGGGAAACTCCTGTGTTCCTCTGTAACCAGCCATCACTGCTTCAGCACTGCTTCAGCACAGCTCTCTCAGCAGTGTCTCTCACACTTCTTTAGCCAGCCTCCATTAGCTGTGGAGCTCCTCTGTCTCCCCCTCTGTCTCCCCCCCTTCTTTGGGGAAAACGCCCCATGTGCCTTGCAGCTTAAAGCCTTTAAAGCACTTCCTGACTGTTCAGAACAGGTTGATTAGCTTCATTATTTATCACCTGAATAGCCATTCCAAGGAGGATTAAATTAAATCTCTGTGGTGAAAAAGTCCAATAGCTGCCCCATTCAGCCCCTAGAGGACAGCGATGGCACCACATATCCCTCACCCCAGCTAAACATTATCCTGTGAGCGGCCTGTGCACCCTCCTCTTTGTCAGACTTCGGCCCTTCCATCCCCCCTTTTTTTTTCGTGCCTTCCAATTTAGGTATTTTCTTTTTGGGGTAATTACCAGGCCATCTGGGCCTGAAGACTGGTACCTCACTATCTCCTTGTCTTGTACCAGTTTCAGTTTAAGGTTGATGCTCTGCTTTTGTTGTGTCTCTCCTTGCAAAGGTTCCTGAGCATCCTGCTGTCTATTAGCTCTCTCTGCCAGGACTCTATGCCACGCTGTGACCTTGATCTGCAAATCCTGAAGATGCATCGTTGTCCTTGTCCTCTTGTGCTCAGAGTCTCCCTTACCCTGTAGTAAGATAATGGCGTTCAGTGCCTGTTTGGCCTTTTCTCGTGAAGACAGCAACTCCGCTTCAGTTGTGATGGCTTTTGGACCTTTTCCCATCAGCATACCTTTAGTGTTGGGTTTCACATCATTTATCATCAGAACTTCAATTTTGGTGGGGGTCTTATTAACCCCAAGTGCACCCCATGATGCCTCTCTATTACAGTCGGCAGACTTGTAGACTTGGGCCTGTCTTTCTTGTCCCCTTAACTTACTCCGTTGGGAGTGTTGGTGAACAAACTGTGAGGTCTTTCTCATCTTACGAACTTGGACGCTCTTTAGTCCCATTCACGACTGTCTCTTCCTTGCAAGAAATCCACTATGGGTTACCATAGTACAACTGGCTTCTTACTGTGCTACTACATCGCACCTTGGTCTTCCCATTCCGTTCCTTGTGGAAAGTGGACTGTAACACAGCAACGGTATTGCAGTCATGCTTCCTGGTGCGCCTCACTTGCTTCATCTCTACCGCCCTCTTTTCCATGGACCGCTACTGTGACCCAAGTGTCTGTCTTAGGGTGGTAACCTCTTTCTCCAACTTCAGCTGAGGAACCTCCTGCTGGGCTGCCTTAGAGCCAAAGTAGCATCCTGCTCAGTCTTCAGAGCCTCGAGCTCCTCCCTCAGGTCGCGTTTTTGCTTCTCTGTCATCTTGCGGCCAGCACACTCGGACTCCACGTCCTTCCTCAAGTTTTAAAGCAGTCCTTCTGTACATCTTTTCCCACTCAGTGCGGCTGCTAGTTCAGCTTCTTTGAAGTTGAGTCGCGATTCCAGATATGTCAGCTGATTCAGAGCAAGGTTTAACTCTGTTACCTTTTCTCTATTCTTGACCTGTAGCTGCTGTTGCTCCTCCCGGACCTTATAAAGCTCCAGCTGTTGCCGGGCCCCCTCATTTGCCGTGTGGTCCAACCACTTGTAGATGTCGGCCATCTCCGTTTCATAGCGTAATGTCAGGCACCTCACCTGACGGATGGTCACCTCCTCCCTCTTGGTGAGCTGTATTTTGCGCTCGGCAATCTGCATCTGCAGGACTTCAGTTTGATCCTGAAAGTCCCCTCTCAGGTTCCTCACCTCTTTACGGTGCTTGCTCTGGACTTGTGTCAGCGCCTCCTTCATCTTTTGGAGCTCTGCAATTTTTGTCGCCAATATCGCCGCTGCTTCTGTTTTCCAGGATTCTTTCTCCTTGGCATACTGACTCATGGAAATGGAGTTGCCTCTCTGCTTCTCCAGCTCTTGCTCCAGTCTCTGGACCTTCTCGCGCTCCCTCTCATATAGAGTCACCTGGCATCTAAGCTCCGCCTCCAGCGATATTCTGGTGAAACGCAGTGTGGCCATCAGCTCCTCATGCTGTTCTGTGGGGACATACTGGGTACTCAGCTGTTCCTGTAGCACTTGCTGCTTCTCCTTGGCCGCTTGCCGACTTGCATGTAGCTTTTGCAGCTGGCTCTGCCATAGGTGCTCTGCTTGTGTGTGCTGCTCCAGGGAGACACAATGCACCCTCTCTGCATTCTGCAGTGCTACCTGCACCTCTAGCTTTTCCTGAATCAATTGCTTCTCCACTTTCCCTGCTTGGTGAAGCTTCTTAGCACCTTTACTGATCTGGTCAGTCAAGTCTGAATTTTTCTGTCCCAGGCTTGTATTTGCTCTTTTTACCTTTTCTAAACGAATAAGGAGCTCTTCCTCAAAATCCTTCCATTCAGAGACCTCATGGCGTGAAAGTTCCAGCTCTGTTTTGAGCGCGTGAGCCTCTTGGTGGGAAACTTCTAAGTCTTTGATGAAGTTTTGCACATCTCTCTGGGACATTTCACAGCATAGTCTCCAGTCAGGAGTTGTTCTCTCTGGTTCGCTCGGCTCTCTGCACACGGTGGTAGCGGCAGCCTCTGTCATTTCTAGGCATGTCGTCGTTCCCGTGACTATTGCGCCAAATGCTCTGGGCTGTAACTTCTGCTTTAAGGTAGCAATACTGGGCACACATTCTCTCTCATCATCACCGTCATCATCATCATCATCATCATCATCATCATCATCATCATCATCATCATCATCATCATCATCATCATCATCATCATCATCATCATCATCATCATCATCATCATCACCACATCCTGCCTGAAGGGACAGTCTTTGGTATGGTTCAGCTTTTCACACCATAAACATCTCTGGTGCGGCTCCTTTTGTGGGACCACACCAGAATACCCATTCCTGAAAGGACTTTGTTTTGTGTGGCCAGGCATATTACACATAAAACACATTGTATCCTCCATTTTCTACCTTCAGGTGTATTCTTCACCTTGAACTACTGGAGGCGCTATTTCATTTACACACAGCACTTGCTAGCTGCAAATTCACTCGTTTCAGCAAAAAGCATCAACTTTACATACAGCACTGCAATCCTTTTTATACCCGACCGGCAGACACTTTCTTCAGAAAAAAAGTTTTGTTTTTTTTTCTGCTTGAGTTCAGCACCTTAACATATCTTCTGACCTCTGGGTGCTATTGCATCCACACTTCACACATTCTCTGTGCATGCTGTAAGCACAACTGATCACTCATAGTGGGACAGGCTTTGCTTGCTTTTTACTTCAGTTGAGTAGCCATTTTAAATCCCCGCATTTATCTTCAAACCCACAGTTTCCGCTGCTTGGTACCTTAGGGACTGCCCACATTCTCCACCATATTGTGATGCCGACACCCCATTGCAGTCTCTTTTGTCCCAAATGAGGCAGGAAACGCAGTATTTCTCTATACTTGGGGTTTATTTACAGGGATAAATAATATGAATAGGCCCACCGTCCCTTTAAGAAAAACCAAATAATAAAATCAAATCCTATTTCCATTAGGAAAGCTAACTACACATTCAGCTCCAACCCTTACTAACCCGGGTGGATAGCTAAGCTCATTCCACCCCAAACAGATATTATTGCTGAGCATATAAAGTCTCTGTATACAGCAAATAAGGGTTTGGCTTATATGTAAGTCCAGCTGGCGATATCCCTGCTTCAGCACATTCTATCATCCTTCCTTCTTCTCTATGGGATTCAACCCCACGGGAGCTCAGGGAAACTCCTGTGTTCCTCTGTAACCAGCCATCACTGCTTCAGCACAGCTCTCTCAGCAGTGTCTCTCACACTTCTTTAGCCAGCCTCCATTAGCTGGGGAGCTCCTCTGCCCCCCCCCCCCTTCTCTGGGGAAAACGGTCTCACTGTGCCTTGCAGCTTCCCGCCTTTTAAAGCACTTCCTGACTATTCAGAACAGGTTGATTAGCTTAATTAGTTATCACCTGAAAAGCCATTCCAAAGAGGATTAAATTAACCCTCTGTGGGGAAAAAGTCCAATATCTGCCCCATTCAGCCCCTAGAGGACAGCGATGGCACCACAATATATATATATATATAAAATCAAAAAATAAATAGATGATACCGTTCTGTGGCTAACGAAATGCTTTTATTTGTGCGAGCTTTCGAGATACACTGATCTCTTCTTCCGGCGATGTTACAATGAATGAAGCAAGGATTACTTAAAAACAGTGTCTCTTGGAATGTTATCTGTGCTGGTCCTTCCCCCGGTGTGGATGTGTTTTATGGCTAGAGGTGTCAAAGGGTAACTGAAAGCAAGGTCCTTGCTTTCAGTTACCCTTTGACACCTCTAGCCATAAAACACATCCACACCGGGGGAAGGACCAGCACAGATAACATTCCAAGAGACACTGTTTTTAAGTAATCCTTGCTTCATTCATTGTAACATCGCCGGAAGAAGAGATCAGTGTATCTCGAAAGCTCGCACAAATAAAAGCATTTCGTTAGCCACAGAACGGTATCATCTATTTATTTTTTGATTATTGAAGCTCGGCTAACACGGTACTGATACCTCTACATATATATATATATATACATACATACATACATACATACATACATACATACATATACACCAACAACTCTTAAGGTCCCTAATATACAGTACAAAAAATAATTAAAAAATACATAAATGCTTTAAAATAAATACACCCCCCCCCACCCGCCCTTTAACATATACAGAAATAGCAATGCCCCGAAATAACTATTATCCACATATGGATAATAGTGTATTTGCCCATTTAAAATACATGAATCCCAATAAATAAAATAAATACATCTTGCACTCACCCTTGGCCGCCAGCCACGATGAAGGCCATCCTCATCTTCATCACCATCCATGCCCTCGGGTGCCGAAAAACACACACAAGCATAAAAAGAGCCAATGTAATGTCCCCTAACCCCTTAATGACGGTAACAACGGTTAATAACCGCTACGTGATTAAGGGGTTAGGGGATATTACATTGGCTCTTTTTATGCTTGTGTGTGTTTTTCAGCACCCGAGGGCATGGACGGTGATGAAGATGAGGATGGCCTTCATCGTGGCTGGCGGCCAAGGGTGAGTGCAAGATGTATTTATTTTATTTATTGGGATTCATGTTGGGATTTTAAATGGGCAAATACACTATTATCCATATGTGGATAATAGTTATTTTGGGGCATTACTATTACTGTATATGTTAAAGGGCGGGTAGGGGGGGTGTATTTATTTTTAAAGCATTTATGTATTTTTTAATTATTTTTTATACTGTATGTTAGGGACCTTAAGGGGTTGTTGGTGTATATGTATGTACTGTATGTATGTATGTATGTATGTATGTATGTATGTATGTATGTATATATGTATGTATGTATGTATGTATATATATATATATATATATATATATATATATATATATATATATATATATATATATATATATTGTGGTACCATCGCTGTCCTCTAGGGGCTGAATGGGGCAGATATTGGACTTTTTCCCCACAGAGAGTTAATTTAATCCTCTTTGGAATGGCTATTCAGGTGATAACTAATTAAGCTAATCAACCTGTTCTGAATAGTCAGGAAGTGCTTTAAAAGGCGGGAAGCTGCAAGGCACAGTGAGACCGTTTTCCCCAGAGAAAGGGGGGGGGGGGCAGAGGAGCTCCCAAGCCAATGGAGGCTTGCTAAAGAAGTGTGAGAGACACTGCTGAGAGAGCTGTGCTGAAGCAGTGATGGCTGGTTACAGAGGAACACAGGAGTTTCCCTGAGCTCCCGTGGGGTTGAATCCCAAAGAGAAGAAGGAAGGATGATAGACTGTGCTGAAGCAGGGATATCGCCAGCTGGACTTACAGATAAGCCAAACCCTTATTTGCTGTATACAGAGACTTTATATGCTCAGCAATAATATCTGTTTGGGGTGGAATGAGCTTAGCTATCCACCCGGGTTAGTAAGGGTTGGAGCTGAATGTGTAGTTAGCTTTCCTAATGGAAATAGGATTTGATATTATTATTTGGTTTTTCTTAAAGGGATGGTGCGCCTATTCATATTATTTATCCCTGTAAATAAACCCCAAGTATAGAGAAATAAAGCGTTTCCTGCCTCATTTTGGACAAAAGAGACTGCAATGTGGTGTCGGCATCACAATATAAATATAAATATATATATATATAAACAAACAAAAAACAGGTGCACTCATAGCGTAGTAAAGTTTACAATAATTTATGTGGCGTTGAATGTATAAAAATGCACACTCACAAACATAACGGGAATACAACATTTATGAGTAATACTCAATCGCCAGCCACAATGCAGGAAACAAGCCGCTCCGGTATGATCGTCCGATATGGAGGTGTAACAGGGGAGTAATCCCTGTTCAAGTAATGTGCCTTTAATCTAGCAGTGTGGTGGTTAACTGCTGGTAGTCAATTAATAAACACCACCTGCCTGATTTAGATTACTTACAAAAGCCTTTCTGTTGAGACAGGAAGTGACTCCTTAGCTCACTTGTGAGCTGACCTTTGGAGACAGAGCAGGGGTTCTTGAGTCTCCCAGGAGAGACTGACCAAGAGAACACAGATCTCTAGAGCTAACCATGTCTTGGGCTCTGCCAGAAGACACAGCAGAACTGATTTCAAGACACAGGGAAAACTACTAAACCTGAAGCTGTCACACCCTGAGGGAAGGGAGCTGAACCAGGAACTGAGAAGATTGTCCCTCCAAGAAACAGATAAGACTTTCATTCTTAAGAGACTTCTTATATGTGCTTATTTCATGCTATGTGTTTGGGGCTGGGAGAAATGCTTGACTAAGGGAGATGTGAATTAATTGCATAGTGTTTCACTAGAAATACTCCCAAGTGAATAGAAGCTTTGTCGCCCCCCCCCTGTGTTTGAATGGATTTCCTGATGAAAAGAAAAAGACACAATAAAGCCTTATTATAATTTCACCTTATAAAAGTCTCCAATTGTGTACCTCTGTGAACGTCCGTCTACATATGGTGTCCGAAGTGAGATGAGAGGTATCTTTGTAGTTAAAAAGGACCGGAGATTTTTATGTGCAATTTTTTTTGTTGTTATGCTTTTTGCCTACAAACAGTCTGAGCAACTTAGAAAAAAAAAAAAAAAAACCTCATGCAACAGAGATCAGAGTTAAAGGGACACACCACTGATACTTACACTGCATTGAAACTTACAAAACCACAGATGGACTCTTTGCCCCAATCCCAAGAGGAGAGAGACTGCTGAAGTAGCTAATCCTTATTTGCCTTTCACAAAGTGTAATATGGTTATTGAAATAGGGGTTTTGCCTTCCAGCCATAGTCAGGGTTCAAGAAGTGAGTCAGCCCTTAAAAGGGATAGGTGTTTGTTGTTTTCATAAGTTTTGCTGAAGCAGTGAATACAGATGGTGACCCACGAGTGGTACTGATTTTGCAAATAAAGGTTGCCACACCGCATAGGGCTACCAGCTGAGAATGGAGTATATGCAGAAAAGTGTGAAAATTGATACAAGACTGTGCTGAAGCAGGAGAATTTTTAGCAAACAAATGCTGAGTGTAAAATTGCCCTTTAGGGGAAAAAGGGATTTCTGATCTGTGTAAAAGTTATTTCAAAGCCAATTGCTGAGTGTTGAGTCACCCTGCCCGGAATGAAAGAAATAGTCCACTGCAAAGAATGTATTTTTTTCTGCAAGTAAAAAAGTCTGCCTATATATATCTTGGGAGCAAAACAGACACCCAAAAGTGTGAAGTGTGAATGCCATAATACCCAAAAATGAGACTGAAAATTACTGAACTGAGGCAGAAAACCAAATTCTGTTGCTGAAGTGGAGGGATCGGACCTAGCAAGTAAATGGTGTAAAGCAAACATAAGTTTTTACCTAGCAACTACACATTCAGCATACCTAATGAGAGATTACATCTAGCAAGTAAATGGTGTAAAGCAAAAATACTTTTTTACCTAGCAACTGCACATAAGAGAAAATGCATGCACAGTACTGCTGATATTGAAAAAAAAAAAAAATTACCCAAGAAAGAAAAGTCTACAGAGATGCCTGTGAGAGCTACGACCTCTACAAGCAAAATATGCCCATCTGTAGGACTACCACAATTGGGGGTTCTAGCAAATACAGTGGCAACATCTGCAATAGCGCCTCCTGAGGTCAGGAAGAAAATTACACCTGATAGCCTAAAAATGGAGGACAAGATGCAGCGTTCCTGTAATGAACCCTACCCCACGGAAGAGTGGCCCTTCCAGTCCAATAAAGAGGAAGACATCTCTTACGGGGAACCCGAACCGAGTCACACCCACAAAACACCCCAAGAATGGTGGGGCTGCCTGAACTCACTTTGATGACGAATATGATCAGCAGGAGACAGAGCGGGAGCAGTGGATCACCGAATATTTCCATCAGCTATTACAGTTGCAAGAAAAGCCGGGTGGATCCAGTGACGCTGCTAAAATTTCAAATGAAGATGGAGACCCCTATATCCCTGAAGGGACGGTGTCATCCAAATCAAAAAGGCGGAAAAAGAAAAGCGGTTCTTCACGTACCGTGGAAGGAACAGACACCTCCGCAGATCCTGTGGAGGAAAAGGGGGACCGAGTTGCCCTGCAGCCTAGAGAAAATGGAGAATTTGTCCCGCGGATAACCAAATATCTTGAAGCTGTCTCTCTGCCCTTTTCCCACTCAATGGGGTTGCTAGTTCAGCCTCTTTGAGATTAAGTTGCAATTCCACACCCACTTCCAGAGAATGTCCCATCTTTTCAGCTTCATCAGCTAAGGATTCTTCTGGTTTTAATTCAGCACGTGTACCTTCTTTTGTTGCCTGTTGGGTGGCTGAAGGTTTTGCTAGTGCTTGTTTAGGGGTTAACCCATCCTCACCCACCACTCTGGAGGCCTAAGCACCCCTCCCCACAACTACCCACCCCGTGAGGACTAACAACCTTCACCCCTACACACCAGGAGGCCTAGACTCCCTCCCTTAGGGACAATACTCCCTACCCCCAATAAACACATTCAAAACAGTACACAGACCCGCAATAAACATAACAATAATTATGGGGTCTCCACGGGTAGGCCTGCGGGTGTCTGGTAGTCCCTGGGTCAGCCCCACATGTGTCTGAGGGTCCTCGGGTGGTTCCCACAGGGATCTGGGGGCCATCGGGTGGTCCCTACGGGTCCGTGGTGCCCCCAACAGATGTGGGGCCGCAGGTTCTTCCCCACAGGTGTCCCCCGTGAACACGCCAGCCTTCTACCCATGTGAATTCTGAGGAGACATCAGATGGTCTCCAGAGGTCCCCGCAGATCTAAGGAACCAACCCTGTATGTAAAAAAATAAACATGCTCCTACATTTAAATAAAAGGACCCCCTCACCTCCTCCCCCCAGCACCAAACACACATTAAGTAAAGTAATGGGCAAAATATGTATTTATTGGGATTTTAATGTATTTTACATGGGCACATGCACTATTATCCATATGTGTATAATAGTCATGTTGCCCATGAATATGTTGTGTATGTGTTAGGGGGGGGGGTGAATTTATTTAAAATAATGTATGTATTTGTAATTGATTTTTTGGGGCACACAATTGGTACTGAAGGCAAGTGGTGACCCCTGGACCCCTGCGGGAACACCCGAGGCCCACCGCCAGCCTATAGTACCAGTCCTGTGCCTAAAAAATAACTAGGGTTATGTATATAAGGGGTGTATAGGGGTTGTTGGGGGCACAGAGGGTGATTGTGTTGTGTATTGCAATGTTTACTGGGGGCAATTGTCCCCAATAAACATGCTACTGTGACGTAACAACAGGAAAGGGTAAGGATCAGTGGTCCATCCGCTCCATGGAAAAAGGTAAGAACTCACCAGCAAAGAGGTTAAAAATGCTTCTTTATTAAACTACATAAAAAACAAATAAACAAACAGCACAAACGACTCTCCCACGCGTTTCACGCCTACTATGAAAAAGCGCCATAGTAGGCGTGAAACGCGTGGGAGAGTAGTTTGTGCTGTTTGTTTTTTTGTTTTTTATGTAGTTTAATAAAGAAGCATTTTTAACCTCTTTGCTGGTAAGTTCTTACCTTTTTCCACGGAGCGGATGGACCACCGATCCTTACCCTTTCCTGTTGCCACGTGAGAGGACCAGCGTTCACCACCGGATGCACATGCAGAGGGAGACGCTTCTGAGCAGTGTCAGGACTGTAGCTGGAAGGAGGGGGAGCAAAGCGGTGATCTATGGAGCTTGTACTCCACACTGGGCACAGCCGGGGCTAGGGAGACTGAGTGAGTACATTTTCACCCTTTTTTGTCCCCAATGTGATAGCCCTCTTTTGCTTCACCCGTTTCCCGGCTATTGGATTAATACAGTCCTATAACCCATATGTTCCGGTGTCAACTCCATAAAGTATTTATTTAATTGACTTTGCCCTCCAAGGCATTATTGACTTATACTCTTGGAGCTCATACACGGTTTTTGTCTCAAGTACTGTGACTTAACCCCTTCATAGCCTTAACGGATAGCCGCTAAGGTAATGAAGCAGCATTAATTTATTTGTATTAATAGTGTACATGTGCAGGGGGTCTCCGGAAATTAACCGTGTTGGTTTTATGTCTGGGGACCCGCAGCTTCTTTAGATACAGGCCCAGTTATGGGGTTCCGGTATCTCCTATGAATGGAAATGTACCGCATCACGTGATCGGGTTATCTCCATGCATAGGAGATACCGGCACCTCATAACAGGGGCTTGTATCTCGTGAAGCAGGGGGTCCCCGGACATAAAACCAACGCGGTTCATGTCCGGAGACCCTCTGCACATCTACAATATTAATCCAATTGTTATGTAAATATTTTTTATTTGCCGGCGAGATTTGTGCAGAGAGAGGCGGATCTCGCTCTCTGCTGACAGATCTCGCCAGTGGAGCCCTTCTCGACAGGGCTCGCCATCTCTCTGCCGGATTCCTCTCACAGATATGCGCACCTTCCTGCATACTGCGAGGGGATTCCACCAAATACATGACAAGTTCTACATCTCGCGAATGGCCAGTATTGCCATTTCCTGCATAGGCCCCTTGGTCTCAATGTGGACATAGATTTGGGTGCTTTTTCAAATGATTCTCATGAATTTAAAGAAGGAACAATTTTATTTGTGTAGGATATTCATGGAAAAAAGAATAATAAAAAAAGACAGTAGGTTGCCTTTCCTTCCAAATTTATAATCTTGTCATTATCTTCTTCGTAGTGGCTGTAGTTCTTTTGTCATTGAGAGAGGGGGTTTGTGTAAATTACTGATGGTTGCTACATTATACACATAGTACAATACATTTACACATGCTCCCCCCCCCCCCCCTTCCTGGTCTGCAGCAGCTCTGAAAAGAAAAGAAAAAATGAGTACAGTAAAGTGCATTTAAGGCATTGCATACAGTATATCACTTCTGTATATTGGACAAACTATATACAGTATAACTGTATAACTACTGTATAACTGTAAAACTACTGTAGGTTGCACTACTGTAAGTCACTTCTTTATATGGTATACAGTATACTGTACTGTAACTCTATACTGTATAACTATACTACTGTAGTTTAGACACATCCTGTACTGGATTTAATACTGTATATACTGTTCAGTAGAAAGTGGAGAGGAAGGGTTGACATACTGAAAATGGTTATTATGATTGCCATACTTACCTGTACTTACCATACTGCTGCGGTGCATCTGAGTCTAACACATCACCGGTTTTTCCCTGGCTTTTTCCTGGAATGCGACACACTTCACCTGGAGCATGCCGCATTCATTTTGCGTTCTCAGCCACGGTTCATGCGCTGTTGATGCACGGATGATGCATTTATTGAGAATGGTTTGATTTAATAGGTTGCAATTCTTCGCGTGTCCGCCAGATGGCACATATTCATGAATTGTAATGCGCATGCGCTTCAGTAATGTGTCGACTTGCAGGTGTTTCGTGTAAAAAAGATACCACAGTGTGCTGTGTTACTGATACCACAGTAACTTGGCCTTGAGACTGAAGGAAGAGGTTGCAAAAATGTATCAATTTAGGCTTTTCATATTAAAGAAAGACAAAGACCAGTTTCGGTTACAGTATTCTCCAGAGACCCGCCGCCCGCCATGAGTATTCAAGTGCAGCCCGCTTTCCAAAAACCCGACAGAAGTTACGCGTATTTGATATGGGCCGCGATTAATGCAACAGAGGATAAGATGGCAACAGTTGTTCAAATTTATCAGTATTTTATCGAAAACTATGACTTTTACAAATTTTCGCCAGCTCCTCATGTGTGGAAGCGTGCAATAAGGAAAAGGTTATGTAGCGATCCCTGTTTTTATCGTATTGAGCCACAATTTGTTGGAGGGTTTTGGTGTGTATCACCGGCTTTTTCCTGTATCTATGATCATGCAGACGGCAAAAGGTGAAGGGTCGTGTTAAAACCAACTAAGAAACGACAGTCACTGCCAAGCAATACACCAGCACCGGCTTCCAATAACAGTCCCACCGTCAGTGACAACCCTGAGCCTGAGCCAGATTTTGCATGCAGTTTCGATCAAGCTTGCATTTACCTAAGCAATTTCCAGCCTCATCAGCTGACTACAGGTGACATCAGCTGACTAGTCCCGTTGCAAACTATCGACGTGGAAGATCAAGAACGCTGGACTGGCAGTGGACCGGCGCCGGCGCCAGCTGAATGGGAAATTCTATGGTGAGTATTGTTAGTATTGTTGCCGTATTATTTTCTGTGTTTTTTTTATTTTGACAATGCAGTATCAATATCGGTGCGATTCGAAAGTCAAGCGATTCTCCAGTAAGCAATATCATTGGCTGAGTACTGTTTTGAAGATACTGAACAATTGGTGGAACGCTAGGCGCATGCGCATTGGAACCTTCTTGAAACGCATATGCGTGTCATTACATTGACGGTAGGCACGTGCGCATGTGAACAGGAGACGCCCCCTGAGAAAATTATTATTGGGACTGGCTGGGAGCGTCTTTAGGGGGCTGACCATTACAGTAAAACTTTTCTTTTTGTTTTTCCTCAGAAAAGAAAACGGCTAATGGAGGGATTTCGATGGATAATATCCCTTTGTGTAACAATGCCTGCACATTGCTGAATCGGATTTAAAAAGCCACGTACCGGAGTCTACAGTTTAGTGGCCGTTGTTATTGATTAGGATAGAATACTGTACCTGAAACAGTATGCTGATGTTTTCCGACCTTACAGTATACAATTCTTTTTTATATACAGCATACTCTGTAATAAACCCGAAAAATAAAAACTATGCATTTAATCTACATGTATTACAGTGCCAGTACATACAGTACAGTATGTGTCTTCTATTTTTTTTTACTACTCATACTGAGCATGCCTACAGTATACAGTGCAGTATGCCTCGACATTCTAGAAACACAGTATTTTGTTAAAGTAGCAAAGGAGCCAATGGAACAATGTAAAACAAATAAACATGTTCTTTTATTGGTGGAGTAAGTACAAAAACATTTATTTACAAATACTGTACAATGTAGAAACATTTTAAGTGCACAGCAATTCAAAACATCAACAGGTGTATGGTTTACTGCTACAGTTGTGAAAACATTTATGTCAGTCAGTATGGTTTACAGTCACATGTGTTAAAAACAAATTCTTTATTCATAAAATAAACAAAACGCAACATCTCCTTTATTAAATAACGGCAAGTCAAAACATATACTGTACAGTGGAATGGTGTGCAAAACAGTCTGCACCAGTACAGTCCTTTAGGGCAAAACAGGGCGGGTTTTCAGGGTAACCTTTGAAAACAGTGCCTGTTTGCGGCCCTCAGGGACTGGAATTGTGCAGGTCCTGTGTGTGTTAAAATATTTCTGTCTAAATGCAAGTTAAAAAACACACAACAACATCTCCTTTATTTAAGTACAACAGGTCAAATCATGTAGAGTACAGTACAATACAGTTCAGCACATCAGTATGGTCTTACAGAAAGTCCTCCACATTGTCCGTCCATGGCCGATTCCTTGCATGGCGTAAAAAAGCCATTAATGCAGTCTCTAACGCCTTTCATTACAGGATCTGTAATTGGATAAAAGCGCCGCATTTCATCCAGAATGTTCTTTCTTAAATTGGCAGGAAGCGCCTTTTTTACGCGATTTCCTTCGTAGTTCACTTTGAAGGCCCAGTACAACGAGTAGGGAACATGGTGCTTAAAAAGTAACAAGGCATACTTGTGGGGTGCCTTCACAAAGCCTTCACCTTGAGAAAGGCAGAATTTGACTGCCGAAACATTGGACTTTATGGCATATTAAACCTCCTTTGAGTAAGACCGTGTGCCTGTTTCTTTTTCTTTGTACTGAAACATTTGGGACTACAGGAGCTCCCCAGGACCAGCGCACTGGCAGCTAAGTACCCCACCTCTATTACCATTGATATTGAGTGCGTGTCTCATCCTCTGTCTATACTTGTGGGGTGCACCAGCACTCTTCCCTCTATACTTCTCCCTGAGCGCCGGTTGGCAGATCGCACAGGGTGATGTCGGGCACCGTATCGATGCGAGCGAATGTAGGTCTTTTGGGAGCGGGTGTGCTTGAGGCGATGGGCGATGGTAGGTTGTCTGGGAGGAAGCTTTCCTCCGGTCTTGGTCGCCGTGTTGTCTCCTGGCGTGGTCTTGATGGGGTTGTCATGTCCTCCTCAACGGCATACATGTACACTACATCTTCTGGTGGAGGGGGTGCGCTTGGTGATGGAAGGGGGTCGATGCTCCCATTCATCACATCCATGTCACCCCCTGCTCCAGCGTCAGGGAAACAGGGACATTAACACCGAGCAAATAATGTATACCCGCTATGTCATCCTCTATCTTCTCCATCCTTCGATCCATCTGTTGATCCATATGTATCATCCGTTGCTCCACATTTAGCATGGTCTCCAGAAGCAAATCTATCTTTGCTAGCACAATAGAGTTCCCGGGGAGATCCACTGTTATCCCATTCAGCATCTGGTCTAACGAGCTGCTTCTTGTGCATGGCGTCTGGAAATCTGGGTGGATGGGTGAAACGGAGGATGAGATGGGGGTTCCATGGAGAGAAGCGGCAGCGATGTAGAAGAAGGGTGGAGGAGGTTACCTGTGGATATCCGGTAGAGGAGAAGCGGCAGTGTCGTCAAAGAGGGATGGAGAAAGTGACCTTTGGATTTCTGGGCGAGAAGCAGAGTCGTCTAAGAGCAAAGGAGAAAGTGACCCGTGGATTTCAGAGGCAGCGTCGTCAGATAGAACTGGAGAGGATAGCCTGTGGGGTTCCGGGAGGGCGGCGGCAGCGTTGAGGATGAGGGGTGGAGAAGACGGGCTGAAGATTTCCGGGACAGCGGCGGCAGAGTCGTCGAAGCGTATGTGAGTAAGTGGTCTGCGGGTTCATGGGTTGGCTGCCAATCGTTTTGCGTTGAGAGTACATCACCATATATCTTCTTGACATAATAAGGCTGACGTCTATGAAAACTCTTAGCCTTTGGGGTCAGCAGAAGGTTTATTGGCCTTAGCCTGTAGCTTTTGCCTTGGCGTGGAAACGGCAACCGCCTTTTGCTTTTTCTGCTTGACAGGCACGGCAGAGGCGAGTGGGTTCCTACGTCCGTAGAATCGGGGTTGATCCATGGAAACAGGTGGCATACAGTAATGCAGTATCTGGACAAGGGCAAGTTCAGAAAAAGATCATCGAGTGGTGGCCTATGCAAAGTGTGTAGCCTTTTATGCATGGCAGCGAGGTACAGGTGTTGAAAGTGGGCGTACTCTAATGTGAGTCATTACCGTATAAATACACCATCCATTTTGTGGATTCAATTTTGTGGATTCGACTAAACATCGAATATACATTCTTGTGTTTGTATTTCTTTCTACTCGCAGCAATGCCTGTTAAAAAGATTTGCAAGGATCTCAGCATGCGAATTAAGGAGATGTACACGAGCGGACACTGAATTGCTGCTATCCAACACTGGTTAGCTACTTCTGGCCTCGTTGTGCCAGCAACCACCGTGAGCTATCATGCACACGGAAAAAACAGAGACCGCAAAAGGGCACCAACGGTAACTAACACGTACGTATATTTATACACCTTAAAAATTTTTTTCATTTTCATTTAAATCGAATATTTTTGTTATTTCTGTTGATTTATATTACAACAGTATATATATTTTGTATATTTATATTACAACAGTATATATATTTTGTATATTTATATTTATATCAGTATAGTATATATATTTTGTATATTTATATCCGTACAGTATATATATTTTGTATATTTATATTTATATCAGTACAGTATATATATTTTGTATATTTATATTACAACAGTATATTTTTTTATATTTATATTTATATTACAACAGTATATATATTTTTTATATTTGTATAACAGTATATATATTTTTTATATTTATATTACAGTACAACAGTATATAATATTTTTATATTGCTGCATATTAACAGAACAATATATTTTCTTTACATTGTAGGGAGAAAACTCTTCTGGTGGACAAAATAAGTGAGGAGAATGATGAGAGGAGTGCATTAAGGGTCAAATACACTCTGCAGGAAAATCACAATCTCGCTGTATCCAAGACCAGCATAAAGAAGATGAGACGCAGCATTGGATGGAAATATGGACATGTGAGGTTAGTACTGGACAGAACAGGAGGTAAAAGTGTTGTTTAGGAAACTGTACTGTATCGCTAAAATTATTTATTCCCTGTCATTACAGAGTGTACCCCATGATACGGGAAGGTAAAATATATCAAATATAATGTAGCCTTATGCACTGTACTGTACTATTGTGCAGTTTTTTGAGCACTTTTCTTTTCTTGCTATAGGAATCATGAATAAAGCTTTCTTCCAAGACAACATTGTCCCTGAGATACATCACACGTGAGTTCCCAAATGGTCACCGCTTCTACCAGGAGAACGATCCGAAGCACACCGCGTCAACAGCGCATATCCTTGAGCGCGGTATCAACTGGGTGAAGACGCCAGCGGAGTAAGTGCGGTAACCGTGTCTCATTTGTTTCCCACAGTTTTTACTATGTACTGTACTGTATCTCTTAAACTAATTGTCCTTTTTTTCCAATGACAGATCGCCAGGCTTCAATCCGATCGAAATGGTCTGGCATCAGCTGAAGGACCATATCCGGAAAGTGGCGAAACCCTCCAAAAAGAACTAGTTGTTGAAAGGCATAATGAGTTTTTGGAACGATGTACTCACCGTGGGGCGCTGCAATAAATATATTGACCATATTGCCACTGTGTTGCCCATTGTCATCGCGTGTAATGGGCAAGCATCAGGAAAGTAGTACTGTGTTGTAGTATTGTAAGTACAGTATGATACAGGTAAGTATGGCTCAGATTTTTTCTTTCCCTATAGTCAGAGTATACAGTAGTTACAGTTTTTCTTTACAGAGAGAGCAACACCAGCCATCAGGTTACAGTACATAGTATTAAACAGTAGTCAGAGTATACACTAGTTCCAGTATAGAGTAGACTAGTTTGACAGTACTACAGTAACTGCCTACTAACTGCTCAATTTTTTTCTTTCCAGAGAAAGCAGCACCAGCCATCTACAGTAGTACTGCACATCACACAATGCCATAATACAGTACGCATACACTGGCGACACACTTTATTCGAGCTCGGCTAGTCCCACGAATTCGGGTATACCCGGGTGTATTGAGGTTTGTGACTGTTTTCTGCCCGAGTGCATTGGGTTATTTTCCAGGAAGGGATTGAAGCATTTTATTCCCGCTGGCTGCAATACTGCACAGTATATATGTATATACTGCATTACAATTCATGAATTTATGCCATCTGGTAGACACGCGAAGCATTGCAGCCTATTAAATCCTAATCATTATCATTTAACAGATCAGCCGCCCGTCAGCCAGGCATGAACCCAGGCTGGGAAGGCAAACGCAACGGGGCTTGTCAGAGGTGAGGAGCGGCGCATTCCAGGTATCTGCCAGGTACATACTGGGTATTTGCTCGAATAAAGTGTGTCGGTGCAGTATAATTGCACTAATTATTTGTTTTCGTGTCGTTTCAGGAAAAAAGGGTGGCCTGGGGGGAGGTGGGGTTTTGTGTCCAGTCTAATCTGTTTTGAACAGTAAAATGTACAGTATATAAACAGCAGTTTTAATGTACACAAAACCCCTCCTCTCTCAATGAACTACTGTACTGTACACGGAATGAGGAACAAGATAAAGACGGAAAAAATAATATATATTATTCTACATGCCCCGCTTTCTCTCTGCCACACTCGCCCTTCTAACCCTAGACCCTGGCTAAATTCCCACACACGCATGCTGCGTTCCTCCACTCGTTCCTCTGAACGCCTCTGGAGGAAGTCTCACACTCTCGCAGACTTCCTTCACTACAAATTTATGCTATCCTGTTTCAACTCTGCCCTCTCGCAAGCTAAACAAGCGTACTTTTCTGCACTAATCAACATGCACAATTCTAACCCACGCCAACTGTTCTCTGTCTTTGATACTCTACTCAAACCATACTCAGCTGCCTCTCCTTCCTCCATCTCCGCTCAGGACTTTGCTGACTATTTTAAGGAAAAGGTGGAATCCATACGGCAGAACATCCCCTCTGTTTCTTCCTCCCATCCTACACCTCTTCCTATCTCTCCTCCTGCCTTTCTTGACTCTTTTTCCACTGTCTCAGAGGAGGATGTGTCGCTGTTGATCGCCTCATCTCCCTCTAACACTTGCCCTCTTGACCCCATTCCCTCCCATCTCCTAAAACCTCTTGCTCCTACTATAATCCCTACGCTCACACACATTTTTAACTCCTCCCTCTCATCTGGAAACTTTCCATCCTCCTTCAAACATGCAACAGTCATACCATTACTCAAAAACAGCAAGCTTGACCCTACCTGTCTTTCTAACTATCGACCTGTCTCCCTCCTGCCTTTTGCCTCTAAACTTCTTAAACGTCTTGTATTCTCTCGCTTGCTCCATTTACTCAACACCTATTCTCTCCTAGACCCTCTACAATCTGGCTTTCGCACTGCTCACTCCACGGAAACAGCCCTCACTAAAATAACTGACGACCTCCATGCTGCCAAAGACAGAGGTCATTACACTCTGCTCATATTACTCGACCTCTCTGCAGCATTTGACACCGTGGACCACCCTCTTCTCCTTCATATTCTCCGTACTCTTGGTATTCGGAACAAAGCTCTATCCTGGATCTCATCCTACCTATCCCATCGTACTTTCAGTGTCTCTTCTGCTAACACCTCCTCCTCCTCTATTGATCTCTCTGTGGGGGTACCTCAGGGCTCTGTCCTGGGACCTCTTCTCTTTTCTATGTACACACTCTCTCTAGTTGACCTAATAACATCTTTTGGATTTAAAAATCACCTCTATGCTGACGACACACAAATATACTTTTCAACACCCGACCTTACGCCTGCTGTACAAACCAAAGTTTCTGAATGTCTCTCTGCTATATCATCCTGGATGGCCCCCCGCCGCCTTAAACTCAACATGGCTAAAACAGAGCTCCTCATACTTCCTCCCAAACCTGGCCCTACTACCTCCTCCACATTACTGTTGGAACTACTATCATTCACCCAGTAGCCCAAGCACGCTGCCTTGGGGTCACACTCGACTCCTCTCACATTCGCCCCTCACATTCAAAACATTTCTAAAACTTGTCGCTTTTTCCTCCGCAATATAAAAATATACGTCCTTTCCTCTGATGCTCGACTGCTAAAACTCGGACTCAGGCCCTCATTCTCTCCCGTCTTGATTACTGTAACCTCCTGCTGTCCGGCCTTCCTGCCTCTCACCTGTCTCCCCTACAATCTATCCTAAATGCTGCTGCCAGAATCACTCTACTCTTTCCTAGATCTGTCTCAGCATCTCCCCTCATGAAATCCCTCTCCTGGTTTCCGATCAAATCCCGCATCTCACACTGCATTCTTCTCCTCACTTTTAAAGCTTTACACTCTTCTGCCCCTCCTTACATCTCAGCCCTAATTTCTCGTTATGCACCATCCCGACTCTTACGTTCCGCTCAAGAATGTCTTCTTTCTAACCCCTTTGTATCTAAAGCCCTCTCCCGCCTTAAACCTTTTTCACTGACTGCCCCACACCTCTTGGAATGCCCTTCCCCTCAGTACCCGACTAGCACCCTCTCTATCCACCTTTAAGACCCAACTTAAGACACACTTGCTTAAAGAAGCATATGAATAGCACTGTGAATATTCTGAACACATGCTACATAAAGCTTGGCCCCCTGCAGATGCACTTACCAGAACTCCCTCCTACTGTCTCTGTACGTTCTCCCTATCTACCAATTAGACTGTAAGCTCCTCGGGGCAGGGACTCCTCTTCCTTAATGTTACTTTTATGTCTAAAGCACTTATTCCCATGCTCTGTTTTTTATATTATCTGTTATTTATTTGATTACCACATGTATTACTACTGTGAAGTGCTATGTACATTAATGGTGCTAAATAAACACAATACAATACAATATGACTATGTATACTGTATATATATATATATATATATATATATTTATATATATACAGTATTTATATATTATACATTACAGTATATATATTATTAAATAATATTCTTATTCTTATAAATGTGCATAATTCATGTTTCTCCATGTTTTACAAATGTTTTCTAAATGTTTATCCAATTTCAATGTGCCAGAAGAACTTAATAAAGATTGCATTATGTATTATTCATGATAATTTTTTTGTTCCTGAAAAAATAAAATAAATATTTATTCACTATCCTGATAATCATAATCATTGACTACAACCACTCCCCCCCACCCCTACAGTATAAGAATGAATGACAAAACAACATGAATCAGTTAATGTTTTTTTTACTCTCAATTCTCACAATGCTGTGCAAATCAGATTTACATTTCAAATTCGAGAAGGGATTTTCCAAAGCGTTACCGTAAACAATGCCTCAAGGGTTGGGGGGGGGGGGTTGGGTGACTCATGCGCAGTAAGCAGCTAGCTACCATCTCAAAGAGGCTTAGAGTACACGCAGGCGCAGTGAGGCGATTGCCGCTCGGCCAGGGACGGATTACAAACACAATGACTAACTTCAGAAAATGAATGACTCTGTGGAGAGGGGGGGGGTTGGGTGACTCACGTGCAGTAAGCAGCTATCTCCCATCTCAAAGAGGCTTAGAGCAGGGGTGAGCAAACTTTTTATGCCGAGCCCCCCTTTTTATCCATGAAATTTCTCGGGCCCCCCTGCCTGATGTAATCAAAATCCCATGAAAAAAAACCCTTTATTAAACGGTATACAATGTAAATACAAATATGTCTAAGGCCGCGCGTATAGTGCCCGCGACGTCACCCATCGCCGCTAGCGAAAGTTGTATTTTGCTTTGCGGCGGCGGTGCGGGCGACCTGGCCATTGATTGGTTCAATGGCTGTCACATGAGGCGACAGCCCCTTAAAAATCAAATATTGCCGGCTTCAAAAAATCACGTTGCCACGGCACGCTTACTATAAGCGCACGAGGCGGCGGCGACAATGCATTTGTTTTCGGGCGACGTCGCGTCGCCGGCACTATAAGCGCAGCCTAAATACTTACATACTTCAACAGCTCGCTCTTGCAAAATTAGGCTGCGTCCACGCTGCCGCTGAGAGCGGTGACATCACCAACTCTCCAAGCATGAGCACCGGGGGTCCTGCATAATTTTGCAAGCACGAGTGGGGAAGTGTTTACACTTTTTTTTATTATTTCTGTACATTCATAGTATGAGTGATATAGTGGCAGCCTACCCTTTCACTTGCAGAGGATCGCAGCGAAGCAGGCTGCCAGCGGAGGAGAGCAGGACCACAGCGCTATTGTAGGCAGACACCGGAGGGAGGGGCGTTTGACATCACAGCGCTGGGGCGTGCTCCTCCCTCGTACCTCCGAATCACGTGGCCCCACCTGCACTATTCTATTTGGCCGCCCGCGCGCGCACATCTTTTTCGCCGGCACAACCAGGTTTTTTTTCTGCACGCGCCCCGCCTAAATAATCTTGCGCCTGGGGCGTCCCCCCCTCAGTTTGTGCAACGCTGCATTCAATCACAACACCCACAACCAACACACACACTCAATCACAACACACACACACACAACACACACTCAAATCACAACCAACAGCACACACTCAATCACTACACACACACAGTCACAACCAACACTCACATAATCACCACCAACACACACAACACTCAATCCCAACACCCACAGACAACCAACAGGCACAGCGCGCACACACACACACACACACACACACACACACACACACACACACACACACACACACACACACACACACATCCACATATATATACACACAAACACACATATATATATAGATACACACACACACACATTCACATACTTTATATATACACACATACACATACATATAGATACACACACACACATATATACACACACACACATACATATACACACACATACATACATATACACACACATACATACAAAACACATACACACACAAAACACATACACACACATACATATACACACACATACATAGACACACACATTTCTACATAGACACACACATTTCTACATAGACACACACATTTCTACACACACACACACACACACACACACACACACACACACACACACACACACACACACACACACACACACACACACACACACACACACACACACACACACACACACACACACACACACACACACACACACACACACAGTGGGTGGAGGGAGTAACTAAACCTGCTCCGGTCCCCCCATGTGCTGCTGAAAACGGGCGGGTAAAAGACAGGAGGAGGAGAAGGGCTTGTCTGTGTGCAGGGAAGGCCCCGCCCCCTCTGCAAGGCCCCGCCCCCTCTGCAAGACATAGCAGAGAACTGGAAGCAGCCTCTGCACGGAGCTTCTGGCACAGCTCTGCCCGCCCCCAGGTTTCCCCGCACGCAGCCTGCGCCCCCCCTACATAATCTTGCGCCCCCCCAAGGGGGCGCGCCCCCCAGTTTGCGCACCACTGGCTTAGAGTACACGCAGGCGCAGTGAGGCGATTGACGCTCGGCCAGGGACGGATTAAAAACACAATGACTAACTTCAGAAAATGAATGACTCTGTGGAGAGGGGGGGGGGGGTTGGGTGACTCATGCGCAGTAAGCAGCTAGCTCCCATCTCAAAGAGGCTTAGAGAACACACAGGCGCAGTGAGGCTATTGACGCTTGGCCAGGGACGGATTAAAAACACAATGACTAACTTCAGAAAATGAATGACTCTGTGGAGAGGGGGAGGGGTTGGGTGACTCATGCGCAGTAAGCAGATAGCTCCCATCTCAAAGAGGCTTAGAGTGCACGCAGGCGCAGTGAGGCGATTGACACTCGGCCAGGGGCGGATTAAAAACACAATGACTAACTTCAGAAAATGAATGACTCTGTGGAGAGGGGGGTTGGGTGACTCATGCGCAGTAAGCAGCTAGCTCCCATCTTAAAGAGGCTTAGAGTACACGCAGGCGCAGTGAGGCAATTGACGCTCGGCCAGAGACGGATTAAAACACAATGACTTACTTCAGAAAATGAATGACTCTGTGGAGGGGGGGCGGTTGGGTGACTCATGCTCAGTAAGCAGCTACTGCACCGACACACTTTATTCGAGCAAATACCCGGTATGTACCTGGCAGATACCTGGAATGCGCCGCTCCTCACCTCTGACAAGCCCCGTTGCGTTTGCCTTCCCAGCCTGGGTTCATGCCTGGCTGACGGGCGGCTGATCTGTTAAATGATAATGATTAGGATTTAATAGGCTGCAATGCTTCGCGTGTCTACCAGATGGCATAAATTCATGAATTGTAATGCAGTATATATATGTACTGTGCAGTATTGCAGCCAGCGGGAATAAAATGCTTCAATCCCTGCCGGAAAATAACTCAATGCACTCGGGCAGAAAACAGTCACAAACCTCAATACACCCGGGTATACCCGAATTCGTGGGACTAGCCGAGCTCGAATAAAGTGTGTCGCCAGTGTAGCTCCCATCTCAAAGAGGCTTAGAGTACACGCAGGCGTAATTAGGCAATTGACGCTCGGCCAGGTACGGATTAAAAACACAATGACTAACTTCAGAAAATGAATGACTCTGTGGAGGTGTCTGTCGAAAAGAATTTGTGTGTGCATGGGGGAGGGATGAAGGATTAGTTGTGCAGCAATTCAAAAAAATTACATACTGTAGAGTAGAGTACAGTAATTTCAAAAGGTGGTTCATCATAATAATTTGATCAATAAACCCCCAAATACAACCCCCAAATACAGTACATAAAAAGCAAGTCACTTTATCTCCCTGTGCCTCAGGCACTAAAAACATAGATTGTGAGCTCCACGGGACAGGGACCTGTGCCTGCAAAATTTATCTGGAAAGCGCTACGTACTGTATACTGTAACTAACAGCGCTATACAAAAACATGCTATTATTATTATTATAATTTCAAGGTGATGCTCTGTGCAAATAAAATTTGAGAAGGGATTTTCCAAAACGTTGCCGTAAACAAAGCCTCAAAGCTCCCGTCTCAAAGAGAAGTACACACAGGCGCAGTGAGGCTTTGTACTGTAGCTCGGCTATGGACAGATTAAGAACACAATGGCAAGATTCAGAAAATTAACGACTCTGTGGAGGGGGGGGGTTGGGTGACTCAAGCGCAGTAAGCATCTAAGCAGCTAAATAGCTTCCATCTGAAAAAGGATTACACGCTGGCGCATTGAGGCTTTGAAGATCGGCTATGGACGGATTAAGAACACAATGGCAAGATTAAGAAAATTAACGACTCTGTGGAGAGGGGGGGTTGGGTGACTCATGCGCAGTAAGCAGCTAAGCAGCTAAATAGCACCCATCTGAAAATGGATTACACGCAGGCGCAGTGAGGCTTTGAAGATCGGCTATGGACGGATTAAGAACACAATGGCAAGATTCAAAAAATTAAAGCAAGCCACATGAAGTTCAAAGCTAAAGACATACTTTAATTTCAAAAGGCAGTTCATCATAATAATACACCCCCAAATACGTTATGTAAAAAGCACACAAATAAACCATGTGCAGTCAAACGCAGTCAAAATTTTCAAAACGTTGCCGTAAACAAAGCCTCAAAGCTCCCGTCTCAAAGAGAAGTACACACAGGCGCAGTGAGGCTTTGTACTGTAGCTCGGCTATGGATGGATTAAGAACACAATGGCAAGATTCAGAAAATTAACGACTCTGTGGAGGGGGGGGGGGTTGGGTGACTCATGCGCAGTAAGCAGCTAAGCTGCTAAATAGCTCCCATCTGAAAAAGGATCACATGCAGGCGCAGTGAGGCTTTGAAGCTCGGCTATGGACGGATTAAGAACACAATGGCAAGATTAAAAAAATTAACGACTCTGTGGAGAGGGGGGGGGGGGGGTTGGGTGACTCATGCGCAGTAAGCAGCTAAGCAGCTAAATAGCTCCCATCTGAAAAAGGATTACACGCAGGCGCAGTGAGGCTTTGAAAATCGGCTATGGACGGATTAAGAACACAATGGCAAGATTCAAAAAATTAACGACTCTGTGGAGAGGGGGGGGGGGTTGGGCGACTCATGCGCAGTAAGCAGCTAAGCAGCTAAATAGCACCCATCTGAAAAAGGATCACATGCAGGCGCAGTGAGGCTTTGAAGCTCGGCTATGGACGGATTAAGAACACAATGGCAAGATTCAAAAAATTAACGACTCTATGGAGAGGGGGGGGGGTTGGGTAACTCATGCGCAGTAAGCAGCTAAGCAGCTAAATAGCTCCCATCTGAAAAAGGATTACACGCTGGCGCATTGAGGCTTTGAAGATCGGCTATGGACGGATTAAGAACACAATGGCAAGATTAAGAAAATTAACGACTCTGTGGAGAGGGGGGGTTGGGTGACTCATGCGCAGTAAGCAGCTAAGCAGCTAAATAGCACCCATCTGAAAATGGATTACACGAAGGCGCAGTGAGGCTTTGAAGATCGGCTATGGACGGATTAAGAACACAATGGCAAGATTCAAAAAATTAAAGCAAGCCACATGAAGTTCAAAGCTAAAGACATACTTTAATTTCAAAAGGCAGTTCATCATAATAATACACCCCCAAATACGTTATGTAAAAAGCACACAAATAAACCATGTGCAGTCAAACGCAGTCAAAATTTTCCAAAACGTTGCCGTAAACAAAGCCTCAAAGCTCCCGTCTCAAAGAGAAGTACACACAGGCGCAGTGAGGCTTTGTACTGTAGCTCGGCTATGGATGGATTAAGAACACAATGGCAAGATTCAGAAAATTAACGACTCTGTGGAGGGGGGGGGTTGGGTGACTCATGCGCAGTAAGCAGCTAAGCTGCTAAATAGCTCCCATCTGAAAAAGGATCACATGCAGGCGCAGTGAGGCTTTGAAGCTCGGCTATGGACGGATTAAGAACACAATGGCAAGATTAAAAAAATTAACGACTCTGTAGAGAGGGGGGGGTTGGGTGACTCATGCGCAGTAAGCAGCTAAGCAGCTAAATAGCTCCCATCTGAAAAAGGATTACACGCAGGCGCAGTGAGGCTTTGAAGATCGGCTATGGACGGATTAAGAACACAATGGCAAGATTCAAAAAATTAAAGCAAGCCACATGAAGTTCAAAGCTAAAGACATACTTTAATTTCAAAAGGCAGTTCATCATAATAATACACCCCCAAATACGTTATGTAAAAAGCACACAAATAAACCATGTGCAGTCAAATGCACAGGGTCGCAGACAAAAGCTACAGCACAGATTGAATATCGTAATACAGTAAGATGGTTTTTGCAGGCTTGTGGAGAAAATAAAAATAAAAAAATTACAATAAAAAAATTTTTTTCACTCACTCAAGCAAGCAGTGGTGGGCAAAGTTACAGGCGCATGCGCAGTAAATTCCTGCTGTCAAGCAGGAATGTGATTGAAACCAGACACACATTCAAAGGAATGGTGTTGGAGAGATGTACTACATTGCACAGAAGATAAGAAGTTGCAATACCCTGCAGTGCAGTTAATTATCCTGAGCGAGGGGAGAGCGCTGTATATGCCGAAATGTGACACTGTTACAGTACAGTATACGCCTATGCGTTTCAACAATTTTCAAATAAGACATACTGTACTGTAATGCAGAACAGCACCTCAAATGCATGTATACTTTAAATATGAAAATTTAAAATTACTGCGCGTGCACAACAGACTGTGTACAGTACTGACCTAGGTTGAACCGCGAAGGTATTAGACTTCCAAGACAACAGATCGCAAACGCCCCCCCTGAGTTTTTACACTGCATTGCAGTATTGCAGACAGCGAGAATAAAATGCTAATATCACGAGCGCGAAAATAACGCAGTTCACTCCGGGCGAAAACGACAAAAAAACGCACATAACCGGGATAATCTGAGAACCGCGGATCTAGCCGTCTTAGACTCAGATCGGCCGCCACTGTACTACAGTACAGTACCTTACTATTTTCCTGTTGCCTGCCCATTACGCTTTGAAAGAATAGGCAACACGGTCCCAAGATGATCGATATATTTATTGCATCTTTGAACGGTGAGTATGTTGTTCCAGAAACTCATTATTCCTTCAGCTAATTCATCCTTTTTGGATGGTTTCACCACTTTTCTGATATAATCCTTCAACTGATGCCATACCAATTCGATGGGATTCAAGCCTGGGGATCTTGAATTGGATGGGGGAAAAAAGCTGAATTAGTTAAAGAGATATACTGTAAACAGTGTAAAAAAATGAGAAACAGTTACTGAACTTACTCCGGTGGCGTCTTAAACCAGTTGATACTGCTGGCAAGAATATGGGGAGTAGACGCGGTGTGTTTCGGATCACTGTCCTGGAAGAAACGATGACCAGATGAGAAATCACGCATAATGTATTCAACAATCTCTGGTACTATTTTCTCTTGGAAAAATACTTTATTCATGATTCCTGTTACAAGAAAATAAAAATGTAACTTTAGAGTACCAAATACTGTACACTACAGCTGTACAGTGCATAAGGCCACAGCATGTGTATTTGTGCATTATTTTACCCTCAAAGATAATGATGCATCCTGATCCATGTCTAGAGATCGCACCCCACACATGCAACTTCACTGGGTGCTTGGGACCCGGCTTCAGAGATATGGGTCCTTTTTTGGAGAATGCAAAAGTGGCAAATCTCTCAAGTGATACAGTTGTCTTGACAGTAAAGATGACATCCTGAAAAGTCTCGCCACTTTCGATCCATGCCCGTGCCTGGTCCACTCTTTTGATCTTGTTGGCCTCCCTTATCATAGGATACGATCTGTAATGACAAGGAATAATTGTAAAGGTACAGTAAAACCACACTTTTACCAACTGGTTTTAGTACTGGTATTTAGTACTATATGCAATATATAGTACAGTACTTTGTTACAGTAAGTGACTCACTTTACTCGTCCATATTTCCATCCCAATTTGCGTCTCATCTGCCTGATGCTGGTCTCAGAAGCTGTTATGTTGTGAGTTTTCTCAAGAGCATTTTTGACCCTTGTGGCACACCTCTCATCATTCTCTTCACTTATTTGGTCCACCAGAAGCGTTGTCGCCCTACCGTGTAAAGGAAAAAAGAACAATTTGTTACAATAGGCCCCAAATTTTGTCTCCAATAAATTTAACACTGACTACTCAAAACTACAGCACGTATTCCCCATTATAACCTCTTATATTGTAAAGCTCTTCCGGGCAAGAATTTCCTTTCCTATTGTCTGATTTTGCTGCACTTCTTGCTTATTTGCTGCACTTATTATATTATTAAAATTCCCTGTACTGTATTCTTTGTGAAGCACTTTTGGAGCTATATAAATAAAGAGATACAATACAATATGCAATACAGTGGGTGTGTGACTGAGATATTTCCATTAAGCAGTGAAGACTATACCATCTCATATGGTACTGAACTGTACATGACCAGTATACAGTCCAAATTACAAGTGATTTTAAGAATGTACAATTTTATAAAATATTAAAAACAGGCATACAGTTAATTGATAGGAAAAGGTACTGTAAAAAACACTAATGCGTTTTACCAGTAATAGTTTAATTATAGTACAAATAGTACTGTAACAGTAGTGACTGTGGGGGTCTGCTTTACACTTTTGGCCTTACCATGGGCATGATAACAGACAGTGCTTGGTGCTAAAATGAGGCCTAAAGAAACTAACCAGCATTAGATCTGTGAAATTCGGTGTCCTTTTTGGTACATATCCTGTATTCTCATGCTGAGATCATTTGAAATCTTTTTCATCTCGATCGCTGCTTTAAGAAAAGAAATCAAGTACAGAGGAATGTATATTCGATGTGCATTGAATCAACAAAATGGATGGTGTGTTTATACTTTAATTGGCCTCCACTTCGCTCGAGAGGTTTTATACACAGCACGCCCACTTTTAACACCTGCAGCTCGTGTCCATGCATGCAAAAAAATTCAAATAGGGACACAAATTGCATAGCCTCCCACAAGCTGATCTCTATCTGAACTTGCTCTTGTCCAAATATTGCATTGTGCATTATTCCATCTGCTTCCATGGATCTAACCCGATTCTACGGACGCAGGAACCTGCTTGCTTCTGCCGTGCCAACAACGAGAAAGCGAAAGGCGGAAGCTGTTTCTAAGCCAAAGCCAAAGTGAAAACCAAGGAGAATAAAGAGAACGTTCCGAAGTCTCCAAAGGCTAAGAAACCTGGGCCTTATTATGTCAAGAAGAAATTCGCTGACATACACAAAAAACAAAACAAAAGGAAGCCCGGGGAGGAACCTTTGTCCACCGATGCTCTCCTGGCCCCCCCATCTCAACTGCTCCTGCAACCACCCATGACGCTTCTCTCCTGGGACCCTCTTCTCACCTGTTCCTTCACCCATCCATGACACTGCTCTCCTGGGAACCCCCATCTCACCTGCTCCTGCACCCATCCACGCAGATGTCAACAGCAGTCCTCGCACCAGATCCAGCTCGTTCGTCCGCATGCTGAATGGTTTAAGTTGTGTCGAAATCCCTTGACAACTCAATGGTGCAAAAGATTGATCTTCTTTTGGAGACCATGTTGAATATGGATAGGCATATGTAGAAGATGGAGAGGAAAATTGCAGGGATCTATTCTTTGCTTGGAGTTTCTGCCCCTGTATGTCCGACGCAGGAGGGTGGCCTGGCTGTGAGATTCATGCTTCCATCACCAAGCGCACCAGGTGCCCCCCCCACACTCATTCAATCTGTCTGCAGAATACATGGACCTGTATGCCCTTGATGAGGATCAGATTAAAACCCCAGTAAGGCCACGACAGGAGATGACAACACCGGTAAGGCCACGACAGGAGATGGCAATCGACAGGAGATGGCAACCCTGGTAAGACCACGACAGGAAGAAAGCATCCTCCCAAACCACCTACCCTTGCCTGCAGCCAGAAGCACACTGCACCCAAGATTGCAACGCTCCCAGACATCATCTTGAGCGAACTGCCCCTGCAATTCCGAGAGAAATACAAGATTGGAAGTGCTGGTCTAGCCCGGAAATATGCCCTTTCCATCTTTAAACACCACATCAGTTTTGAGATGTGCAGCAGGTGGATCCACAATGTAAATTATGTAGGGAATAAAAGCAAGAAGGGTCTGCTGGCAAATTTAAGGAAAACAAAAGTGCAGCATTATTTTATTGTTAACGATCATGTTATGAGAACCGTCAAAGACACGGTAATCAATGGCCTTTTGAGGCATATAAGGTCTCGTCCCTGAAAGGCAAGCCCATTTGGGACAGACTTTGCTGTTTTGGTGTACTGTATACCATAGTTCAAAAGCTATAGAAAAATGTTTTTACTCCCCCCCCCAAATTAATTGTTTTAAATTATTACATTTTAAAATATTTTTAATGCTTTTTTCTTTCCTTTTCAGAGCTGCTGCAGACCAGGAAGGGGGGGGGGGGCATGTGTAAAAGTATTGTACTGTGTGTATAATGTAGCAACCGTCAGTAATTTACACAAACCCTCTGTCACGGTAGACCAGGCCTTACCAACAAATTAATACCAGGATTCTGGACTAGACCAGTTCAAGGCGGGTAAAATAAATTGTAATTTATTTCCTTTTAAGACAAACAAACAATAGTTCACAATTACACTCAATAAACACTTACTGGGATGGGGAAACAAAATAAAATGTCCACGGAATGAAACAAAGTCTCTTTACACCCATGCACGCATGCAAGTGGGTGCGCGATGTGAGCCGTGCGACAGTCCTTGGATAGGGACGCAACTTGCCACCCCTATATCTCCGCCGAAAGGAAAGATTTCGTAATGTCCTTACAGGATTCGTTCAGGAATCCCCAGCTCAAACGAATTCTGGAAGAGGGGTGTACTTCTTCGTTACGGTGTAGTTAACCCCTCACACTCCAAAACCGCTGACACTGTTCTTGGACGTTCCTTGGTAAAAGCTTAGATGAATCTGACTGAGACTGTGCTGCCAGCAACTTTATAGGGTTAATGATCCTATTCCTAACATGCACAGCTAATCCTCTCATGGGAACATCTTTTCCCACCTATCCCAGACATGCCAGGAGTTCCTAGAATGAGCAGAAGTTGCTTTACGGTGTGCTAAGAGCAAGCGTTAACCTCAAACCTTAGCTACTTAGCATACCGGGCCCAACCTCTTACCTGGCGACAGTAAGTCTGGGGTTTGGCTACCACGTGTGAAGCACCCATACTCCACACCGGTATCTGGTACTTACAAATATCCCGGCCACCCTAACACCTCGGGTCTCTGTGGCTTTTCAACTCCGGACTACTCTAGACACTGGGACACCAACTTAGCAGGGTGCCCTTTGAAGTACAGAGATGAAAAATCCCTCAGCTCATTCATCCATAACATATGGGCATGTTAATCGATTCATTGCCGGACCGGCAGGAAAGGGTTTCCCGCCTTTGCATTCAAAACACTATTGGAATACAGTTTATTTATAAATGTATGTTCTGCATATGCAACAAATATAAAACTCATATGTATCTTCATGGTTTCTTTTTACCTAGATGCATTCCAAAAATTACAGTGCTAGCTCTTTCCTAGCGCAAGTTATCCACTTAATTGAAGGGGCTCTGTGATGTGAGTTGTGGTTTGATCTATAATTGGTCTGGGTTACAAGCCGGCACACAATGTAATCATCCTGGCTTTGATCAGTAACCGCAGACGTGCACCACCAATTCAACTTAAGTGGATAACGAGACGGCAGGATACCATGTATCAAGAAGGCACTTCAGCTAAACCGCAGACCACATATTCAATTGACTTTGCGGTTTCAACGTCTGTGGTCTGGAAACTGATACCTATCTTTAATACAGCTACTTACTCGCAGGCACACTTCTTCAATTTAGCGCTTTGCGCAGTGCTAGAAGCTGCCCCTTGTGTTGCAATTACAGTTAGCACATTTCTCATTCATTCCTTTAATTGCAGCTAGCTTCTAAGCTGCACAACAGGGACAATAAAGGTAGTGTAAGGGAAAACATGGTGTTATGTTGGCAACACATATTAACCCCTTCTGTCCCAACACGGTTTAGGTTTAACTAGCCAGGCATAATACCTTTATTATTGGCCTTGTTAACCCTTTCACCGCCACCCACCCCCCTCTCTCAATGACAAAAGAACTACAGCCATTATGAAGAAGAGAAAGCCAAGAAGAGTCGACCTACTGTATTTTTGTAATATTCATTTTTCCATGATTGTCCTGTACAAATAAAATAGTTTTTTCTTTAAATTCATGAGAATCATTGAAACACCCCCACCCCCAAAGATAAATTCACATACTGTACACGCATGCACCTAAATGTTATGACACGCATATGCGGTTCAACAAGGCTCTAATGAGACATACACGCACGCAAGCGCCTAAATGTGATGACACGCATATGCATTTCAACAAGGTTCCAATGAGACATACACTCACGAAGGCGCCTAAATGTGATGACACCCATATGCGTTTCAATAAGGTTCCAATTAGACATACACGCACGCAGGCGCCTAAATGTGATGACATGCATATGCGTTTCAACAAGGTTCCAATGAGACATACACGCATGCGCAAAAAATAAAAACAGTTTGAAAAAAAGAATAAGCCTAGCTAAAGATGAAATTATTGAATAATAAAGAATAATAAATAATAAATATAGAATAAAAGATCAACATTTTTATTTTTGGGGTTTATTAGAATTTAATTAAACATGCAAGTTTATTGTATAATACAGCAAAATGCAACGTCAAACAGAAGTGATGATTACAGTACAATGTAAAAGGTTTTCCATAAAGCTCACAATTATTCTATCCTAATCACTAACAATTGCACTGTTTCTAAATTTTTGCCTACTAGGATTTAAAAAAAAGATTTGCAATGGGCAAACAACGTTTTAAAAAAGTGATATTAGAGGTCCATCCTTTCTTTCCATCCATCCCTCCTTTTGCTTTTTTCCGTTTGATGTCAAAGTTTATTTTCTGGGGGGAAAAAAATTATGCTATTATTCACTATATTGCGCATGCGTCGTTGCAGCAGTTCAAGCAATATCCTACAGTACATGTGCGTCTGTACAATGAGAATAAACCTGATCGTCTCTGGCTCTTGAGCACCGCCCTCTCCCTAGCTGTCCACCAATTGTATCTACTGTAGTAACTGCTCAGTCAATCATATTGCAGGAATGCATTTTCAATAATTGTGCAAGAATTTAATTACATTAAATAACCCAGAGCAAAGCGATTGATTACAGGAGAACGGACCTATCTGTTGCTTACTGTAGCTAATCACTTGTCTGTGTGCATATTGTATTGATGCTCATAATGTTATGTATTGTTTAAAAAAAAAATGTAAACGGCAGCTTGAATTGCAGCTATAAATGTAATACTGGACTGTACATTGTATTTACCTTCATAATAAATTTTGACAAATGGGTGGAGATGAGCCACTGGCACTCCCGTAGTCTGCATTATAGTTGACAGGTGATTGCTGGCCTGCTACACCTGTAGTTGACAGCTAATGAAGCTGGAAATCTTTTTGGTACATGCAAGCTTGCTGGTACCTGTACGTGAAATCAGGCTAAGGCTGGCAATTTTGCAGGTTTTCTGGCGCGGACAGGTAGCAAGGTTTGCCATTCACCAGGTTTTTACTGACGGCCGGGCCATTATTGTAAGCCGGTTCTGGTCCTGGCGGTGCTGTTACATTGCTGGATTGGGATTGACGAATTTTATATGGATTAAACCCGAGCTTTCTTCTTTTGAAATTGCCATGATCAAACATACTGTAAAAATCAGGGACAACTCCCCAATACCTGCTTGTATCTCCGACAGGAGGGGCAATGCAAAAAAAACACTATACGCTACTTAAGGTTTTCTTATCGAACGCTTCCAACCACGAACGTCAGGTGAAAACTTGTAAAAATCAAATTTCGAAATTAAAAAATCATATATTTTGGCTACAGTTGCCATGTTATCTGCTGAGCATTAATTGCAGAACATATTAAAAATGCATAACTACAGTCAGGTTTTTTTATACGTTTGCCGTGTGCACATTATGTCCAGTCCGGTCAGAAATTGTGCAAGGATACTGTAGGAATGTAAAAGAAGCACACCGCTTTGAGTTTAATAAGTTTTCAGTATGAAACGCCTACATTTGATAACGTCTTCAAGGTCAAAACACAATGGACCACTCTGGTAGACTTGTTGTTTACATTTTCTGGTTTTACACACCTGCAAATTGACACAGTAGCACAGACAGAACTGTACACATTACAATTCAATAATTTCTGCCACCTGGCAGATACGCGAAGAATTGCGCCCAAAGAAATCCAAAACCATTAAATTAAACAGATCAACCGCGGGTGCCTGGTGGCGTGAATGGCAGCGGGAATGCGGTAACGCAGAGTTAATACCGCGTGAAATATAGCAGAGCACACGACAATGGCTCCGTGATTTATTCGAATAATGGCCACTGTAGCTGTATGGCTAAGGTTCCTCAGAGAGGACTTCTTTCCCATGTACACTATACAGTATGAACTCATACCATTAATCTTCAAATTACAATTATACACACACACATGCTGAATTGTAGGGCAATAAAAGACAGGTTGAATTGCTATCAAATTTTTAAGACATCAACTCGCGATCGCCCACTTGAGTTTCTCAACGGTATTGTAGCCCACGCTAAAATGTAATTTTCTGAACCGATAGAAACCCGAGTCAACACGCGTCTAAGGAGGTTCGGTTGGAAAACATCACGCGCCATGACATGGGTATTCCAATTTATACACCGTGTGAAGTTTTCGAATAACGGCCGCTGTAGCTGTAGGTCATTTTAGTGAATTAAGTTTAAAGGACAAGTTTATTTGTTTGTCACATTTCCAGTAAGTGTGTTAACCGTGCAAATTGTGTTACATTGTGTGTATGTCTTTTCCTGAAATAAATTACAATTTATTTTACCACCATGTTGTGCTCAATCAATGATCCCGGTATGAAAAGGTGTTAATAAACCTGGTCTCCCGTGACACTACCTCCTTCCACATTACTGTTGGAAGTACTATAATTCGTCCACTGCTCACTTGACTGAAACAGCCCTCACTAAAATAACTAATAACCTCCATGCTGCCAAAGACAGAGGTCATTACACTCTGCTCATATTACTCAACCTCTCTGCAGCATTTGACACCGTGGACCTCTTCTCCTTCACATTCTCCATACACTTGGTATTCGGAACAAAGCTCTATCTTACCTCTCCCATTGTACTTTCAGTGTCTGTTCTGCTATCACGTCCTTCTCCTCTATCGATTTCTCTGTGGGGGTACCCCAGGGCTCTGTCCTGGGACCTCTTCTCTTTTCTCTTTACACACTTTCTCTAGGTGACCTAATCACATTTTGTGGTTTTAAAAATCACCTCTATGCTGACGACTCTCAAATGAACTTTTCAACCCCTGACCTTACACCTGCTGTGCAGACCAAAGTTTCTGAATGTCTCTCTGCGATATCATCCTGGATGGCCCTACGCCGACTTAAACTTAACATGGCAAAAACTGAGCTCCTTATACTTCCTCCCAAACCTGGCCCTACTACCTCCTTTCAGATTACTGTTGGTAGTAGTATCATTCACCCAGTAACCCAAGCACGCTGCCTAGGGGTCTCACTCGACTCCTCTCTAACATTCTCCTTTCAAATTCAAAATGTTTCTAAAACCTGTCGCTTTTTTCACCACAATATTACAAAGATATGCCCTTTCCTCTATTTTTCGACTGCTAAAACTCTGACTCAGGCCCTCATTCTCTCCTGTCTCGATTACTGCAACCTCCTGCTGTCTGGCTTTCCTGCCTCTCACCTGTCTCCCCTACAATCTATCCTAAACGCTGCTGCCAGAGTCACACTACTCTTTCCTAGATCTGTCTCAGCATCTCCCCTCATGAAATCCCTATCCTGGCTTCCGATCAAATCCCGCATCTCACACTCCATTCTTCTCCTCACTTTTAAAGCTTTACACTCTTCTGCCCCTCCTTACATCTCAGCCCTAATTTCTCGTTATGCACCATCCAGACTCTTGCGTTCTTCTCAAGGATGTCTTCTTTCTACCCCCTTTGTATCTAAAGCCTTCTCCCGCCTTAAACCTTTCTCACTGGCTGCCCCACATCTCTGGAATGCCTTCCTCTCAATACCCGACTAGCACCCTCTCTATCCACCTTTAAGACCCACCTTAAAACACACTTGCTTAAAGAAGCATATGAATAGCACCGTGGATAAAACTAGACACAAGACACATAAACCATGGACCCCTGCAGACGCACTTACCAGAATTACTTCTACTGTCTCTGTACGTTCTTTCTACCTATCAATTAGATTGTAAACTCCTCGGAGCAGCGGCTCCTCTTCCAAAATGTTACATTTATGTCTGAAGCACTTATTCCCATGATCTGTTATTTGTATTATTTGTTATTTATATGATTGTCATATATATTACTACTGTGAAGCGCTATGTACACTAATGGCGCTATTTAAATAAAGACATACATACTTCTGCGGCCCATTTTATTCTAAAACATCACCGCATTTTTACGTGATTTTTTTCTGAATGCTACGCACTTCACCGGGTGCATGCCGCATTCATGTTGCGTTCTCAGCCGCGGGTCATGCGTGGTTGATGCGCGGCTAATGCCCGGTTCATGCGTTTATTGAGAATGGTTCGGATTTAATAGGTTGCAATTCTTCGCATGTCCGCCAGATGGCAGATATTCATGAATTGTAATGCGCATGCGCTTCAGTAATGGGTTGACTTGCAGGTGTTTCGTTTAAAAAAGATACCACAGTGGGCTATTGTAAATTGGCCTTGGGACTGAAGGAAGAGGTTACAATAATGTATCAATTTAGGCTTTTCATATTAAAGAAAGACAAAGACCAGTTTCTGTTATTCTCCAGAGACCCGCCGCCATGAGTGTTCAAGTGCAGCCCATTTTCCAAAAACCTGACAGAACGTACGCGTATTTAATATGGGCCATGATTAAAGCAACAGATGATAAGATGGCAACAGTTGTTCAAATTTATCAGTATTTTATCAAAAACTATGACTTTTACAAATTTTTGCCAGCTCCTCATGTGTGGAAGCGTGCAATAAGGAAAAGGTTATGTTGCGATCCATGTTTTTATCGTATTGATCCCAAATTTATTGGAGGGTATTGGTGTGTATCACTGGGTTTTTCCTGTATCTATGATCATGCAGACAGCAAAAGGCGAAAGGTCGTGTTAAAACCAACTAAGAAACGACAGTCGCTGGCAAGCAATGCGCCAGCACCAGCACCAGCTTCCAATAACGGTCCCACCGTCAGTGACAACCCTTGCTGTCTGTAAACGCATGGATACCTGCAGCCTGAGCCGGATTTCGCGTGCAGTTTCGAGCAAGCTTGCATGTACCTAAGCGATTTCCAGCCTCATCAGCTGACTACAGGTGTAGTAGTCCCGCTGCCAACTGTCTATGATCAAGAATACTGGATTGGCAGTGGTCCGGCGCCGGCGCCAGCTGAATGGGAAATTCTATGGTGAGTAATGTTGCCGTATTTTTTTCTGTTTTTTTTTATTTTGAAAATATCAATATCGGTGCGATTTAAAAGTCAAGCGATTCTCTTGTAAGCAATATCATTGGCTGAGCGGCTTCTACAGTACTGCAGATACTGAACAATTGGTGGAACGCTAGGCGCATGCGCATTGGAACCTTCTTGAAACGCATGCGTGTCATCACATCGACGGTAGGCACATGCGCATGTGTACAGGAGACGCCCCGAGAAAATTATTGGTGGGACTGACTGGGAACTTCTTTAGGGGACTGACCATTACAGTAAAACTTTTCTTTTTGTTTTTCCTCAGAAAAGAAAACGGCAAATGGAGAGATTTCTATGGATAATATTGCTTTGTGTAACAATGGCTGCACCTTGCTGAATCGGATTTTAAAAAACCACGTACCGGAGTCTACAGTTTAGTGGCCGTTGTTATTGATTAGGATAGAATAACTGAAACAGTATGCTGATGTTTTACGACTGTACAGTATACAATACTTTTTTATATATACTGTATAATAAACCCGATAAATAAAAAGTATGCATTTATTCTACATGTATTACAGTACATACAGTATGTGTCTACTATACAGTACCAGTACATACTGTACAGTATGTGTCTTCTATTTTTTTAATACTCTTGTGATGTGCAGTACTGAGCATGCCTACAATATATAGTACAGTATGTCTGGACAGTAGTGTACATTCTAGAAACTCTGCATTTTGTTACAGTATCAAAGGAGCCAATGGAACAATTTAAAACAAATCAACATGTTCTTTTATTGGTGGAGTAAGTACAAAAACATTTATTTACAAATACTGTACAATGTAAAAACATTTTAAGTGCACAGCAATTCAAAACATCAACAGGTGTATGGTTTACTGCTAGTGAAAACATTTATGTACAGAAAGTAAAAACATTTACAGTCAGTCAGTATGGTTCACAGTCACATGTTGTTATTAAAAAAAATAATTTTTTCATAAAAAATACAAAACGCAACATCTCCTTTATTAAAGTACAGCAAGTCAAAACATTTACAGTGGGATGGTGTGCAGAACAGTCAGTCAGGCCTGCACCACTACAGTCCTCGAGGGCAGCAAACAGGCCCGGTTACCAGGATAACCTTTGAAAACCGGGCCTGTTTGCGGCCCTCGGGGACTGGAATTGTGCAGGTCTTGTGTACAGTAAATACAAACATTTATCTATTAATACAAGTTAAAACACACAACATCTCCTTTATTTAAGTACAGCAGGTCAAAACATGTACAGTACAGTTCAACACAACAGTATGGTCTTACCTGTGATTAAAAAAAAATCTTTATTCATAAAATTTACAAAACACAACATCTCCTTTATTAAAGAACGGCACCACTACAGTCCTCAAGGGCCGCAAACAGGCCCGGTTTTCAGGACAACCTAGAAAACCAGGCCTGTTTGCGGCCCTCGGGGACAGGAACAAAACTTTTACCAAACATTTACAACAGTTGAACACTCACGCAAATGCGTACCCCACCAGATTGTCCTTCCATGGCCGATGCCTTGCATGGCGCAAAATGCCATTAATGCAGTCTCGAACGCCTTTCATTACAGGATCTGTAATTGAAAAAAAGCGCCATAATTCATCTAGAATGGTCTTTCTTAAATTGTCAGGAAGCGCCTTTTTTTTCCGATTTCCTTTGTTGTTCCCTTTGAAGGCCCACTCGCAGTACATCAAGTAGGACATGTGGTGCTTAAAAATTAACAAGGCATACTTGTGGGGTACACCAGCACGCATCACCCTATACTTCTCCCTGAGTGCCAGTGGCAGATCGCGCAGGATGATGTCGGGCACCGTATGGATGCGAGCGAATGTAGGTGTTCTTCTGTGAGCGTGTGTGCTTGTGGCGGTGGCGAGGGTAGGTTGTCTGGGAGGAAGCTTTCCTCCTGTCTTGGTCACCATGTTGTCTCCTGGCGTGGTCTTGACGGGGTTGTCATGTTATCCTCGTCAACGGCATACATGTACACAAATTCTTCTGGTGGAGGGGGTGCGCTTGGTGATGGAAGGTGGTTGATGCTCCCATTCATCACATCCATGCCACCCTCCTGCTCCGGCGTCGGGGATACAGGGACATGAACACCGAGCAAATTATGTATCCCCGCTATGTCAGTCTCTATCTTCTCCATCAGTCGATTCATCCGTTGATCCATCTTCTCCATCCATTGATCCATCTTCTGCATCCGTTACTCCATATTTTGCATTGTCTCCAGAAGCAGATCTATCTTTGCCAGCACAATAGAGTTCCCGGGGATATCCACACTTATCCCATTCAGCATCCGGTCTAACGAGTTGCTTCTTGTGCACGGCGTGCTGTGGACATCTGGGTGGATGGGTGCTACGGAGTATGAGATGGGGGTTCCATGGAGAGAAGCGGCAGCGTCATCAAAGAAGGGTGGAGGAGGTGACCTGTGGATATCCGGGTGAGGAGAAGCGGCAGCGTCGTCAAAGAGGGATGGAGAAAGTGACCTCTGGATTTCCGGGCGAGAAGCGGCAGAGTCGTCTAAGCGCAAAGGAGAAAGTGACCCATGGATTTCAGAGGCACCAGCAGTAGCGTCGTCGATTAGCAGCAGAGATGTAGATGAGCACAGCAGCGTTTCTTGGCAGCATACCAGCTAGTGGATCTCCAAAATCAGGGTAACTCCAAGCAGGGATGAGTATTAAAAGAGTGCGCTCCTACCATTGTTTTGTTTTGCACTGACCATTAAAGTACTCTTTTAATACTCATCCCTGCTTGGAGTTACCCTCATTTTGGCGATCCACTAGCTGGTATGCTGCCAAGAAACGCTGCTGTGCTCCTCTACATCTCTGCTGCTTGTGTTTACCCTGAGAGGACTGCACGCTGGAACGGATCCACCCATCAAGGACACCACTAAGGGAGGTAAAGGGCCTTGGCCCATTATTATTTTACCCTCCAGTGCTGGACTGATTGAGTTATTTCCCCAGGGTGTAGTACACCATCATTAGGAGACCTATTTTGGGGTACCCGCGTGGGGACCACCAGGCCTCTGGTTTCTCACCCTGGGATGTTATGGATTATACTCTATGTCCCTGAACCTGGATCCATTATGGTATATGGAATTATCAGTATACTAATGAGCTATCTATGGTGATGCACCATAAACAACACTTACCTAGCGTCGTCGATTAGAACTGGCGAAGATGGCCTGTGGGTTTCCGGGAGGGCGGCGGCGGCAGCGTCGAGGAAGAGTAGTGGAGAAGATGGGCTGAAGATTTCCGGGAAAGCAGCGGCAGAGTCGTCGAAGCGTATGGGAGGAAGTGGTCTGCGGGTTCGATGGGTTGGCTGCCATTTGTTTTGCGTTGAGTGTACATCACCGTATTTCTTCTTGACATAATAAGGCTGATGTCTATTAAAACCGTTAGCCTTTGGAGTCAGCAGAAGGTTTTCTTTATTGGCCTTAGCCTGTCGCTTTGGAATTGGCGTGGAAATGGCTGCCGCCTTTCGCTTTTTCTGCATGACAGGCACGGCAGAGGCGAGTGGGTTCCTGCATATGTAGAATGGGGGTTCATCCATGGAAGCAGATGGCACAATGCAGTATCTGGACAAGGGCAAGTACAGATAAAGATCATCATTGTATTTCTTTCTACTCGCAGCAATGCCTGTTAAAAACATTTCAAAGGAGCTCAGCATGCGAATTAAGGAGATGTACACAAGCGGACACCGAATTGCTGCTATCCAACGCTGGTTAGCTACTTCTGGCATCGTTGTGCCAGCAACCACCATGAGCTACTGTATCATGCACACGGAAAAACAAGAGAACGCAAAAGGACACCAATGGTAACTAACGCGTAAGTATATTTATATAACTAAATTTATTTATTTTTTTATAAAATATTGTACTGTAGATCTACTAGTGTACTGTAATAGTGGACTGTAGATCTCCTGTATCTAATTTTATAGTTATTTCGGTATATTTATACAGTATAGCAACGGTATATGTATATTTTTTATATTGCTGCATATTAATAGAACAATATATTGTGTACTGTAGATCCACTTTATCTAATTTTATAGTTATTTCGGTATACTTATATAGCAACAGTATATACTGTATATTGTTTATATTGCTGCATTTTAATAGAACAATATATTGTGTATTGTAGATATACTGTATCTAATTTTATAGTTATTTCGGTATATTTATATAGCAACAGTATATATTTTATATTGTTTATATTGCTGCATATTAATAGAACAATATATTGTGTGCTGTAGATCTACTGTATATAATTTTATAGTTATATCGGTATATTTATACAGTATAGCAACAGTATATATATTTTTTATATTGCTGCATATTTATAGAACAATATCTCATTGTATACTATTTTTACACCAAATGATGTGCTGTGCTTGTGGCCTACTGCACTGTAACTTACCGGATTGTTTTTCTGTACAGTGTAGGGAGTCAACTCTTCTGGTCGACAAAATAAGTGAGGAGAATGATGAGAAGAGTGCATTAAGGGTCAAATACACTCTGCAGGAAAATCACAATCTGACAGTATCCGAGACCAGCATAAAGAAGATGAGACGCAGAATTGGATGGAAATATGGACGTGTGAGGTTAGTACTGGACACTACAGGAGGTAAAAGTGTTGTTTAAGAAACTGTACTGTACCGCTAAAATTATTTATTCCTTGTCATTACAAAGCGTACCCCATGATAAGGGACGTTAACAAAATCAAGAGAGTGGTCCAGGCCCAGGCATGGATCGACAGTGGAGAAACTTTCCAGGACTGCATCTTCACTGACGAGTCTACTGTATCGCTGGAGAGATTTGTCACCTTTGCATTCTACAAAAAAGGTTGCATATCTATGAAGCCGCTTCCAAAACACCCAGTGAAGATGCATGTGTGGGGTGCCATCTCTAGGCGTGGAAAAGGATGCATTGTCATCTTTGAAGGTAAAATATATAAAATATAATGTAGCCTTATGCACTGTACTGTACTATTGTGCAGTTTTTTGAGCACTTTTGTTTTCTTGTTATAGGAATCATGAATAATGCTTTCTTCCAAGACAAAATTTTGCCTGAGATTGTGGAATACATCACACGCGAGTTCCCGGATGGTCACTGTTTCTACCAGGACAACGATCCGAAGAACACCGCGTCAACAGCGCATATCCTTGAGCGCGGTATCAACTGGGTGAAGACGACAGCGGAGTAAGTGTGGTAACCGTGTCTCATTTTTTCGCCACTGTTTTTACTGTGTACTATATCTCTTAAACTAATTGTCCTTTTTTTCCAATGACAGATCGCCAGACTTCAATCCGATCGAAATGGTCTGGCATCAGCTGAAGGACCATATCCGAAAAGTGGTGAAACCCTCCAAAAAGGATGAGTTGGCGAAAGGCATACTGAGTTTTTGGAACGATGTACTCACCGTGGAACGCTGCAATAAATATATATTACCATATTGAGACAGTGTTGTCCATTGTGATCGCGCGTAATGGGCAAGCATCAGGAAGGTAGTATACTGAAGTACTGTACTGTAGTATTGTAAGTACAGTATGATACAGGTATGTATGGCACAGATTTTTTCTTTCCTTGTAGTCAGAGTATACAGTAGTTCCAATATAGACTTGTTTGACAGTACTACGGTAACTGCATACTGTAGTCCAATATGGAGTAGCTATACAGTACACAATGCCATAATACAGTATGCACCTACTGTACAGTACAGTAACTGCTCAATTTATTTATTTCCAGAGAGAGCAGCACCAGCCATCTGGTTCCAAACTATTTAACAGTAGTCACAGTATACAGTAGTTCCAGTATAGACAAGTTTAACAGTACTACACAGCACACAATGCCATAATACAGTACGCACATAACTGCACTAATTTTTTGTTTTCTTGTCTTTTCAGGAAAAAGGATGGACTGGGAGAGAGGGGGGTGTTGTGTACAGTCTGAACTGTTTGCACAGTCAAGTGTACAGTATATAAACTGCAGTAATGATGTACACAAAACCTCTCCTCTCTCAATGAACTACTGTACTGTACACAGAATGAGGAAGAGGATAAAGATGGAAAAAATTATATTACTATATATATATTATAAATTATATATTATTAAATAATATTATTATCAATGTGCATTATTCATGTTTATCCACCGTCCCTCAATTTCAATCTGCCAGAAGAACTTAATAAAGACTGCATTATGTATTATTCATGATTATTTTTATATTTGTATTTTTTGGTTCCTGATAAAATAAAATAAATATTTATTTACATCCAAAGAAAAAGAATGAATGACAAAACAACATGAATCAGTTAATGTTTTTTTTAACTCTCAATTCTCACAGTGCTGTGCAAATTAGATTTACATATCAAATTCGAGAAGGGATTTTTCAAAAGCGTTACCGCAAACAAAGCCTCAAAGGGTTGGAGGGCTGGGTTGGGTGAGTCATACACAGTAATAAGATAGCTCCCATCGCAAAGAGGATTACACGCAGGCGCAGTGAGGTGACGCTCGGCTAGGGACGGATTAAAAACACAATGACAAGCTTCAGAAAATGAATGACTCTGTGGAGCCTTGTGTGTATGCGTGGGGGAGGGGGCTGCATGAAGGATTAGCTGTGCAGCAGTTCAAAGAAATGACATAATTTCAAAAGGCAGTTCATCATAATAATATGATCCCTACATCCCAAATACAGTACGTAAAAATCACACAAATCAACCATGTGCAGTCAAACGCACAGGGTCGCAGTCAAAAGCTACAGAACAGATTGAATATTGTAATATCAAGATGGTTTTTGCATGCTTTTGGAGAAAATAACAATTAAAAAATTATAATATTTTTTTTTTTGGTCACTCACTCAAGCAAGCAGTGGTGGGTGAAGATACAGGTGCATGCGCAGTAATCAACTACAGTAGCTCCCATCCCAAAGAGGATTACACGCAGGCGCATAGAGAGGTGATGCACTGCTAGGGACTGATTAAAAACACAATGGCAAGCGTTGTATATTTTTTTTTTTGTTCCTGGTAAAATAAATATTTATTTACATTCCTGCTAATCATAATCATTGACAACAACCCCCCCGACACACACCTACAGTACACCAAAGAAAAAGAATGAATGACAAAACAACATGAATCAGTTAATGGTTTTTTTAACTCTCAATTCTCACAATGCTGTGCAAATCAGATTTACATATCAAATTTGAGAAGGGATTTTTCCAAAGCGTTACTGCAAACAAAGCCTCAAAGGGTTGGAGGGGGGGGGGGGGGTTTGGGTGAGTCATGCGCACTAATCAGCTAGCTCCCATCTCAAAGAGGATTACACGCAGGTTAGGGACGGATTAAAAACACAATGACAAGCTTCATAAAATGAATGACTCTGTGGAGGTGTCTGTAGATAAGAGTTTCAAATCCTTGAGCGAGCCTTCTGTGTGTTCGTGGGGGAGGGGGATACAGGGTACAGCTGCATGAAGTTCAAAGATAATGAAATACTTTAATTTCAAAAGGCAGTTCATCATAATAATATGATCCCTACACCCCCAAATACAGTACGTAAAAAGCACACAAATCAACCACGTGCATTCAAACGCACAGGGTCGCAGTCAAAAGCTACAGCACAGATTGAATATCGTAATACAGTATCAAGATGGTTTTTTGCAGGCTTGTGGAGAAAAAAAATTAGAATAATTTTTTTTTTTTTTGATTCTCACACAAGCAAGCAGTGGTGGGCGAAGTTACAGGCGCATGCACAGTAATCACCTGCTGTCAAGCAGGAATGTGATTGAGACCAGAAAGACACACGTTCAAAGGAACGGTGTGGGCAAGATGTACTGCATTGTAGAGAAGATAAGAAGTTGAAATACCCTGCAGTGCAGTTAATTATCCTGAGCGAGGGGAGAGCGCTGTATATGCCGAAATGTGACACTGTTACAGTACTGTACACACCTATACGGTTCAACAATTTTAAAATGAGACATACTCTACAGTACAGCACTGCAAATGCATGTATACTGTAAATATGCAAATTTACAATTACTGCGCTCGCACACACAGACTGTGTACTGACGTAGGTTGAACTGCGAAGGTATTAGACTTCCAAGACAACAGCTCGCAAACGCCCCCCTGAGTTTTTACACGGCACTGCAGTATTGCAGACAGCGAGAATAAAATGCTAATATCACGAGCGCTAAAATAACGCAATTCACTCCGGACCAAAAAAAAAAACACATCTGACCGAGATTATCAGAGAGCCGCAAATCCAGCCGATTTAGACTCAAGGCGGCCGCCACTGTACATACATACATCCAGTAGCCCAAGCACACTGCCTAGGGGTCACACTCGTCAACTCGCTCACATTCACTTCTCAAATTCAAAAGGTAGCAAAAAACTGTTTTTCCTCTGCAATATTACAAAGGTACGCCCTTTCTTCTGTTGCTCGACTGCAAACACTCTGACACAGACCCTCATTCTCTCCCGTCTCGACTACTGTAACATCCTGCTTTCTGGCCTTCCTGCCTCTCACCTGTCTCCCTACAATCTATCCTAAATGGTGCTGCCAGAATCACTCTACTCATTCCTAAATCTGTCCCAGTGTCTCCCCTGCTGAAATCCTTCTCCTGGCTTCCAATCAAATCCCGTATCACACACTCAATACGCCTCCTCACTCTTTAAGATTTACACTCTTCTGCTCCTCCTTACATATCAGCCCTAATTTCTCACTACACCATCCTGACTCTTGCGTTCTGCACAAGGATGTCTTCTCTATACCACTTTTGTATCTAAAGCCCTCTCCCACCTTAAACCCTTCTCACTGACTGACCCACACCTCTGGAATGCCCTTCCTCTCAATATCAGACTAGCACCCTGTCTATCCCCATTTATGACCCACCTCAAAACACATATCGATGACCAGCGTATCAGACATAGATTGAGTCCTTTTCATAAGGTATACAGACGAGCCAACGAGTGTTCTAAAACTTGCCTTAAACTAGCCAGATACATGCTGGGTACATGCTGGGTACATTTCAGTGACATTTCTGCAGAGGCTAATGACCCATCGGATTAACACAGCAGGGGTTCCTGGCAGTCCCATTCAGTTTGAATGGGACTGCCATGGACCCCCGCTGTTATTCCGGTGGGCCATTAGTCTGTCTGCAGAAATGTGTGAAATGTTGCAGCATGTACCCAGCATATACCCAGCATGTACCTGGGTCTTTTTGGAGATTGCCCCAGGTTTGTTTTATAATAATCGTCGACATTACAGTAAGTCTCCACTTGGACCATTTTTCACTGTATGGGGTATAAATACAGCATCCCAGGCAGGGGATAAGGGACTAGTACCTAGTGCTTAATAACACACATGTGTCGTACAGCTAATGTCCCAAATAAAGCTGATGAATATATAAACCCCCAGGGGTAACACACTGTTGAAGTTCCCAGATCCTCTGTGCGGTCCAATTGTGGCTCCATACGGCGGCAGATCCACCAGAGGGATGAACAGTAGAATAGAATGGAGAAGGGCAGCGCACTGCCAGAAAAACTTTTTTTTCTGGCAGTGTGCTGCCCTTCTCCATTTTCTCCACTTCAAAACACAACTGCTTAAGGAAGCATATGAGTAGCTCCATGGCTGATAAATAACACCTCATACATAAACCTTGGCCCCTTGCAGATGCATTTACCACAATGCCCTCCTACTGTCTCTGTACATTCTTCCTACCAACCAATTAGATTGTAAGCTCTTCGGAGCAGGGACTCCGTTTCCTAAATGTTACTTTTATGTCTGAAACACTTGTCCTTTTTATGTGTTATTTATATTATTTGTTATTTATATGATTGTCACATTTATTATTGCTGTGAAGCGCTATGTACATTGATGGCGCTATATAAATAAAGACATACGTACATACATAAGAAAAAATATAACAAGGCGCACAACTCTCATAGGGTAAACAAGTAAATATATTGTGACAATTTAGAGTGCAAGAAATGCACGGACAAGAAGGTTATTCAAACAAGCAGGACATGTTTATGGTACATGTTACCACTCCTGGATACAGATGACTTGCTTCACGAGGAAAAATCTGCATGCACAGCCTCCGGTCCGGTCAGAAGTCTTTCTCATCTGTTACAGCATGAAACATCCAAGTATACTATGTAGCAAAGTCTGTGACACAGTACCCACAAAGTTACGTACAGTAGAAGACGCACTGGAACAAGCTCTCCTTGTCCACAATATCAAAAGTTCTAATATTGGAGTTCTTTATTTGCTTATCAAGTGCAACTCATCTCTAGTAATTGAAAGTAATAGTAGCAATCACCTTTACCCCTATAATTAGGGAAGAGGGGACACCATTCCTACCGTACAAAAAGAGACTCTAATCTTCTATTGGGGCTCATCATATGCATACAAGTTAGCACTTATAAATTGTATTAGCCATCTATTATTGTATGTTTTTAGAATTGTTATTATCATAAGCTCACTTGGTCTCAAACAGCAAAGAATATACTGGGAATATTTTTTTCTCATTTACTTATTTTTTCTCTCTCTTTGCATTACCAGCAATAGTGTCAGTTTGAGAACTAAGTTAATTCTTAGGTTTCTTAATTATTGGTACCGTTGTTGTTTAGACTGAGTTAATCACCGATCAAGTGAGTACACCCATTCCAACCAGTTACTATCAAACGTTAAAAACTTGCTTATAACAGAGGGATGCACCCGGACAAAGTAAGGTTTTAATCTTTATTGTATTTACACCACATTTACAGTACGCCAAGTCTTTTAGCATTCAATTTGACAGTGGGATTTTAAATCACTTTGGATGACTTCTCTGAACGGGCTGGAGTTAATTTGGAACATGCTGAAATCACCCAATATACAGATACAGAGATCTTCAACATACTTTTAAATTCCTATGGTCAATATATTTCTAATGCTTTCTTTTGTTTTCTGTTTCTTGCTGCCATGTACTGGAATAACTGCCTACTTCTGCACCTGAAATGAAAATAGGATGATGGCGGTCACAGCAACTTGGAGCTCAGCCAAAAATGGATAAAATAAAATCAGCTTTAATAAATGACATGCTGCACATCACAGAAGGAAAAACACTCTGACACGTTTCGTCCCGAGATGGGACTTTATCAAAGTGCGCCCTCAGGAAGATCCCCCTGTGGGATCGAAACGTTGACTTCTATGCTTTGTGTTTTAATACACTTACTGAATGTACCTGCCTGAGTGCTGTCTCCTTTTTGCCAGTTTCTGGTAATGTATGTATTTATATATATATTTATATATATATAAAAATAAAAACAAGAAGAGGAAAATATCTTACTGGGCAATATAGTCACATCTCACAATATTATCCACCATCATAGTTATCACTACCACATTTATTATTGCATGTTTATGGTGTTTATTTACAGACATCTGTGCTAATCAGAGCATTTTGTGGTGGTTTTTGTTTTTTTGTAGGATCACGATCCGGGTGGTCACTTTAACAGGCGCTATCTTTTCATTTATATCTATATATCAATATATCAATATCAATATATCAATATCAATATATATATATATATATATATATAACAATATATATATATATATATATGTCAATATATATCAATAGTATACAGAGTCAGATGGCACTCGCAGAAATGTTCAAGATAGGTGCTAGTCCCATAAAGCAATGAATAAAAATAGAAATTCCTTACCAGGCAGACCGGCGAATCGAAGACCACGCAGCAAGAAAATAGACAGCACTCAGTATAAATATCAAAAGATGTATTGAAGAAAGGCACATACAACCGACGTTTCGGTCCTTAAACAGGACCTTCTCAAGGGAGTGCTCGATAGATAGATAGATAGATAGATAGATAGATAGATAGATAGATAGATAGATAGATAGATAGATAGATAGATAACATGAGAAGAGATATGATTTGAGCAAAAACAGGAAACATTTTTTAAAAGCAAATGGAAATGGAACCCGAATTCAGGGAATGTTGGGAAATGTTTCCGGGAGTTCGGTTTCTGACAGGTGATTGTGCCCATCCTTACTATATACTGAATACATTTCCAACAGGATAGTAAATTTCACAAAATACTGTACTTCTCTGATTACTGATCATAAAGGGTTAATTTTAATGATTTTGATGCCTAGATCTCATTCTAAAAAATTCTATAGCCATACAGCAGCAAAAAATGTATAACATAAATATAACTGAAAATCAGATCTTAAAACGATGTCACATTCTGTTCCTGCACATGCTGAATCAATTTTATGCTGCAATATCAAAGTTTAAAATACTTTCTATGGTCTCTTAAGCCTCTGGCAACATGTTCCATTGACTGGGATGCATGTGCTTCTTTTAGCCCCACAAAAAGGTCATTGTAGTATGAAACCAACTTCAAATTGGTTTACATTAGTGCACTCAATTTGTATTCCTTCAGCTATTTCCCATGTAAAATAAAATAACATGGCTTTTGTTGCAATATGCCAGTGTACTTAGATTGTAATCCATGGAATGTTGATGTGTTCTTCTTACGCATAGTGTAAAACAAAAAACATGTACAGGGTACAATGCTTCAGCATTCAAAGATATTTCATTGTGAGAAGAAAAGAGATAAATAAATACTATTATTAAAACATAAATTGTGAGAGTGATTTGATAAAAAATGAATTTTGAAAATTGAATAGAAGAAGCTGAATTGGGTTACTACTATGCATCCAAACAATATGGTAAAATGAGAGATTTATTTCAGTTATTATACATTATTAAAATGCATAATGCATAACCGTTGTGGTGGTGTGGAATTTCTGCAAACCAAATAAGCCTAACAGTCCCAATATCAGAAGACACCATTTTACTCTTCCGCACGGAGTACATGAATGATTATGTAGCCATGCCACCTTTGGCTACTAACCTGCCCTACTCCTGGCAGTAAACCCTGCTAGAATCAGGCTGCCAGTAGTCAACATGGGGTTTTCCCCTTTTTTTGCGCTGCACTTGAGTGACAGTGGGAGGCGGTGACGTCAGGCCTGAGCATGTCCAATCATGGGACAGACCTGGTGCCCTCCTCCTAGCTGTACTTAAGGGAAGTGCTGCCCCAAATATAGTAGTGCCTCACCACTCTTGAGAGAGGCAGGGATCACACAGGATTGCCTGGAGCTTGGCCTACCTTGTTCCTCTTCCCCTTTGGGGAGAGTGAGTGATACCCTATATCTATGGTTCGGCTAGAGGGCCAGGGAAGAGCCAGGACAGCTGCAGGGGCCCTGACCTGTAGTGGTAGTCCAGGGGCCATCCTCAAGTTGACCATCCCAGAGACTGCAGTGGGTAGAGATCGGCCTTGTTCCTTGACTAATTCAAAAAAGTATGATTAAGGCGCTCCTCTTCAAGGCAAAATAATATGAATATTAAATAAATATAATAATGTTACTTATATATAAAAATAATTTTATGTTCTCTTATATTAAACGTGCAAATGTGTGATTAAAACATAAATGTTACAAATTGCAGCTCAACCCTTTTGAGACAGTCCAACTCTCCTCATGTAGATATCCAGAGACAGGTTTGGGGAGTGCAGATTTCACCATACAAATATAAAAATAATATAGTGTAGTTGTTTTTAGATATGAGACATCATGGTAACATCAGAAATGGGGACTCACACTTTCCCAGTGATTAAACAGCAGTGGGTATCAATGTTAATCTCAGCTCAGGAAGATCCAGCGTAATAATCCTCGGTGCAAGACAGAAAAGCACACTCTTAGTGCAACTTTGTATGTTCAATATTGTAATATATTTAAATGAATAGTATCACACTTACATTTTATCAGTGCGGCATGTACACATAAAAATTAAAGGTGGCACAGATCCTCTGGTCTCTCCGACTGCGTCACGTCACTTCTGGCAATGGTCTCATAAAACAGCGTATAGCTGGGTGAGTGGCTACAACAGTACGAATAGCTCCAGAAGCCTGGCCAAGGCAAGTAGAACAGTGTAAAAAAAGCCAGGTGCAAGACACATAAAGATCAACAGTCAATAGTATAGCAGTGTTGCATACTATAGGAGTCACATTCAGTCACACATTGCACCACCCTGAGGAAGGTTCCTCTATTCGGTTCGAAACGTTGGTTACTGTGCCTTGCATATTTCCAATACAACTTCTTTTGTATCTCAACTTTCTGTGTGCTGTCTCTTTGTCATCGGACCAGTTCTGGTAAATATACACACATATACATACATACATCATACACACATACATACATATGTAGCCCTGTTTCCTAGTGAACACAGGCCGCTACCGTATGCTGTATAACCTGTAGGCTCATAGGGCCAAAGCCTCTGCCACGGAGAGCCTGGGGCACGCGCAATACTTGTTACTTGGTGCAGCACCTCCACTTGCGACAGCTTCCGCCAGAGGGGAAGTTGTTCTTCGCAGGACACTATGTACATCAACACACCCACACAGCAGTATTACCAACCAATAACTTTACTAGCAGGAACGAAAATTGCGTAGCCTCTCTCTCTCTCTCCCCAACAGGTGTCCCTCACTAGAGGGGACACTATACACGTGCGTCCCACAGGACGTTCACTTCCCTCCTTCACCGGGTGATCCCACCCCGTGTCCAGTTCCCTCCTTCACCGGGTGATCCCGACTGGGGCCAGTTCCCTCGTGCAATATCCCCACAACCCTCAAGTGAGACAATGAACCTGTGTGTGTGACTGCGCAGCCACTGTGTCCTGAATAAATGGTGATACAGTTGGTGCACTTGTAGTTTACCTGCCGGGCACTCCAGTACCCGGTCCTGCAACAGTCTTCACAAAGGATCGGTGAGGAGTCGAGGTGACGTCGGCCATAGGCGTCCGGGGCGATCCCACCCAGACGCGCAGCAGCACAGCAGTGGAGTCTGAGCCCAGACCTTCCGCAAAATATGCAATGTCTCTGTTAGCGATACGTACAAAGTAAGGGAACTGGAATCCTATCTAGGGCCAATCCATATCTCAGCTTCACACTACTTGGGCTCAGGGCCTATCTGGGCCTGGGGTATATGGCCTAGGTAGGGGCTGGAGGCCTCCCTACACCGGAGCTCCTTCTCCTTCCCCCTTCCGCTAACTCTCAGCAACTTGCACGCCCTCCGACCCCTATATCCTCCTTCCTTTCTTCCTTCCTTCCAACCACCCGATTGGTCCCCTGTCATCACCTGGTCCCGCAGGGCTGCTGGGACTCGTAGTCCCCATGCTTCGCCCCTATGGGAGCTACTCCTCCTTCGCAGGCTTTGGCTGCTATGCCCACGCATTAGCGACCTCCTGCTCCACACCTACTGCACCTGCGCCAACTCTCAACATGGCGGCGCCCTGATAACGTGGACCCTCCATATACCGGAGCGTTCCCTGCCCTGCTGCAACCCTCCCACCCGACAACAATTACGGGCGAGGGGAGCCCGTCTACATCCTCCCCCTGTGGATTCCAATGTCCCCACTTGGACGATACCTTTGAACTGGTACAACAGTTATATAATGAAAAATGCATAACATACAACATCCTCCACACTCATGATAACATTACACATCTCACTGAACATCACGATTACTGACTTTACAAGACACATAAAGATCAACAGTCAATAGTATAGTGGCAAGCCCACTTCTGAGCCTCATAGTGGGGTGCCCGAACTGATCATATGCCATCCTCATTGGAGGTTGCCCATTCCTTTGACTTCGCCTTAACTGTTGTTCGGTCACTCCCTCGGGAGAATGACTATCTTGGTCTTGAGGCTCAAGGTCTTCCCTTGTGGGGATTACAGTCTCTATGTGATCATTACTCGGTACAAAGCATGGACTCTGTGGATTCAATGTCGAATTTTCCAGAGCCACTCCAGGGGGCGTGTGCTCCCCGAGCCCTTTACCCGTAGCTCCACTGGGAGATGCTCTCTGTGGAGGGCTCCTGTGAGAGGTTCCCTCCTGCGGATCCTCCTGAAGAACTGTGCTGCCGGCCTCCGGATCGTTCCCTTCCAGTGTCATCTCACCATCCAATGGGGATGTACACTGGCGACACACTTTATTCGAGCTCGGCTAGTCCCACGAATTCGGGTATACCTGGGTGTATTGAGGTTTGTGACTGTTTTCTGCCTGAGTGCATTGCGTTATTTTCCAGGCAGGGATTGAAGCATTTTATTCCCGCTGGCTGCAATACTGCACAGTATATATATATATATATATATATATATATATATATATATATATACTGCATTACAATTCATGAATTTATGCCATCTGGTAGACACTTAAACATTGCAGCCTATTAAATCCTAATCATTATCATTTAAGAGATCAGCCGCCAGTCAGCCAGGCATGAACCCAGGCTGGGAAGGCAAACGCAACGGGGCTTGTCAGAGGTGAGGAGCGGCGCATTCCAGGTATCTGCCAGGTACATACTGGGTATTTGCTCGAATAAAGTGTGTCGGTGCAGTAGGCCATTCCACATCTCCCTCCTCGACTTGTGGGATAGGGAGCAACTGATTTCGGTGCCATGTCTTCACCCGACCCTCCGAGTCCTTAATACGATAAACCAGAAGACCAGGCATTTGCGAGGCTACCTCGTACCCTCCCTCTCTCCATCAGTCAGCCAGTTTATGTTTCCCAGGTACTCTCAGATTGCGGAGAAGCACGGCGTCTCCGGGCTTAATGTCTCTATGTTTGACTTTATGATCATAACGCCGTTTGTTGCCAGCATTCAGCTTCTATGTAGATTTCTCTGCCTGCAGGTAGGCCCGCTGTAGGTTCTCTTGTAATCTCTGTACATATCGGAAGTGGGTGGCATTATGTACCCCATCAGTGGAGACTCTCAACCGTATATCCACAGGCAGTCGGGCTTCTCTACCAAACATCAGAAAGTAGGGAGAAAACCCAGTGGAATCGTGTCGAGTGCAGTTGTAAGCGTGCACTAAGGTTTCCACGTGGTGGATCCACTCAGTTTTTTCTACTCTCGTCAACATGCCCAGCATGTCCAGTAACGTGCGGTTGAATCTTTTGGGCAATGCATCCCCTTCCGGGTGATAGCGAGTGGTTCTGGATTTAGTGATGTGTAAGATTTTTAGTAGTTCTCTTATCAATTTGCTTTCAAAGTCTATGCCCTGATCGGAATGTAGTCGTTGAGGAAGTCCGTAATGCATGAAGTACTTTTCCCAGAGCACCTTGGCAACCGTGATGGCTTTTTGGTCTTTCGTCGGGAAGGCCTGGGCGTATCTAGTGTAGTGGTCAGTAATGACCAGCACATTGCCAATGCCTCGGCTATCAGGTTCGATACATAGGAAGTCCATGCATACCAAGTCCATGGGCCCGGTGCTTTTCAAGTGGCCCATTGGGGCAGCCCTGGTGGGCAATGTCTTTCGCTGAGTGCACCGCGCACACAGCCGACAGTGATGCTCTACTGCTTCTCTCATTTTCGGCCAAAAGAACCGATCCTTCACCAATCCAAAAGTCTTGTCAACACCCAGATGACCATGTTCGTCGTGTAGTGACCTCTGCACCAAATACTGTAATCTTTTTGGTAGTACTAGTTGCCTCCTATTCAGGTGGTTATGGTACTCTACAACTCGGTATAGCAAATTGTCCCGTATTTCAAATTTATCAGCTTCCCACCTCAGTATACCTCCCACGTCACCAGGGGCATGTCTGAGGAGGTCAGGTCGGATTTGCCGAATAGCAAAGCGAATGGTTCCCGCTACCGGATCTCGTACTTGGTAGCGCACAATATCCTTCCAGGCTATGATTTTGTCAGGGGTAACGTGCATCGCACTGGGGTCCTGATATGCTTCTGGAATAGCATTGGATGCACAGCCTAAAGAGTCGGCCACCCTTAACTCAGAGAACGCCACTTGATCGTTGACTATGGTACAACACAGGGCCCTCATCCCGGGCCCTGGAATTTCTTCCCATTGGTCATCGTCGGGGGTGGTGGCCAGCCCCGGTCGTCTAGACAATGCATCAGCCCCAATGTTCAAGGGACCAGTTTATATTTCAGGGTGAAGTTGTAGTTGAAGAGGGCGGCCAGCCAGCGGTGTCCGGCCGCATCGAGTTTGGCTGAGGTCATGATATAGGTGAGCGGATTGTTGTCAGTACGCACCTCGAACGATACCCCGTAAAGGTAATCATGAAGTTTGTCCATGATGGCCCACTTGGGGGCCAAGAACACAAGCTTGTGCACTGGGTAATTCTACTCACTGATTGTAAGGCTGCGACTGATATAGGCCACGGGTCGTAACCCTTCTGGATATTTTTGATGTAACACCGCCCCTAATCCGCCTAGGCTAGCATCCACATATAGTATATACGGTTGTTCGGGATCGGCGTAAGCTAACACAGGGGCCGCGGTCAAACTCTGTTTCAGGTCCACGAAGGCTTGCTCGCACTCTGCCGTCCACTTGTCCCGAAGGGTTGTCGGGCCGGCGTGGCCTTCTGGCCTGTGTCTTCAGGGTATATCTTGAGAAGGCAGTTGAGGGCTTTGGCCCATCGGGAATACCCCTCCACAAACCGGCGGTAGTATCCGCAGAATCCCAGGAATGAACACAACTCCACCACATTGTCAGGTCAGGGCCAATTGACGACGGCTTCTATTTTGGCGGGATCAGTGGCAATCCCTTCCACTGACACTATGTGTCCCACGTAAGTCACAGATGTCCTACAGAATCGGCACTTATCCAAAAGGAGCTTGAGCCCTTCTTGAGCTAATCGGTCTAGCATCTTCAAGAGCCGGGCTTCGTGTTCCTCTAGGGTTTGCCCGAAGACTATGATGTCGTCCAAATATAATAAGCAGTCTCGAGGGTTAAAATCACCTAAGGTCTTCTCCATTAGCCGCTGAAAGGTGTTGGGAGCACCACATATACCTTGGGGCATGCGGGTGAATTGGTAGAACCCCAGTGGACAAATGAACACCGTTTTCTCTTGGTCTTCGGGGCTCATGGCTACCTGGTAGTAGCCAGACCGGAGGTCCAGAAAACTGAACCATTTACTCCCATGGAGGGCATTCAGGATTTCCTCTATGCGGGGAAGATTATACTGGTCCGGCACCATCCGATTGTTCAGTGTCCGGTAATCTACACATAGAAGAATGGAACCGTGAGGCTTTCTCACCACTTCTATGGGGGACGCGTAAGGGCTCTGTAACTCTGTGATGATTCCGGCTTCCTCCATCTCTTGAAGGAAGGTCCGCACATCATCTACGTCTCTAGGAGCGAGCCGGCGGGAACGTTCCCTGAACGGTTTGGTAGCACTCATCCGAATAGTGTGTTGGGCACTGCAGCTGCATCCCACATCCATCTCCCCGGTAGAGAATACTTCTCGTCTCTCTTCCAGCTGAACTCGCAGCCTCTCCACACACACACTTTCTCTCCCATATATATATATATATATATATATATATATATATATATATATATATATATATATATATATATATATATATACACATACACACAACTCTAGTTGGCAAAATCTGCCTCCCCTTTTCTAAGCCCATCTTGCTTGCTGGCATCTACCGCCCCCCTAAAGCCCCTCTACAATCCTTGACTGATATCACCCAATTTCTTGCCTCCATTTCCTCTCTGAATGAGAAGAGTGAGCTGCTAGTTCTAGGGGATTTCAACTTCAATTGTCTTGACCCTAAAAACCACAAAATCCAGATACAACTCAAGTCACTTAACCTATCGCAACTCATTTCCCAACCCACACGAATAAACCTGAAGTCGCATAACCATTCCTTGCTAGATTGGATTCTCTCTTCAAACCCCAGCAGAATCCAATCCTCTGGCATCCTTCCTGATATTTTAAGTGACCATGCAATAGTGTACTGTGTAAGGAAAATTAAACCGCCCCATTCAAGCCCTAAAGTTCTCCTCACTAGAACATTTAAAAACTTTAACCCACAACAGTTTCTGGATGACCTTACCAACTGCCCATGGCACAGAATCGATTTAATCCCCGACCCTGACTCTGCGCTCGACTATTTCCAATCCGAGTTCTTAAAACTCTGCGATACCCATGCTCCACTACTCAAAATAAGGGTATGGGGGGCCCACCTTCCATGGGTTACACCTGACCTTATAGCACTCTACCAGTTCAGGGATGCCTTGTGGAAAAGCTACAAAGTAACTGGCACTACCAAGGATCTCAATCACTACAGATGCCTGCGGAACGTGTGCACAAGGCAAACAAGGTATGCAAAAGCACAATATTACTCTGACAATCTCCACCAAAATACATCAAACCCAGCTAACTTCTGGAAGGTTATCAACAATATATTCCAGCCTCCTAACCATCAACAACCAAGTAATATCACTAAGGGGGATATTACTCTGACAAACCCCACTGACATTGCAAATGCATTCAATGATTACTTTGTGGGATGTGCCACTAACTTATTAGCGAAACGCAGCACAAACCCCAAACCTGAATCTCATCCTGGGAGTACCCCTATAGTCCCACCCCCTCCCAACACTGCCCACAATTTTCAATTTAGCCCAGTATCTGAAGAGGAGATTACACAAGCGCTCCTCAAACTAAAACTAAGCAGCCAATGTGGACCCGACTTACTACAATCTAGGTTCCTACGACTTGGTGCCCCAGCCATTGCCAAACCAATTGCGTCCATAGTCAACTCTATCCTGTCTGCAGGCCATATCCCTAAGACCTGGAAAACTGCCAGAGTTGTCCCAATCTTCAAAAGTGGGGACAAAAACACTGTCTCAAACTACAGGCCAATCTCACTTCTCCCAATTCTATCCAAAGTTATGGAAAAATGTGTCCACTCCCAATTAAGCGATTTCTACACCAAGACAAATTTCCCTAGCCAATTCCAGTCTGGGTTTCGTCCCAAACACTCCACCGTAACTACCCTGCTAAAAGTTTGCAATGAAATCCAGTGCGGAATGGAACGGGGACAACTGACTGGTGCAGTATTCTTAGATTTTGCAAAGGCTTTTGACACAGTTGATCATGTTATCCTGCTTAACAAACTCCAGAGCTCTGGAATAGGGAAACATGCTTTAAACTGGTTTCAGTCCTACCTATCAGGAAGATCCCAACATGTGTCCATCTCAGGATCTAACTCCAACCCCATGGATATCACCTGTGGTGTCCCGCAAGGCTCTGTTCTGGGGCCCCTACTCTTCTCAGTGTTCATTAATGATCTTCCCACAGCTTGTAAGGAAGCCTCAATACACATGTATGCAGATGACACAATCCTGTATGCACACAGCCATAGCCTCTCTGACCTTCAACACATACTTCAGTCTGACTTTTTGAGACTCGAAAACTGGATTTCCCAAAACAAACTGTTTTTAAACACTGACAAGACGGTAACAATGGTATTTGGGACCAAGACTAAATTTGTAAAGCTTCCAGTGACTGAGCTCCTGATTAGAACCAACGCTAAAACCACCCTAACACCTGTCACTAGTTTTAAATACCTGGGCTTATGGTTTGACTCCCACTTAACATTCGGGATGCACATTGATACCCTGACAACCAAGACCTATGCCAAACTAGGGGTACTTTACAGGAACAAATCCTCCCTAAGTCTCCTGGTCAGAAAGCGTATTGCACAGCAGATGCTAATGCCAATTATTGACTATGGAGACATAGTATATGGCTCGGCTCCTCAAACCCACCTTAGCAAACTTGACACCCTCTACAATTCAATTTGTCGTTTTGTTCTCCAATGCAACTACAACACACATCACTGCGAAATGCTCAAAGAACTAGATTGGTCATCAATAGAGTCTAGGCGCAAAGTTCACCTTTCCTGTCTCACCCTCAAATACTTTCTGGGCAAGCTACACAGCTACCTGAACAAGCTCCTCACCCCTACCACATGCAGTACCTATCACCTGAGATCAGACTCCAAAAATACTATTCATGGTCCCAAGACTCAACAAAGTATCCGGACGTTCCTCCTTCTCCTTCCGTGCACCCCAAAACTGGAACAACCTACCAGAGACTCTCATATCCACCACCAGCTTAAGTTCTTTCAAATCTAAGGCTGTCTCACACTTTAATCTGGTCTGTAACTGTTTCATACGCTCATAATATATATTTCCTTAACTGTGCATGCAATGTCTTGTATATAATGTATACCTTGTTCATTTATGTAACTGTATTTGTAACCATGTATTATTTTGTTTTACTCTGTGCCCAGGACATACTTGAAAACGAGAGGTAACTCTCAATGTATTACTTCCTGGTAAAATATTTTATAAATAAATAAATATATATATATACACATACATATACACGCACACACACTCATACACTCCCATATACACACACACACACTCCCATACACACACACACATTCATATACACACACACATATACACACACACACACACACACACACTCTCTCTCACTCTACACACACGGGGTGGGGGTCGGAAGAGAGGAAAGGCCGCGACCAGCACCACCACCCCGCTCCCCCCCTCCTCCTGCGTCAATCTCCTGCCCTGCGCAGGCAGCGGGAGCGCCGGGCACATGGGGGGAAGAAACCCCCCCCCCACTACCACCTCCATGCAGGCAGCGGGATCGCCGGGGACGTGAGGGGATCGGCGTGAAGCGGGGACCTGAGGAACATCCCCGCTCCAATCTCCCGGCCCCGCGGGCTGACACGGGGATCGGGGTGAAGTGGGGACCTGAGGGGCATCCCCGCTCCAATCTCCAGGTCTCGTGGGCTGACACAGGGATCAGGGTGAAGCAGGGACCTGAGGGGCATCCCTGCTCCAATCTCCCGGCCCCGCGGGCTGACACGGGGGAAGAGGGGACAGGAGAACACCCCCGCTACCACCTCCATAACTGCGGGCAGCGGGAGCGCCGGGAACAGGGGGAAGGCACAGATAGTACTTACTGTGTCCTCCTTGGGAAAAGAATGGCTGCTCGTTGGGGGCGGGCTCATATAGAGCCTGGCCATGCGCCCACAAAGCCTGGGAGCGCGCGCCAATCAGCAGTCAGGTAGGGGGAGGTTTTTTTTTTAAAAGTGCGAGCAGGGAAATTTAAAAAAACAAACACGTGTGCTGCTTGGGCGTGTAAATGTATAGGATTGTCGAACACTGTATATATATATATATATATATATATATATATATATATATATATATATATATATATAAAAAACAAAAATAACGATTCCTGTGCTCCTACCAATTAGGCTAAAATAAAATAATAATCTCATGATAACGGGTATTTTGTTAAACTCTTTGGCCAAAGTATTTGTAAGCCTGCAAGCCACGTCATGGCATACCCGTTAATGCAGGTACATACACTATATATATATATATATATATGTAATAGTTGTCCCATGGACTGATGGAAAAAAGTGTAAAAGCCCTGAAAGGGTTAAATAAAGCATGAGCTTATGTGACTAGTGCAAGTAAAATCTGTCTAAAGCCAGTATCGTACTTACCTTTACTATAGAGGTAAACTGGGTGCACAAATTCCCTGGTGTGAATATAATAAAACTTACACATACTGTATATACAGGTATCTCTCTGTCAGCCTTACACATTCACCTACCATTCAAGGGAGGGTGATGTCCAGACTGACACGGGGGTGTATTTTACCTGCACTATTGGAAAATTGATAGGGGCTCAGTAACTGGTATGTAAAGCAAATGAGCTTTGACAAAGGCCCCACGGGCTGAAACGCGTCAGAGGACCCGTTAGCACACTGTCTCAATAAAGCTTTTACTAGTTAGTCCATCAGCCTTCGTTTGTCCGTTTTGGCTGTGCTGCGCCTGTACCTCCTGTGGGAGGGTTTCCTCTGCTTCATTGTCTGCTGCAAGCACGCCGGGTTGCTGTTGTCTTCCCCGCTGTTCACGCTGTTCCCCGCTGTTCACGCTGTTCCCCGCTGTTCCCCGTTTATCCTGAGTGACGTCACAGCCGCCGGTCACGCGACCACCCACTGCGACTGAGCAGTTGCAGGAGGGTTGGCGGCAAGAAGAGGTCTTCATCATGTCGTGGGGTTACGGCGCCACACACTGATTTTACAGTCTCTACTTGGCGGAGGATCATAGTGAGACCAAAGTGATCACTGAAGATCTGGCGGGTCAACAAGCGATAAGGATCATAAGGTCACGGTATGATCCACTTCATCCAAAAAGTGAGTCTTTCTTTCTCAGTGTTACTAGTGCTTATTTGGAGCCAGCTGCTGGGATGGACAATGTTTAAATGTGTACTCGTGTGGAGTTTGTTATAACCAACATCAATGATTATGCTTGAAATAACATACAACAGCACCTTTCATTCTTCTGAGCACCTGATGGGTTAAACTTCTTGTTTCACTCATGTACATAAGCCTTACACATTCACCTAGCATTCAATGGAGGGTGATGTCCAGACTGACACTGGGGTGTATTATACCTGCACTAATTGGAAAATTGGTAGGGGCTCAGTAACTGCTATGTAAAGCATACTGTATGAGCTAATAAACCTGCCCCTATAACGTTTCAGAGATACTATATTTGAAATGCCCTTTGGGAGTATGCAGCAAGGAAAAGGATTGCCTAATATTAGTAAGAAACTGTACATAATACCGCGCTCCTCCCTATAGAAGTTTTCTGCAGGTAAAAAGATAGGCCTTACATATAGAAAAACAAATAGAACGATTCCTGCGTTCCTACCAATTAGGCTAAAATAAAATAATAATCTCATGAAAAATTGTCTCTCCCCTCTCTGTCTCTCTCCCCCTCTCTTTCTCTCTCCTTCTCTCTGTCTCTCTCCCCTCTCTGTCTCTCTCCCCCTCTCTGTCTCTCTTCCCATCTCTGTTTCTCTCCCCCTCTCTGTCTCTCTCCCCCTCTCTGTCTCTCTCCTCCTCTCAGTCTCTCTCCCCCTCTCTGTCTCACACTCTCTCTGTCTCACACTCTCTCTGTCTCACACTCTCGATCTGGATATCTTATTTACCCTGTATATCGTAACTGCCATATACTACACCGAAGTAACCTATACTGCTATCTTCCAGATCTGACTCAAGCTTCACACGGGAGACATCGGAATCCCCCCTAACTCAGAAGACGGTAAGAAACACCTCACCTCCAACATATAACATTGCAGGAATGACGGTACCTGGACACTGAGGGACTGTGGATCAGGTAAGATCCCAGGCGGGATTGGTGCTTTAAATATTGTGAAGCGGCGGCATCCAGACACTGGTTAAAGGGTTCAGGAAACTAGTCATTCACATCTGGCTTTTTTTTCTAGATCCGACATTTACACACGCACACACACACGTAACAAGGACTAATTGTAGTATAATGTAATACAATAAATAAACTTATGTCAAAAACTAATGTTCTTACTAGGAATTTATTCAATTTATTTTATTTATGTATTTTTTTAAAAACGGGGCGGGACTAGGGGCGGGGTTGGAGGCGGGACTAGGTGGCGAGTAGATATTTTGGTTGGCCGAGTAGATTTTTGGGTGATTTGTCGAACACTGTATATATATATATATATATATATATATATATATATATATATATATATATATATATATATATATATATATATATATATATATATATATATATATAATAGTTGTCCCATGGACTCGTGAAAAAATGTAAAACCCTGAGGGGGCAAAAGAATGCTGGGTGCACACAAACATGAAGCCTTAAATTAAAATGATGCAAATAGAAAATCAAAGATATACTTAACAGAGTTTTAGGTGCTTGCAGATAGATAGGGAACACCAGCCCGTCCAGTAGATATACAAAAAAACAAAAGTTCTGCAGCACACTCAGTAGAAAAAGGATCATTTAATAGCACTAAATCATCAGGCAATCAAACATGCTCCAGAGCAACGTACGTTTCAGACAATATGGTCCTTTCTCAAAATCTTCTACTGCAGAACTTCTGTTTTTTGTATATATATAATATAAATATGTAACGGTTTTACAGGCCCCCACCCAATCTCACATTGGCCCCTGTGGTCTACTGGCCCCATTAAATGTCTGTGTGGTATGTATTTGTGGTGCACCTGCTGGTAACAGGACTCCTGAGTCTCCCGCTGGGTTGGTATGGGGAATATCACCATGACAGGCGTCTGAGGTAGTGTGCTCTGAGTCTTACTCACATTTGGTTACAGCGCCTCCACCCCATCAGGATCCCTGCAGCAACAGGGGAAGTATCTGATGGGGAACTCCTCTTTGGTGCATCCTTCTGTGGAATAACTTCACTCTCACACAGAAGGGATCTTGTGAACCAGGGCATCTTTATTGGCATCTCCATAGGCAGACTGCCCCTCATAGCGGTCGTTTTTAGCCGCTCAGCTTGTTGAGGTACCCCTCTCCAATAGGTTCCTCTTCTCTTAATAGAGTTGGTTCACCTCTCCCCTAAGGGAGATCACCATCTGTGCCAGGTCCCTGGACACAGTGTGTAGTTAGCTTGCACTTGAATCTGACAGCCTTGAACTGCTGCAGACACTTCACTCAGGATCATAAGAACATAACCACTAACTTTAGGAAGTTCTGTGTCTTATATAACCTCCAGAAACAACCCATCTCTGTGTCACTAATAGTGGACACAAAGCATATTGTCACTTCCTTTTTTACATATGACACCTCACCAGGGTTTGAGGGCAAACCTCCATGATTGTTGCTGGCAACCCTGCATACTTACCAGCCTTACTGCCAGCATGAGAAAGATGTACACAATTTTTACACTTGGCTACAACCTCCCCCTGGTGGAACCCAACGACCCCGGCTCGGATCTAAATTTGTGGAACCTTCTTTCAGGTAGCACTGAAACACATAACAACATCACAATATTTATATCATAGAATACATTATTTCAACACACACATTGTCACTGTATCAACATAATTGCACAACAGTACATCCTGACCTGCAAGACTGCACTGCTCCTAAGGAGAACTTGAATTAATAATAGTGCCTAGGGTCTGGTTTCTGCACTTCCCTACCGTTGGCATCCTTTACAGTCACACTGTATGTTCTAGGCGACCCATTTTCTGGCCTATACTCATCCTATTCATGAAGATGTTGCGCCCAAAACTCCATTCTCTCATAAGATAGGAGATTCGCTCCTTAGTTTTGAATCCTGCATAGCCACCTGATTTTGTCATAATATACTCCTCCACAGTCTCCCTCAACCACGTATCCCTATTATCCTCAATCTCTTGCATCAAGGGTTCCGGCACGTATGGATACTCTAGGCCATGAGACTTTTTATACTTAGTTACAATTGCTCTCTCAGCCCTGCTAATACGGATTAATTTCTTGTTGCCTGCCCTGCCTGGCAGCACCTACGATAATGGCTCATCAGGATTGACTAGGTCACGGAATATAGTCGACCCTCGGGGAGTAACTAACCCCTTTTGGATATCATATCATCTTTTTCGGAGCTCCTCGAAGCGCTCCTTTTCAGAAAACTCACCTATGTCCCACCAGTGGTCCACTATGCCATCCCTCTTTAGTATGAACCGTGTATGGTCCAACCTGGCCTCATACCCCTCAAACATGGGTGTCCACCAACTGGTGTCCTTCTCCTTTACCCGCTCTGTGACTGCTACAGTATGCTCACTCTCTTCCGGATCTCCCCCTGAAGAAATTCCGGATGTCCCTGTGGACCTAGAATTGGACCCAAGGCGCTTAGGCCTACACCTTACATTAACCATACTATTTTTATGTACTATTGTACATGATGACATTTTGCGCAAAAACATTTCTATCCCCGATCCCTCATCAGATGTGAAGCAATCCTCCCAGTCCAAATTCGACCCAGTCCGTTCATCGGAAGTGTCCCGTGACTCCCCAGACAACCCTTGGCTCGACTGGGACCCAGATGACGAGGTGACAGGGACAGGGCATTGGGCAGTGGCTGGGGGCAAAGCATAGGGGTGGGGTATCGGCCGGTGCGGTACAGCGACCCGCAGCTTCACTATACCTCGGCCGGTACCAGCAGGTTGGAGTTCGGGCTCACCAGTCTCTTGGTTTCCATGCTTCCGCATAGCCTGACAGCTCTTTCCCTTCCTGGTTCCAGGCGAACCGGTACAGCATGGCAGTTACGAGGGCGGGGTCATCTTCAATCCTGTTCCGCAGTGTCTGCCGGAAGTGATGTCATCAATCTCACGGGACTCCGTGCCGCCATCTTCGGTTGGGTTCCCCACTGGAACCTCTTCTTCCACAACGACATCCGCCGCCGCCGGAAGTGAAGGTTCTTCTTGCCGTTACGCTTGGGCCTTGGCTGAGCCTCCTCTGCCATCGCCGCCATCGATGCCTGTGGAGGGTAAGGGTGTGTCTCACTGCTCCTTCAGCTCGGGATGGTGTCTTCTCCGCCATCCACGTTGGAAATCGATACGGCCGTGGGACTTCTTTGCTCCGGTTTTCTCAGCACATGTGCTTGTGGATTCGCAGGATTCGGCTCCGCCACTTCGCAGGCAAGTGCGGCCTCTTTTCCCTCACCGCTGTAGTGGCCCGCCGGTAGGCACATCACCACTGATGTCAGGCTGGCTTGTCCGTGGTCCGACAAAGCGGTCTCTGACACGGGTAGCGGTACCTGCGCAGGGGACCGCCAGCGAGGTTCCGGGTTCTCGCCGCGGTTGCAGGCCCCAGTATCGTTCTGCTCCGTTGCTATCATCAATAGCGATCCCCATCCTCCGGGATCCGTTCTATCTGCTTTGATGTGGTGGGAGGCTTCAGCCGTCAGCTTAGCTGTGTCTCCGCCTGCCTCCACGGTCTGCCCAGGTGCAAAGGGCTGCACGGCCCACAGGTAGTAGATGCCACATTGGGGACACCTCGCCGTGGTACTGGCTTCTCCGCCCGGCAATCGGCACTGCATGCACAGGCATCATACGGTTTCAGCATCACCGGCCTTTATTACCAGGAAGCCTCCTGGCAACGGGTAGGGGTGGGCTGAAATGTTCATTTCTTTCTCACTGGTAATACTGGTTACAGGGGACACCTTGCACAGTCGTCTTGCCTGTTCACCAGCTCCTCGCAACTGAAGAGCAGGGGTTGTTCCTTTAACTCCTCCCTCAGCTAGCTCCACTCTCATTTGACAAAGGTAGAGGTCCCTCCCCCTGGTGGATATTAAGGGAGGGTCCCACAGGTTCACTGGATGACTCACGCTGGGCGCTGAGCCTATTATAGTCAAGGAGGGCGTGGCCACAGCTTTCGCGCCACTACCCCACGCAGGGTGGGGTTCTTTACTTGGCGCCAATCTCGGCCAACTTCTTGCAATCCTTGCATTTGCAGCATTCTCTGCACTCGGCCCACGCGGTTTCCCAGGGAAGCGGTAACTGCCATCTTAGTTTGCACGGCCATTCACAATAGCAACTGAGGTACATTTTCTAGGGATCACCGTCTGGCAATCAGTTTCTCCATCCGCACCACACATGGTCCTCAACACTGTCCTTCAGGGTAGCACCCCGGGATCCTAGGAAGGACAAAACGGCGCGGCCACAGTCTTGGCGCCACTCCCTAACATACTTGCAAAAGTCCCTTCTGCAACCCTCTCCTCTGTGGTATACACACCATGTGCGCTCTCTCCATCTGGCGCTGGCCGCCATCTTTGATTCTCTGCACCGCGCGGAACTTCACTTCTTGCAGTTGCCATCTTTGCATTGTAATTTCTATTATTACACACGGTGCTCCTCTCTGCGGGGCAGCTGCCACTTCGATGCAATAAAGAATGCCATGGTGCACCACCTACATGTATCTGATAATGTGTATATCAGGGGGGACTCCATTTTGCCTGCTATATAACCATTTTATACTAACACTGCCATTATGCTTTTAGTCTGATGTTAACTAACCTTTTACCCACTTAATGTTGGCTGTACTTATGAACTATATTTGTTCAGACATAGGGCCTCATGCAGTAAGCCCCGATAAAATCTCTTCGGCAAGTGTTGCCGATAGGCCTTTTTTTGGCGATTTGCCATCGCAGTATTCAGTAAGGGCCGAATCCATGCCGATCCCTGCCGAATCACTGCAAAAGCAAAACTGCCGATGAGCCTGTGCCGAAACAGCATGGCTCCCGATAACCTGCCGATAGGCCTTTTCTGCCGATAGGTGTTTGCAGCAGAGAGAGACCAGCCGCTCTCTCAGCGCAAACATCTGCAAAATATAAAGTATTTATAAACAACTTTTACTGATAGTGTAGATGTGCAGGGGGTCTCCGGAGCTGAACCGCATTGGTTTCAGGTCCGGGGACCCCCTGCTTCCCGAGAAACAGGCCCCTTTATGTGGTGCCGGTATCCCTCTGCATTTAAAGGTCCCGATCACGTGACCGCGGAATGTAAACAAAGCAGAGGGATACCAGCACCCCATAAAGGGGCCTGTATCTCTGGAAGCAGGGGGTCCCCGGACCTAAAACCAAAGTGGTTCAGCTCTGGAGACCCTCTGCACATCTACACTATTAGTAAAACACATATATAAATAAACACTCATTCCTTACCTTTGCGGCTATGTGCTACGGTAACGAAGCAGCATGAATGTATTTTTAATAATAGTGTACAGTGAGCAGGGGGTCCTCTGAGATGAACCACATTGCTATGTGGACCAGGGACCCCCTGCTTCCCAAGTTACAGGCCCCGGTATGTGTCATCGGGTGGCAGTGTCGCCGCCATCTTTATAGCCCCCCATTCGCACCGTGTCCGCTATAAATATGGCGGCGACACTGTAACCGATGCCCCAAACCGGGGCCTGTAACTTGGGAAGCAGGGGGTCTCTGAGCCATGAATGAATGCGGTTCAGCTCAGGGGACCCCCTTGCTCCCGCACAATATTATTAAAATACATAAATGCTGCTTCATTACCATAGCGGATAGCCGCTAAGGCAATGAAGGGGTTAAGGAAGAATAGCATGTTTATTGGGGACATTTGCCCCTAATAAACATAGCAATAAACAACATACACCCCCTGTGTATTTAAAATACATAAACAACAATAAATACATTAAATACATATAGCACTCACCCATTTCCGGTTGCCATGATGAAGGCCATCCTCATCTTCATCCTGCTAATGCCCCCTCCGCTGCTGCAAAACAGACACAAGAATGAAAACATCCAAAGTAATGTCCTCTAACCCCTTAATCACCATAGCGGTTATTAAACTCTACAGTCATTAAGGGGTTAACCCACCCTCACCCACCACTCGGGACGCCTACATACCCTCCCCCACTAACCGCCCACCCCGTGAGGCCTAACCACCCTCACCCACTACCCACAAGGGAGGCCTACCCACATACCCTTGGGGAACCCCCCACCACCAGTACCCACAATAAAAACAATACACAGCCCTCCAATAAGCATCATTCTATTTATTAAATACATTACCCACCCCCTGTGCCCCCCCATAAATACATGATTTATCCTTTTACAAACAGGGTTCATAAATGTCACGCTTGTGCTCTCCTCACAAGCGCAGGGAAAGGGGAGGACCCATCAGCGAGGTGGGGAAGCCGCAGGGGATACGAAGGGAGTAAGTTGCCGTGCAGCTTGGGATCGGCGCACGTAGTCACGTGACCGCGCCGCGCGCATGAGAATGCGTGATGCGTACAGAGGTGCGGTACCTACTCAGAGACACGAGTGATCCAGTTGCAAGCGCGCACGCTCTGACAGCAGAGCGGGAGTTCACGCGCTTTCAGGCACCAACACGGGGGTTGTAGAAGCCAACGCTTCAGCACAGGAGTCTGGAAACAGAAACCAGGAAACATGGAACATGGGCATGGAGTCCAGAGCACAAGGTAACATCCAGAGTAGGATTGCTTCTTGGAGAACTTCCAGACTTCTTAAAGGCATAGTGCCAGAAACAGCAAGGTGCAGCGAAACTAAACATAACATAAGAGTACTTAGTCTAATCCATTGGCCAAGGAATTATAAGCCTGCTACAACGTCAAAGTGAACCCTACAAAGCAGGGACCTACACTACCCGATGGTAAACTAACCTCAGTAGTATAGGAGTGACTGTCCCAGTCTTCCGGAATCCGCAGGAGATAAGTAAAGTTTCCAAGGAGGTCAAGGCAGGAACAGTATGTGATGAGTACCAGCAGGCACCAGGGCAGGCAGCAAAAGACAAATAGCAGAGAGAAAGTCAAAGAGAGGCTTACTTCCTGTCAGGAGGAAGAGGGCAGGGTTTGCCAGAAAGCAAGATGGCGTTGCTTGCTTCAGAATCCTTAAAGACACAGGATCTTGACTCGCAGCTAGAGGGCGGCGATCAGAAGTAAACAGGTAAGGAAGGGACATTCCGCAGGGGGCGTGTTCTGCGCATCGTTACAATAACACAGCCTCACACGAGTCCCCGGCGGGCTGGCGGGCCACCTGACAGACCTACAGGGTACCAGCAGCTCGTTTCAAACAGGCTCTGGAGGCCTACTGTTGGGTCCCGCCAAGCGCCATGGCCCCCAGGTGGTCTCCTTAGGCACCGTGGGCCACAATTGGGTCCCCACAGTAGGCCCAAGGATGTCTGGGAGCCCTGGGTCAGACTCACAGGTGTCTGCGGGGCCTTGGATGGTTCCCACGGGGGTCTGGGGAACTCACGAGTTCTCACTACGGGTCCACGGTGCCCCCACGGATGTGCGACCATAGCTTCATCACCGCACCTATGGGTCCGCGGTGCCCCCACGGATGTGGGACCACCGCTTTATCCCCGCAGACTACGGGTCCACGGTGCCCCCACAGATGTGAGGCCACCGCTTCATCCCCGCAGGTGTCACCCGTGGAACCACCAGCCTGATACCCGTGAGATACCCGAGGAGACCGCAGGTGGTCTCCAGAGGTCTCACGCAGAACCACGGAACAAACCCTGAATGTAAAAAAAATATACCTGGCCTGTACATTCAATACATACACAACCCCCCCAACACCTACAGTACAATAATGTGCAAAATAACTATTATCCAGATATGGATAATAGATTATTTGCCCATTATTAAACACATTAACTAGCATACAGAGGCGGCACATTTTATTTGAGTGCGGCTATCTCTGCAAGCCTGGGGATGCCCCGGCATGCTAGCCGCACTCCCTCGGCGTGCCGCGCGTCATCGACGCGCGATCACACGTCATCGGGTGCCTGTGCCCCCTGCACGCGCATCCAGGGCTCCCCGAGGGAGCCCTGGTGTCTTGCAATGTGGGGGATGGCGGCAGGGGGTTCCGGGGGACCCGGCGGACCCGGCAGCGAGAGGGAGAAAGCCCCGATCGGAGGGCGCTCCTCCGTGGCTTCGGCGCGCGCCCGGCAACCTCCGGCGCGCGCCAGGTTACTGCTGCGGCCGAGAACGGGCAAATGCTCAAATAAACTCGGCCGCAGCAGTATTCAAATAAATAAAGTACTACTGACCTCATCAATAAGAAGCCCCCGTCGCCAGCAACATCCTGGTCTTTCAATGCACACCAAATACATAGCCAATACAAAGCCAATACATTGCAATTACATTCAGATATCAATTAACCCCTTAAACACCTTATTCGATAATAACCGCAAAGGTAATTAAGGGGTTAAGCCACACTGGCCAGATACACACCCTTCACCCATGAATGTGTACAGTGGCTTCATCATGCAATTATATATATATACAGTGTTCGACAAACCTATACATTTGCAAGCCCCGGGCGAGTGGATTTAACATCGTGGCGAGCGCCTATTGGCCCAAGCAGCACACGTTTGGAACTAGGTGGCGAGTAGATTTTTTTGTTCGGCGAGTAGATTTTTTGGTGATTTGTCGACCACTGTGTATATATATATATATCAAACACACAAAAAAGTATGTTGCACAACACTATATATAAGTAGATAAATCAGACCCCAAAATAAGTACTGCCTAATAGGGTACACAGAAAATATATACACCCAAAAAAACAGAAAAAATATATGTATAAAGGGGTAAGCTGATGGTGCTGGGGGAAAGATGCAAATATGAAAAATACACCACGAAAGAGACAGAGACAGTCCCCTAAGCTAGCACTCTAAGTACCCTACCAAAATAGCCTAAATAGAGTTTGACAAAAAGACCTGAATATTCCTTCAAGGCAAAAAATGAACAAGATTTTATTACAGCAGCAAGACACACTAACTTAAAAACATGAACAAACAAATGGCAGCTGAAAATATGAAGGCAGTGATTTTACAAAAGTAAATGCTGATAGTTGAACCAAAAAGCTATGATGCGTCTAATTTATAAAAATATATAATGAGGCAATCAAAAAACAAAAATGGGACAAAAAACTATCAAAAAAGATATTGTATCTAATGGAACCCTAATGCTATGATAATCAAAAATAAACTAAAGGCATGTGGAAAAGTATGAAATCAATAGTGCTATGTACAGAAAACATGAACATAGACAAAAAATATACCTTAAAGCCAAGGGAAAGGCACAGGGGAGAAAAAAATGAAACCAACTCATACCCTGATCAGCATATACAATAATGAATACAAAAATCCTGCAGCATGAATATATAGAGTGACCATGGTCATAGCACATAAGTAGATAGAGACAAAGTTAAGAACTGTTGCACATTGCAAACATGCAGATTGCCAGGAACCACGAGAAACAGTAACACCAGACAGCAGAGGGAAATATACTCAGCTGTCGCCAGATAGCACACGAGTTCAGTCCTCTGTGGAGATATTGCAAAACTTTGTCTTTTGAAAGATTCAAATAAAGTCCATAGTTACTGTGCTGCTGGGATCACGCCAGAGAAATCATATACAACTACCAAATGAATACACTCTACGTGTTTCGGCCGTCGGTGGCCTTCATCCCGGAGTGATAGATTAAAAGTGGAGGCAAGCTAGTCTATATAGGAAATAAGATAAGTATACAGCGTTCCTCCCACACCTCTAAACCAATAGCATAGGCAGAATTCCATTATTGACATCATCAGCACTGTTGCAGACACTTAGCTAATCATGGGTAATCCCCCCCGGGGCACTCAGCCTTCCAGCTGTTATACTCTATCAGCTGCACATGCGCGGTGGGTAAGTATATGCACATTTTACCTGCATAGCCAAGATAGACATAATCAGGCACAGCATACATAATGGCATAGTCATAGATTAGATTATTCACCCATCCCGCTTGCAATGGTAAGTATAAAGCCTTGATATCAGCCTCCTCGGCACTCGTGCAAATATCAGTGTGATTAAATGTCAAAACAGAAGGCGCAAGGTATGCTGGTCATTGTAGTTTCCAAGCCATGAGTGATGTCATCGAAGGCTGTGTGTCAGAGTCTTTAGTAGCAAGCGCAGGTGATGCTGGTCAATGTAGTTTCAGCAATACTCATGCGCAGGAGATGTACTGACTCCCGTCCCGCTTGACAAGCCGTGACTAACGCCATCCTTGACTGTATACAGCGTGTCTGATTCTGTAGTAGAGCGGTGATGGTCAGAAAGAAGTATATACAAGAGAGACAAGAGTGTTAGGTATGCATATTACAATACTAGAAACACAGTATAATTCAGAGCAAATATAAATTTAAAAGAAACCACTCATTAAAATAATAAATATTAAAACAGAGAATAACAGAGAGACAGAAGCCGAACAAAGTGGGTGATGAACAATGTAGTAAAAACGGTGATGCTACAATGATGTTACATGTCCCATAACTGTTCTGTAAAGTGGGTACTCACTTCAATAAAGAAAAAGGAAAATCAAATAATGGAAAGGGGAAGGGAAAAATAAGAGGGGGAGGGGAAGGGGGGAAAAGTAAAAGTGAAAAAATAAAAAGGGGGGGGGGACAAAAAGGAAGGGGGAGGATGGCAGAAAAAGAAGAGAAGGGAACCCAATGAAACACTACAGAAACATAGCAAACCCAAGGGAATCGTTAATTCCCCTAGGTTGCATGGTATTAAGGAGAATGATCCAGCGACATTCCCTTTTAAGTAGCGCTTTTTCTAAATCCCCGCCTCGAATGCCCAAAGATAATTTGTCAAAAGCAAAAGCTAACATGCAAGTACTATCTGAGGCGTTACACTGCAAAAAGTGTCTAGCCACAGATGTAATTTTCTTACAGGCATCCAAATCCCGCTGTGCTGATCGAATGTTCCTTGTATGTTCGAGGATCCTGAACCGAAGTTCGGAGGTGGTCATGCCAACATATTTAAATTGGCAGGGGCAGGTTTAACAAAAGATAACACCCTTAGACTTACAATTAAGGGTGTATCCAATGTTATAGATTTTGGTCTGATCACTATTTGAAAATGTGTCAGTCTGCAGCATGTATTTGCAGGCTGAACAGTTGTTACATTTAGAAAATCCTGCTTTTCTGATTGTGAGGAATGTCTCGCTGGTGTGGGGATATAATGACTGTGTACAAAACGGTCTTTTAAATTGGGAGACCGTCGACCCGTTTAGTTGACCCTATCGCCTACTGCTTCCCTAAGTTCCCCATCAGTGCATAGGATAGGCCAATGTTTCTGTAAGATGGATTTTAGGTCTCCCCATCTGTCATTATAGGTACCAATGAAACGTGTTATAGAATCATTATTCTTCTTTTTTGGTTGTAGTAGTGTATCACGTTTGTTACTCATACTGTGGTGATACACTTGATGAATGTATTTACTGCTGTAACCTCTGGAGGCAAATCTGTCCCGCATTTCAACAGCCCTAGATTCGAAACATTCCTCTGTTGAACAATTACGTTTCAAACTCACTTCAAGGAATGCCCCGGGATTTGGATGCCTGTAAGAAAATTACATCTGTGGCTAGACACTTTTTGCGGTGTCACGCCTCAGATAGTACTTGCATGTTAGCTTGTGCTTTTGACAAAATATCTTTGGGCATTCGAGGCGGGGATTTAGAAAAAGCGCTACTTAAAAGGGAATGTCGCTGGATCATTCTCCTTAATACCATGCAACCTAGGGGAATTAACGATTCCCTTGGGTTTGCTATGTTTCTGTAGTGTTTCACTGGGTTCCCTTCTCTTCTTTTTCTGCCATCCTCCCCCCTCCTTTTTGTCCCTCCCTTTTTTTTCACTTTTACTTCCCCCCCCCTCTCCCCTTCCCCTCTTATTTTTCCCTTCCCCTTTCCATTATTTGTTTTTCCTTTTTCTTTATTGAAGTGAGTACCCACTTTACAGAACAGTTATGGGACATGTAACATCATTGTAGCATCACCGTTTTTACTACATTGTTCATCACCCACTTTGTTCTGCTACTGTCTCTCTGTTATTCTCTGTTTTACTATTTATTATTTTAATGAGTGGTTTCTTTTAAATTTATATTTGCTCTGAATTATACTGTGTTTCTAGTATTGTAATATGCATACCTAACACTCTTGTCTCTCTTGTATATACTTCTTTCTGACCATCACCGCTCTACTACAGAATCAGACACGCTGTATACAGTCAAGGATGACGTTAGTCACGGCTTGTCAAGCGGGACGGGAGTCAGTACATCTCCTGCGCATGAGTATTGCTGAAACTACATTGACCAGCATCACCTGCGCTTGCTACTAAAGACTCTGACACACAGCCTTCGATGACATCACTCATGGCTTGGAAACTACAATGACCAGCATACCTTGCGCCTTCTGTTTTGACATTTAATCACTCTGATATTTGCACGAGTGCCGAGGAGGCTGATATCAAGGCTTTATACTTACCATTGCAAGCGGGATGGGTGAATAATCTAATCTATGACTATGCCATTATGTATGCTGTGCCTGATTATGTCTATCTTGGCTATGCAGGTAAAATGTGCATATACTTACCCACCGCGCATGTGCAGCTGATAGAGTATAACAGCTGGAAGGCTGAGTGCCCCGGGGGGGATTACCCATGATTAGCTAAGTGTCGGCAACAGTGCTTATGATGTCAATAATGGAATTCTGCCTATGCTATTGGTTTAGAGGTGTGGGAGGAACGCTGTATACTTATCTTATTTCCTATATAGACTAGCTTGCCTCCACTTTTAATCTATCACTCCGGGATGAAGGCCACCGACGGCCGAAACGCGTAGAGTGTATTCATTTGGTAGCTGTATATGATTTCTCTGGCGTGATCCCTGCAGCACAGTAACTATGGACTTCATTTGAATCTTTCAAAAGACAAAGTTTTGCAATATCTCCACAGAGGACTGAACTCGTGTGCTATCTGGCGACAGCTGAGTATATTTGCCTGTGCTGTCTGGTGTTACTGTTTCTCGTGGTTCCTGGCAATCTGCATGTTTGCAATGTGCAACAGTTCTTAACTTTGTCTCTATCTACTTATGTGCTATGACCATGGTCACTCTATATATTCATGCTGCAGGATTTTTGTATTCATTATTGTATATGCTGATCAGGGTATGAGTTGGTTTCATTTTTTTCTCCCCTGTGCCTTTCCCTTGGCTTTAAGGTATATTTTTTGTCTATGTTCATGTTTTCTGTACATAGCACTATTGATTTCATACTTTTCCATATGCCTTTAGTTTATTTTTGCTTATCATAGCATTAGGGTTCCATTAGATACAATATCTTTTTTGATAGTTTTTTGTCCCATTTTTGTTTTTTGATTGCCTCATTATATATTTTTATAAATTAGACGCATCATAGCTTTTTGGTTAAACTATCAGCATTTACTTTTGTAAAATTACTGCCTTCATATTTTCAGCTGCCATTTGTTTGTTCATGTTTTTAAGTTAGTGTGTCTTGCTGCTGTAATAAAATCTTGTTCATTTTTTGCCTTGAAGGAATATTCGGGTCTTTTTGTCAAACTCTATTTAGGCTATTTTGGTAGGATACTTAGAGTGCTAGCTTAGGGGACTGTCTTTGTCTCTTTTGTGGTGTGTTTTTCATATATATATCTATATATATATATATATATAGATATATATATATATATCTTATACTATATTAGTGAAAGCACTGTATGCCTGTCTGCATGGCCTGTGTCCCTAGGGGAAATCTCATTGGTCCCTTGGCCCGCCAGTCCCCGCACACCTCTCATTTGCCTGAGGCGGAGTGACGGGCCAAAGGACAAGGACACACACACACACACACACACACACCCTCCCCCCCTCTTTCTCTCTTCCCCCTCGGCCACACATACACTCTCTCTGTCCTCTCTCCCCCCATCACACTCACCTCCCTCCCCGGAGCTCCACTCACCTCCCTCCCCGGAGCTCCACTCACCTCCCTCCCCGGAGCTCCACTTACCTCCCTCCCGCTCCACTTCCTCCCGCTCCACTCACCTCCCTCCCGCTCCACTCCCTCCCGCTCCACTCACCTCCCTCCCACTCCACTCACCTCCCTCCCCAGAGCTCCACTCACCTCCCTCCCCGGAGCTCCACTTACCTCCCTCCCGCTCCATCCACCTCCCTCCCGCTCCTCTCCCTCCCGCTCCACTCACCTCCCTCCCGCTCCACTCACCTCCCTCCCACTCCACTCCCTCCCGCTCCACTCACCTCCTTCCTGCTCCATTCCCTCCTGCTCCACTCACCTCCCTCCCGCTCCACTCACCTCCCTCCTGCTCCACTCCCTCCTTCTCCACTCCCTCCTGCTCCACTCCCTCCCGCTCCACTCACCTCCCTCCCGCTCCACTCACCTCCCTCCCACTCCACTCCCTTCCACTCTACTCACCTCCCTCCCGCTCCACTCACCTCCCTCCATGGAGCTCCACTCACCACCCTCCCCGGAGCTCCACTTACCTCCCTCCCGCTCCATCCACCTCCCTCCCGCTCCTCTCCCTCCCGCTCCACTCACCTCCCTCCCGCTCCATTCACCTCCCTCCCGCTCCACTCACCTCCCTCCCACTCCACTCCCTCCCGCTCCACTCACCTCCCTCCCGCTCCATTCCCTCCTGCTCCATTCACCTCCCTCCTGCTCCACTCACCTCCCTCCTGCTCCACTCCCTCCTTCTCCACTCCCTCCTGCTCCACTCCCTCCCGCTCCACTCACCTCCCTCCCGCTCCACTCACCTCCCTCTCCAGCGGGGGGACACGCGGCCACCTAAGATGGCGGTGCCCGGAACGACCCCCTTCCTCCCTCGCGGACTAACTAAGACTGCTCCACTCCCTCCCGCTCCACTCCCTCCCTCTCCACTCACCTCCCTCCTGCTCCACTCCCGCTCCACTCCCGCTCCACTCCCGCTCCACTCCCGCTCCACTCACCTCCCTCCCCGGCGGGGGGACACGCGGCCACCTAAGATGGCGGCGCCCAGAACGACCCCCTTCCTCCCTTGCAGACTAACTAAGACCGCTCCACTCCCTCCTGCTCACCTCCCTCCTGCTCCACTCACCTCCCTCCCGCTCCACTCACCTCCCTCCCACTCCACTCACCTCCCTCACTGGCGGGGGGACACGTGGCCACCTAAGATGGCGGCGCCCAGAAGGACCCCCTTCCTCTCTCACGGACTAACTAAGATGGCGGCGCCTGGAAGGAGAGGTGACGTGTGTGTGTGTGTGTGTGTGTGTGTCACTGTGTGTGTGTGTCACTGTGTGTGTCACTGTGTGTGTGTGTGTCACTGTGTTTGTGTGTGTGTGTCACTGTGTGTGTGTGTGTCTCACTGTGTGTGTGTGGGTCTCACTGTGTGTGTTACACTGTGTGTGTGTCTCACTGTGTGTGGGACACTGTGTGTGTGTGTCACATGGGGGGGCAGGAGCGGAGAGAGAGGGGGGAGCGGAGAAACATATAGGGGGAGTGAAGAGGAGAGACCCGGAAATTTTAAGCAACCCACCCTCCTCCTGTCCACTGTCCCCCCCCTCCAGTCCACTGTCCACCCCCACTCCTGTCCACTGTCCCCCCCTCCTGTCCACTGTCCCCCCCTCTGTCTACCCCCCTCTGTCCACTGCCCCCCCTACTGTCCACTTCCCCCCTCCTGTCCACTGCCCCCCCCCTGTCCACTAACCCCCCCTGCTGTGCACTAACCCCCCCTCCTGTCCACTGCCCCCCCCCCTCTGTCCAGTGTCCCCCCCCTCAGTCCACTAACCCCCCCCCATCCCGTCCACTCTCCCCCTACCCTCCCGTCCACTCTCCCCCCACCCTCCTGTCCGCTCTCCCCCCACCCTCCCGTCCACTGTCCCCCCTCCCCCTCCTCCCCCTCCCCCTCCTCCTAGTGGGAAATTTAACTCATGGGCAACGCCGGGTCTCTCAGCTAGTATATATATATATATATATATATATATATATATATATATATATACTGCACCGACACACTTTATTCGAGCAAATACCCGGTATGTACCTGGCAGATACCTGGAATGCGCCGCTCCTCACCTCTGACAAGCCCCGTTGCATTTGCCTTCCCAGCCTGGGTTCATGCCTGGCTGATGGGCGGCTGATCTGTTAAATGATAATGATTAGGATTTAATAGGCTGCAATGCTTCGCGTGTCTACCAGATGGCATAAATTCATGAATTGTAATGCAGTATATATATATATGTACTGTGCAGTATTGCAGCCAACGGGAATAAAATGCTTCAATCCCTGCCGGAAAATAACTCAATGCACTCGGGCAGAAAACAGTCACAAACCTCAATACACCCGGGTATACCCGAATTCGTGGGACTAGCCGAGCTCGAATAAAGTGTGTCACCAGTGTATACACATGATGAGCCAATATACAAATAAATGTAGAAGGGTTATCAAAAACATGCTGTACTACAAATAACACTTCTCCATACAGACACACTACAATAAAATCAATTTCCTTTAATAATCCTATCTGATCTAACAATCAAAATCCTCAAATGCCAATCAAAAACCTCAAGTGACAATCAAAACATTGCATTTACATTGTATATATGATCCATACAATCTATGCACCATATACATTCTGCAAATGAATGTTAACAATAACATTCAAAACAAAATGCCAATACCTCCAAACATATATACTATTTTAAGCAATCCAGTAAACATACATCAATTAGTATTCATTAATGACATCCCTAAACAATTTAAATTTCATTCCTAACAATTAAACAATTAACTAATTCAAGCGTTCAACAGAACAAATTATCCTGTGAAAAAATATAAGTACCAACAAGAATACAATATAGAAAAGCAAAGCTGACCCTGACCTAAACTACACCATACAATAGCAACAATCTTCTAGTACCTAATTTTAACATACATTATACACACATTTAAGCATAGCAGCAAAAACCAAATTAATGTAAAACACAGCAAATCAATCTTTTATATATATATATATATATATATATATATATATATATATATATAAATATATACAGTGTTCGACAAACCTATACATTTGGACGCCCCGGGCGAGTGGATTTAACATCGTGGCGAGCTCCTATTGGCCCAAGCAGCACACGTGTGGTACTAGGTGGCGAGTAGATTTTTTTGTTTGGTGAGTAGATTTTTTGGTGATTTGTCGACCACTGTGTATATATATATATATATAGATATATATAGTTGCATGATGAAGCCACTGTACAAAGTCATGGGTGAAGGGTGGGTATCGGGCCAGTGTGGCTTAACCCCTTAATTACCTTTGCGGTTATTATCCGATAAGGTGTTTAAGGGGTTAATTGATATCTGAATGTAATTGCAATGTATTGGCTTTGTATTGGCTATGTATTTGGTGTGCAACGAAAGACCAGGATGTTGATGGCGACGGGGGCTTCCTATTGATGAGGTCAGTAGTACTTTATTTTTTGAATATGCTAGTTAATGTGTTTAATAATAGGCAAATAATCTATTATCCCTATCTGGATAATAGTTATTTTGCACATTATTGTACTGTAGGTGTTGGGGGGGGGGGAGTGTATGTATTGAATGTATAGGCCAGGTATATTTTTTTTACATTCAGGGTTTGTTCTGTGGTTCTGCGTGAGACCTCTGGAGACCACCTGTGGTCTCCTAAGGTATCTCACGGGTATCAGGCTGGTGGTTCCACGGGTGACGCCTGTGGGGATGAAGCGGTGGCCTCACATCTGTGGGGGCACCGCGGACCCGTAGTCTGCGGGGATGAAGCGGTGGTCCCACATCCGTGGGGGCACTGTGGACCCATAAGTGCAGGGATGAATCGGTGGTCCCACATCCGTGGGGGCACCGCGGACCCATAGTGAGCACTCGTGAATTCCCCAGACCCCCATGGGAACCACCCGAGGCACCGTAGACACCTGTGGGTCTGACCCGGGTCTCCCAGACATCTTTGGGCCTACCGTGGGGACCCAATTATGGCCCACGGTGACCCAAGGAGACCACCTGGGGGCCATGGCGCTTGACGGGACCCACCAGCAGGCCTCCATAACCTGTTTGAAACGAGCTGCTGGTACCCTGTAGGTCTGTCAGGTGCCCCGCCAGCCCACCGGGGTTATGAACCCTGTTTGTAAAAGGATAAATCATGTATTTATGGGGGGGCACAGGGGGTGGGTAATGTATTTAATAAATAGAATGATGCTTATTGTTGGGCTGTGTATTGTTTTTATTGTCGGTACTGGGGGTGGGGGGGGTTCCCCAAGGGTATGTGGGTAGGCCTCCCTTGTGGGTAGTGGTTGAGGGTGGTTAGGCCTCACGGGGTGGGGGGTTAGTGGGGGAGGGTATGTAGGTGTCCCAAGTGGTGGGTGAGGGTGGGTTAACCCCTTAATGACTGTAGCGGTTAATAACCGCTATAGTGATTAAGGGGTTAGGGGACATTACTTTGGATGTTTTCATTCTTGTGTCTGTTTTGCAGCAGCGGAGGGGCCATGGGCAGGATGAAGAGGAGGATGGCCTTCATCATGGCAGCCGGACATGGGTGAGTACTATATGTATTTAATGTATTGATTGGTGTTTATGTATTTAAAATGGGCACATTTACTATTATCCATGTGTGTATAATAGTAATTGTGGCCATTACTATACTGTATGTGTTAAGGGGGGGGGGTTATTTCTTTATAAGTATGTATGTGTTTAGATATTAATTTGGGGGGGGCACATAATTGGTACTGCAGGCCTGCGGGTAACACCCGAGGGACCCCACAGGCCTATAGTATCATTGATGTGCATATATGTGTATGTTAGGGGTTATAGGGGTTGTCAGGGTTATATATATATATTTATTTATATTCATTTATTTATTTATATTCATTTATTTATTTATTTATTTAGATTTATTAATATTTTTTATTGTGGGTAGTAGGGGTGGGTGAAGGGGGTATTAGCCCCAATGGGGCTTGCGGGTGGGTAGCGGGAGGGCTTAACCCCTTCATGACCGTAGAGGTATTAACTGCTACGGTCGTGAAGGGGTTAAGTGCACCCGCAACCCCCCCCCCCGCAAGCCCTAAACAAACAACAAGGGCCAAATACCCCCTTCACCCACCCCCGCTACCCACAATAAAACTGGCACGGTGGGTTAACCCCTTCATTGCCTTAGCGGTTAGCCGCTAAGGTAATGTAGTGGGCTGTACATGCATTTTTCCTGCCTCAGATGCATGCCAGGAGGCTCCGGTGCGGGTATCAGCTCCGGAGACCCCTGGCATCAATCACAGACAGGAAAAAGGCCTGATTTTTTCTAAGTGTCGCCCTTGCCGATGCTTCTCCTCCACCAACTTGCCAACTTTAGTTGGCGGGCTGGATTCCCGATAAACTCTCCATTCTGGAGTGCCGATCAGCAGCGAAAAGCTGATCGGGGCTACCTGAATTCAGCCGGGTTCAAAAAGTGCCGATAAGTGGCTTATCGGCACCCGCTGCCGATAAGTTTTTATCTGGAAGAAAAGTTGCCGATAATTCCCACTTATCGGCGCTTACTGAATCGGGAGGGCAAAAAATGCCGAAAAAAGCTTTATCGACGCTTACTGCATAAGGCCCATAGTTCCGCAATGAAGTAACAGGAAGTCTTAGCCAAAAAGGCTTAACTGAAATTTATGTACGGTCTCAGCACTTCAAGCAAGAATTAAGAGCTGTGCCCCTGTGCCCCAGACTGGCCAAACTATGAGTTCCCAAAATGTAACTTTCCATCTGTCACTTTGAAGATAAGCATAGAATAAGGGAAGTAAGCTTTGCACGTATACACGTTCGCTCGCTCGCCTATGAAACCTGACTGTAATCGTTTAATAAACAGGAGAGGTTTTGACAACACTCACTGGTGTCCGACTCATTCACTTCTCCTCCGAGCTGCTCGTCTCTTTTCCAGTGTCATAACAGTGGGCAAAAGGCCTCCCGGGGGGTGATAAATCTATCCGAGTACTGGAGAAGATTCCTACGTATATGGAGTAGAGAATATTAATTTACAACTGGTGTCAGAAAGCGGGGATAAAGGCGTCAACAGTTGGGTAAGTACAAGATACTTTTTATCTGTATATTATCCTCACGGTGTCCCTTATCCAGAGCCCTATTATAAATTACCTCAGTACTGGAAGATATAAAATATATGGGAATATATGGTTAAAATCACATATGAGTTACGGACTCATAAGAGCCAGGGATAAAAGGTTAATCCCTGACTGAGTTAAATATAGAGCCAGGGTTACAGTCCCTGCTGAAATAAAGGAATAAGCGATATCTGTGAATATCTGGAAATACTCTTACGGCGACTGTGGAAAAGTGAAAAACAAAATACAAAATTGGGGGGGGGGGGGATATTGATGTGCATGTGCATGTATTTTAGATATATAATACATATCTTTAAAAGTGCATAAGGATGCTGTTTGCCCATATTTTTACTGTGCTGTGCTTGCTTGCATATATATATATATATATATATATATATATATATATATATATATATAAAAAAAATATTTTAGCTAAGAAGTTATAAGAGAATTATACTGTGTAAATGATAGGGATGTCCTGTCTGTATAATGGGCAAGTAGCAGGTATAGAATCCTGTCTACAAAGCAGAAGTTTAAGTCCCTGCTGTAAAACAGAGAGTTAAATTATAAAGTTCTGTCTGTATACTTGACTGTCTTTTAGGACCCTATATCAGTATATTTAGATAAGGTTATATTGCATTAAGATAAGTTTTCTTTATAAGCTAATTATGGGTAATAAAGTAAAATATTGTCTCGAAGTGAGCCTGACAAAAATAAAGTAACAGACTAACAATAACAAATGAAATGTGTTAAAACTGATAAGGAATGTGTTGCATCTTTTAAGTGCTGCCAACTGAATTTTTTTTACATAACTCTCAAAATGCATATTTGCCCCCTGCCCCTATGGCATCAGAACAATTACCATTTCCATAGGTAGCCCCAATTTACCCCAGTGTCACTGTTCTAAAACAAACCCTGAGCCCTTAACCTTTCCTAGTTCACAGGCTCTGAGGCAGTCTCCGATAAAGAAGTTCTTATGGCTTCATGGGGAACCTGAAGCAATAGGCTCCCTAGACCACTCAGTATTGATCGGTACGGATTGGAAAGAGACGGACTCTAGGCAGAAATGAACCCCTGTCAGTGACCGTTCACGGGACAGGGAAAAGTCACAGGATGAATCAGAATCAGATACTGACACTGTGGCACAGTTTTATGCAGGTCTGTCAAACAACGCAAAAAAAAAAAAAAGAGGAAGGGAAAAAAAAAGGTGTGTTCTAACTGCTGTATTTATTTTTAACATAACGTAAGTGAATAAGGAAGAAACAGCAAGTAAATTTGCCGATAGATTATTGGAAATAATACAGGCATATGGAAGTATTGAGGAAGTAGAGACGAGCACAAGACCATTAATAGTGCAGCTTTTTTTTGAAAGGTTTAAATGCAGAAATTGGGACGAAAGTAGAGGAAGTGTATTGGTTGGAAGCATAAAAGATTGTCAGACATTGCTACTGTGGTAGAGAAAAAAAAGAAGAGCAGGGAAGCTAAGAAAGCAAAGGAAAAGAAAGGACAGGAAGTGCTACTGTATAATTGTAAAGAGACAGGATATTTTGCCAGTAATTGCAAACCAGCCCCTAAGAAGAGAACCAGAGATTTTTTTTAGTACAATATTTTTGTCTAAATTCAGACGGGTCTTTCCCGCCGGTAATGAGAATCTCAAGTATTGTAAATCTTAGTGGAAAATATGTTTTGTGTGTAAATTCAAGGTAGGAAAATTAGTTTTTCCCCAGAATGTTTTATTAAGTTTTATAAATATGGTAAAAAGGTTGATTGAGTAATCCCTGTGTGCTTGTATAATCTGAGTGAATCCTAACTATGTGAAAGTTTTATGTGCATCGAATAATATGAATGTCGGTTTATTGTATATATACACAATTATTATCTAGGTACTTGCAAGTGTTTCTGAAATAAGAATATAATTAATTGCTCATGTTAAGTTTAAATTTTAAAGGTGAGAAACACCCCCACTATAACACAAACTAATCAATAATGGGAAAGGGAGAGTTTGACTGGGCAAATGTGAGAAAAAGGAAAAAAAAAATATTATTCAACCCGGTCACTGGTATATTTTGAGGATTTATTCGTTCTGGCCAGACGATGATTTCTTAAAACCAGAAAGACATCCTTTTCCAACTTCTCTATTTCCATGTCAAGAGAGAGAGGGAGAGAGAGAGAATCAGAATCAGAATAGCAGCCCAGACAGCCCCCATTCTCCAGTTGAAAAAAATGTGCGGAGATACATTTGAGACACGAAAGTTAACCGAAGCTCTGTAGCTACAAATTAGGTTTAACTGTTTTATTAATATAGTTTGCGGGCAGGATCAAACAGTTTTGCATTGCCTTGTCTTGGTAATTTTTGTTGTATTATTTTTGTTTCTTTTGTGTGTCATATTTTATTCTGTAATCTGGACGTGTGAGGAGCTGCATTTTTTAAGATGTCCCAAATTATATTGCAATGTAATTAACTGTTTTTTTTTCTTATCTGTTTTGTTCCAAGGTTTTGGCAGGATGCCCAGAAAGTTATTTCAAGCTCGTTCCAATCCGGAAAAAAAAGTTTTTAAATCTGTGTCTATAATTTCTTATATTACAGGATGTTTCTGTCAGAAGTCAATAGCAGATTATTTTTATATTCAGTAGTGTTTTCAGGGTTTTTAATGCAAATTTTATACCCAAAGGTTTCAGGTTAGTTTTGCTACAGATCGAGCAACAATAGTTAGTTATGTTTAGAATGCTGTTATCCTTTCTGTAATATTGTTCACATATAAAAAAAATGATGTGAACAAAGGAGGGGTGTTATTGCTGTTTATCATATAGCTGTCTATGCCCAGAAGTTAGATGGCTTAGTGCCCGGGATGAACGAAATCTGAAATTATTATTTTTTTTTTAAGAATAATGCTGAGTGCCTTTTAAAGTTGGCAGTGTGATCGGCACTTTTCAAAGAAATTATATTAGTAATTAGTTTGGAGTTCTGTACAGAATTATTTTAGCCATTTTTTTCTTTTGGTTTGGCAATAGCTGAGGCACCAATTTTAATGAATTTAGATTGTAGCAAAGTCAAGACCACAGTGACTGTTTAGTAAAACAATTAGTAAGTATTGTATGCAACTAATATATTTTTGAGTCTCTCTAGGCACATGTCAAAGTTGAAAGTGCACCTACGAGAGATGGGTTAATGGTCAAGCATTTCCTACGCAAGAACGTTCTTCATCCCAGATGAAAAGGCCCTACTACTACTATTAAAAGTACTACTCATCACCATTACAGCAAATAAAGTGGCAGAGGTCTCTTTTTGGATCCATGTTACGCATATGAAACTTATCCCAGCACCACCCACAGTTGCTTCAATCTACACCATAGCCAAAGTGGAAAAGCCTAGAGACACAGCCAAAATTTCAGGTCATGGTATTTGGGAAAAGTAGTTCCAGTGTTTAAAGGTAGAGATGACGGATGGGATTTGTTGGGACTTGGTGGTTGGATTAGTTCTCTGGAAGCGAAGCGATTGGATGCTTTTGTATGTATGTCTGTACTACTCATCACTCTCTATGTATGTGTGATATGCAGTAAACTTTGATCCAGAAGTGCGTTGCACCCTCACCGACGCTATGCCTCTTTTCGGTGATGTCGGCAGTCCCCCAGAAGAAGAGACCGAGAAGAAATCAACTTGGCTGATATAATGGATGAAAAGGAATGACAAGGCACAATTGGACAATCTCCTGGTCCAGCAGGACTATGCAATGGTTAACTGTTCTTTAAATAGACTGTCTCTAAAGAATAAGAGGGGACTAAGAAGATTGGATATGAGGCTATGAGGAAAGTGGGAGGTCACCCAGAGGCGTGTGTCAGCCACAAGGAAAGGATCATAAGTCAGCCATTTTTGACCATAGCAGCTATTTTGCTGTTTTGCCATTCTGAATAAATGCAGTATGAAAGATGCGTGCAAGATGGATATTTGTGCAATCGCTCCCGGTAGAAATTAGCCCCCACCAATTATCAGAAATTTTAGCCACCATAATGTGCAAGTAGTTATAGAAGAGCAGTGTGAATAGTAATTTAGAAATTGGTAATGGGTTTTGTAGTAATAGTCAACCTGGTAAACAGAAAATATATTATACCAGCCATACCGATATATATCTCTCTACAAACAAGAACTCCTGTGGCCATATATATATTTTTATTTTCTTCTGACCCCCAAAACCTGCACCACTAGTTCAGTACGACAAAGTATATCAACAAAATCAAAAACAATATAGTAGTTGTTAGGTTATGGACCCATGACAAAATGAGGGAAAGAGAATTGTTATGGGACTGATATTTATCGTTTGCATGTTTGTAGTATTAGGTATTATTTCATGCTGCAAATTAATGTGTTCATCATTATGTAAAATGATTATGCCTTCTGTTAAGTCAGTAAGTCACACGTATACTTCACTGAACATTAATGCCCCTATTCCTTGTCCCGCAACTATAACATACGACTCGAGAATTACAACCACCTTTAGTGGATTATGATAATATTCAAATCCAGTGCGAAACCCCCGCATCCTAGGGATTGTCATTTTTATGACAAAAGGAGGGACTGATAATGTGTATATTTCAGGGGGGACTCCATTTTGCCTGCTATATAACCATTTTATACTAACACTGCCATTATGCTTTTAGTCTGATGTTAACTAACTTTTACCCACTTAATGTTGGCTGCACTTATGAACTATATATGTTCAGACATAGTTCCGGAATGAAGTAACAGGAAGTCTTAGCCAAGAAGGCATAACTGAAATTTATGTACGGTCTCAGCACTTCAAGCAAGAATTACGATCTGTGTCCTTGTGCCCCAGTCTGGCAAAACTATGAGTTCCCAAAATGTAACTTTCCATCTGTCACTTTGAAGATAAGCATAGAATAAGGGAAGTAAGCTTTGCACGTATACACTTTCGCTCGCTCGCCTATAAAACCTGACTGTAATTGTTTAATAAACAGGAGAGGTTTTTGACAACGCTCACTGGTGTCCGACTCAATCACTTCTCCTCCGAGCTGCTCGTCTCTTTTCCAGCGCCATAACAGTGGGAAAAAGGCCTCCCGGGGGGTGATAAATCTATCCGAGTACTGGAGAAGATTCCTACGTATATGGAGTAGAGAATATTAATTTACAGTATCTAATGTATGTTTGACTCATGTTGTACTCCCTCAGGCTAGGCTCACTCTCTAAGTGTATGCTGTGTCCACCTTCCACCAGTATGTGCCCTGCGGTAAGTGTCCTGGCTCCTGGCTAGAGTACTCTGGCTTCTCCCATGCAGTACACGGGTGTCAAGCCCTCTCGGCTACCTCTAGTGCAGATACTCTCCAGAGTTCCTGACCCGAGTTATCCAGGCTATCCCTTCAGGCATCCTACAACTAGCAGCCTCATGGTGACTAGGACAGCTATAGCCCTGGCTCCAGATCCACTGTACGCCTCTCAGGATCCTAGGTCGCCCTAGACAAGTATATTACCATACTCTGGCTACCCCTGGCTCCATCACACATCCACAGCACTGACTGGCAGCATACACTCTCCCTGTTTCCTAGTGTGCCCAGCAAAAGCCTGACCTGTTGATACAGATCTCAGCAGCGCCTCCAAAAATGTAACAGTTTTACGGGCCCCCACCCAATATCACATTGGCCCCTGTGGTCTACTGGACCCATTAAATGTCTGTGTGGTATGTATTTGTGGTGCACCTGCTGGTAACAGGACTCCTGAGTCTCCCGCTGGGTTGGTATGGGGAATATCACCATGACAGGCGTCTGAGGTAGTGTGTGCTGATTACTATTCACATTTGGTTACAGCGTCTCCACCCCATCAGGATCTCTGCAGTAACAGGGGAAGTATCTGATGGGGAACTCCTCTTTGGTGCATCCTTCTGTGGAATAACTTCACTCTCACACAGAAGGGATCTTGTGAACCAGGGCATCTTTATTGGCATCTCCATAGGCAGACTGCCCCTCATAGCGGTCATGTTTAGCCGCTCAGCTTGTTGAGGTACCCCCCTTCAGAAGGTTCCTCTTCTCTTAATAGAGTTGGTTCACCTCTCCCCTAAGGGAGATCACCATCTGTGCCAAGTCCCTGGACACAGTGTGTAGTTAGCTGGCACTTGACACTGACAGCCTTGAACTGCTGCAGACACTTCACTCGAAACATAAGAACATAACCACTAACTTTAGGCAGCTCTGTGTCTTATATAACCTCCAGAAACAACCCATCTCTGTGTCACTAATAGTGGACACAAAGCATGTTGTCACTTCCTTTGTTACATATGACACCTCACCAGGGTTTGAGGGCAAACCTCCATGATTGTTGCTGGCAACCCTGCATACTTACAAGGCTTACTGCCAGCAGGAGAAAGAGATGTACACCCTTTTTACACATGGCTACATATGTATACATCTCTCTTCGCTCCCTCCCTTCTCAGCTCGGCCCCCCATTACAGCTCCATTCCCACCCCCTTCACGGCTCCAATTCCCCCCCCCCCCATTGGTCATGGGCCATGACTGTGTGGGTGAGTGAGAGGCAGTGACTGGGTGAGTGGGTGAGAGGCAATGAGTGGGTGGTTGAGTAAGAGGCAGTGACTTGGTGGGTGTGTGAGAGGCAGTTACTGGGTGTGTGGGAGGCAGTGACCTTTGCAAAGACTGGATGGGTGGGTGGGAGGCAGTGACTTTGGTAGGCAGTGACTTAGGGAGGGAGGCAGTGACTGGGAAGGAGGCAGTGACTGGGTGGGTGGCAGTTGTCAGCAGTTGCAGTTGGGAGGCAGTGACTTAGGCAGTGGGTGGGAGGCAGTTGGTGGGTGGGAGGCAGTGACTGGGTGGGAGGCATGGCACTCAGTGAGGGGGGTGAGTTCCCTGTTGGGATGCGGTGCGGGTGTAGGTGAGGAGCTGCGGTGCGGCTGGAGGGGGGAGGGGAGGCAGCAGTGCGGGTAACCAGCTGGCAGCGCTCGGTGAGCGGGGTGCGCTCCCTGTTGGGATGCAGTGCGGGTGGAGGTTAGGAGATTCAGTGCGGCTGGATGGGGGGGGAGGCAGCAGTGCGGGTAACCGGAGCGGCGGCTGCCGGGTGTAGCATGTGAGGCGGTGGGGGGGGGGGGGCGAGTGGAGGTGAGGAGCTACGTATGGAGGGTGTGAGTGGCGGGTGGGTGGCACCTGGCGGTCCTGCTAGGGTGGGTTTTCTGTGGGTTTAGTGAGTTAGCTGCACGGCGTGTGTTTCTCGGTCAGAGTGGCACGTGGTGTGAGGAGGCTGAGGGTGAGGGTGTGTGTAGTCCTGTTGTTTTTGACGTCACCCCACCCTGCAGGCCAATCAGAGTGTACCAGGAGCTTTTTGATGTCCTGGCAGAGGAGACAGCAAGTGTGCTTGGGAGGCGGGTATCACTATGTGTGTGTCACTTGGTAGCTGTCAGTGTGTGTGTGTGTGTCACTTTGAAGTTGTCTGTGTGTTTGTGTGTCACTGGGGAACCTTTATGTGTGTGTGTATATGTGTGTGTGTGTGTGTGTGTGTATATATATTATATAATATTTTAAAAATTAAAAAAAAGACATGTTGTGAGAATAAATTATTTATTAACATTGTGCAACTTTGATAAATATATTCACGCACGCGCACGCACACACGCACATGCACACACACAGACATACACACAGACACACACACAGACACACACTCACAAACACACACACACAGACACACACACAGACACACACACAGACACACATGCACACACACACACATGCACACACACACAGACATGCACACACACACATGCACACACACACATGCACACATGCACACATGCACACATGCACACATGCACACATGCACAGACACACATGCACAGACACACACACACATACACACACACACACACACACACACACACACACACATACACACACACACACACACACACATACACACACACACATGCACACACACCCATGCACACACACATCACACACCACACAGACATACACACACACACACACACACACACACACACACACACACACACACACACACACACACACACACACACACACACACACACACACACACACACACACACACACACATACATACACGCACACACACACATACATACACATACACACACCTCTGTGCTGCCTCTGTCTTGTCTGGTAGTTACAATGCCGAACCGGCTACAGACCCATTGGATGGGACCGCTCCTCCGCTTCCCCGAGTGGCAAATTTCAAATTTGCTTGTCTCTGGGAAGTTTCTCAGCCTCCGCACGCATCAGCAAGCATGCGGAGGGAGAAACTATAGCCGCGCTGATAACAGATGCAGGGGCTTTGTGAATCTGTTCAGCGCGGCTCAGCCCGGCTCAGCGATGCTGAATTCACTATGTCCTGGGCCTTAGACATGTGAATGTGCTCACAAGTAATATTTTTGTATGCTATAGGGTGGAGGATTTTTTAGTCACCTTTTCACCCACCATAACTTAAATAATGTACATACACAGTTAGGTCCGGAAATTATTGGACACTGATACAAGTTTTGTTATTTCGGCTGTGTACCAAAATAAATTCAAGTTACAGTTAAATAATGAATATGGGCTTAAAGTGCAGTCTATCAGCTTTAATTTATTTTCATCCAAATTGGAGAAAGGGTTTAGAAATTACTTCGCTTTAATATGTAGATGTGAGGATTCAGGGATCGCGGCGCCCGCGGCCTGGCCCCTCCTCATCTTCTTTACCTCCTGCTGCTGAGGACCGTGCCCCTCGCTGGCGCCACTTACCTCCTGCTGCTCTGGGGGTTCCCTGCCGTCCCCGGCGGTCTCTCGCTCCTGCTAGCTCTTCCCTCTCCCATGCGGCTGCCATGTGTCCCGGCCGCGCACGTGAACAGCGCGCGCCGGGTGAAGATAATTTATTCACTGCTCTTGCAGTGAAACCACGCCCCCAGCAGACGAACAGGACCCCCTGCCAAAATAAGTGGACCTATCCAAGACAGCTCCTCGCACTCCTCCAGACCTGCCTCCACTTCCGATTGGTCAGCCGCACTTTATTTTGCCTGTCCTCCCACTCACTCATTGCTCGACATAGTTTCCACTAGGATTACTACTATGGCATTCTCTCTCTTATTTCTCTCAGGTTACGACTTGGCTTGGCGGACGTCTATCTCTGGCTCTCGACCCCTGCTTGGACAACGACCTTCCGGAATTTTCCAATCCCTGACCTTGGCTAAAACGGCAATGACGACGGCAGTTCTTTACCGGTACCGGCAAGTATTGTTAGCTAACACCACCTGGCCTGGCAACGTCTCAAACACCACACTCTGGACACACTCCTTTTGCTGCGGGTGCATGCCCATATACGTTCCTCACCTCAATAGAAGGGACGGGTCTGGTCTGCGGGCAGCACCGGCGTAACATTATGTCGAGCCCACAAGACGCAGACCAGACAGATGTGGACTCTATGATGACGGCCATGTACCAACAAATCCAGGCCTTAACGGATCAAGTGGCTCTCCTCTCCAAACAGGTACAGGACCTTTCTCTACAGGCACCACCTGCGGCTGCACTGCCGGCGCAGTCAGATTCTACATCCACTTCATCCTCAGGTACAAAGATTCCGGCTCCGAAACCCTACGCAGGGGATCCCCACGCTTGTCGTGGCTTTCTCAACCAATGTGAGATCCAGTTCGAGATGGCTCCGCAGCTGTATTCTACTGGTCGGAAAAAGGTAGCTTATGTGTACAGTCTGCTCACAGGTAATGCACTGGCATGGATTCCCCGATCTGGGAACTGTACCTCGATATTACTCAAGATTACGCAGCCTTTAGACGAGGCTTTCGACAGGTCTTCGATACCCCCGCACGACAAGAGACTGCTTCTGATTCCCTGCTGCAGCTTACACAGGGACGTCGGCCTGTGGCCCAATACGCCTTGGAATTCAGGACCATAGCAGCTGAGACTCGTTCGGTCCAGGAGGCCTTAGTCTCTGTCTTTTGGAAAGGCTTATCGGACTCCCTGAAGGATGAACTTGCTTCTCAACCCAGGCCAGGTCTTCTGGAGGTCCTCATCACCCTGGCCATTCATATGGACCAGCGTCTCCAGGTACGCCGTGCTCAGCGTCAGCAACCCCGGTCTACATTTTTCCGTGCTCCTTTCTCCAGGTTCTCTACTACCTCGAGACCCGTTTTCTACCCGCTGTCTGTGCTGGAAGCCCCAGAGCCGATGCAACTCGGAGTCCAGCACCCTCGGCACCCTTATGACAATTTCGCTCAACCGGAGAGTCGTGCCATCATTGCGGATCTTCTGAGCAGCGTACCCATGACTGTCCACCATCTCCGGGAAACGACCAAACCCAGTGAGTACGAAGGGGTGCTCCCTGGGTGCTAAATCTCATTGTCCGCTATCCCGAAGGGAACTCCCTAAAAAATTGACCATTCCCGACTCCTTTTCTGGCCCAACCTTCCGCACCTCCACAGCAGCATTTATCGATTCCGGCGCAGGAGGGAACTTCATGGATCAGACCTTCTCTGAACAAAATCAGATCCCACTCTCTAAAAAGAAGTCCCCCATTGCCTTGGTCGGGATTTATAATCGGCCACTCACTCCAGCATATATCTCCTTGGAGACCGGACCTATCACCCTTTCTTCTCACTCCCACAAAGAGACCCTGGGCTTTGACGTGATTCATGCCCCGGATACACCGGTCACGCTTGGCCTGCCCTGGTTGCAGAAGCACAATCCGCGCATCGATTGGGAATCCCCTAATCCCATTGTCTGGAGGTCAAGGTTAGAGGAATCTTCTTCGTCTATGGAACATCCGTTCCACCAACAAGCTAACACATCCAATCCTCAGAGGGAGTTACCTTCCCCTTATGCAGAATTTTTGAATGTTTTTAGCAAGACGCAATCTGAGCTCTTACCCCCTCATCGTTCTTACGATTGTCCGATTGACCTGGTACCTGGATATTCCTTGCCAAAGTCCAAATCTTATCCCCTCTCGTTGCCCGAGACAGAAGCCATGGATGAATATATTCGTGAGAACTTAAAGCGGGGCTTTATACGTCATTCCAATTCTCCCGCGGGGGCTGGATTCTTTGTCAAGAAGAAAGATGGTACTCTCAGACCGTGTATTGATTACCGGGGCCTGAACCATATTACGGTGAAAAATTGTTATCCACTCCCACTCATCTCTGAACCCTTCGACAGACTTCAGGGGGCCAATCTCTTTACCAAACTTCACCTCCGTGAGGCATACAATCTCATCCGTATCCGAGAGGGCGATGAATGGAAAACTGCCTTCAACACCCGTAGCGGGCACTATGAATACCTAGTGATGCCCATCGGTTTGTGAAACGCACCTGCAGTTATTCAGGACTTTATCAATGACATCTTTCGGGATGTCCTTAATCGCTTTGTAATTGTCTACCTGGATGACATCCTTATTTTTTCCCAAAACTTACAGGACCATATCATCCACACGAAGTTTGTGCTTTCACGTCTCCGAGAGAACCGGTTGTTTGCCAAGATGGAGAAATGCCATTTTCACCAGTCTACCACTTCCTTTCTTGGGTATATTATCTCCAACAGAGGCTTGGCCATGGACCCAGAGAAACTGAAAGCTGTAATGGATTGGCCACAACCCTATTCCCTCAAATCTATTCAGCGATTTTTAGGATTTTCCAACTACTACCGGAAAATCTTTCGCAACTTTTCCACCATCACCGCTCCTATCACGGCACTGACCCAAAAAGGTGCAGATCCTGCATCTTGGTCACCCGAGGTTGCCACGGCTTTCAAAGTGTTGAAACAAGCCTTTGTCTCTGCTCCCATCCTTCGACATCTGAACACTAATTTTCCTTTCACCCTAGAGTTTGATGCTTCTCACTGTGGGGCTGGTGCGGTTCTGTCTCAGAAATTTTCTCCCCAGGACAAACTTCACCCTTGCGGGTTTTTCTCTAAAAAGTTTTCTCCAGCGGAGAGAAATTATGACGTGGGAAATAGGGAGCTTCTGGCTGTCAAGCTGGCTCTTCAAGAATGGAGACACCTTCTGGAGGGGTCAAAAGAGCCATTGACGATTCTCACGGACCATAAAAACCTGTTGTACATCGAGAATGCCCGCCGCTTAGGTCCTCGCCAAGCCCGCTGGTCGTTATTCTACTCCAGGTTTAATTTTATTCTGTCAAATATTCACGGCACAAAAAACGTCAAGGTGGATGCTCTCTCTAGACAATACTCTTCTGAAGAGAGACCGGAAAAGACCACAGAGTCCATCCTTCCTAAACAAAGGATCCTAGCAGTTGCGGCCTTGAAGAATCTTGAGAAGATCATCAAATCACAAAAACATCTTCTGACTGGTCTTGAGGTTCCGAAAGACACCTTTTACGTAGAGCCCAAGTTCGTTCCTGAGATACTCGACTGGGGACATGCTGCCCGCTCGCAGGACATCCAGGATTCAAGAAGACCTTGGATCTCATCCGTCGCACCTTCTGGTGGCCCAATATGGCCAAAACCATTCTCGAATTTACACGGTCCTGTCCGGTATGTGCACGTAACAAGATTCCTCATCAGAAACCTCAGAGCCTTCTCTTACCTTTACCTATTCCGGAGCGTCCCTGGTCACACATATCGATGGACTTTATTCTGGAGTTTCCTAGGTCGAATGGTATGAACACCATTCTTGTAGTAGTGGACCGGTTTTCCAGGATGGCACATTTTATCCCTCTCAAAGGATTAATGCTGATATTTTCTCTAAAGAGATTTTCCGGATCCATGGGATTCCTACATCCATTGTATCTGATCGGGGCTCTCAATTCATCTCCAGATTCTGGAGTAATTTCACCAAGAGACTGGGCATCTCATCTTCCTTTTCTTCTAGATATCACCCTCAATCTAACAGACAGATCGAGAGGGTTAATCAATCCCTCGAGAAATACTTAAGGTGCTTCGTCTCTAACTCTCAGGTTGACTGGGCAGAATTACTTATCTGGGCTGAGTATGCCTTTAATTCCTCCAGGAACAAGTCTACCCGTGAGACTTCCTTCTTTATCAACTACGGATTCCATCCGGCTCGCCAACTATTTCTAAAATCTCCTCTGGAGTACCAGCCGTGGACGAGCACATCACCCTCCTACAGGACTCTTGGTCAAGAATTCAATCTGCACTGCAAAAAGCCTCCTTGACATCTAAAATCCAGGCTGATCGTCACCGCCGACCGGCACCCAACTACAAACCCGGGGACAAGGTCTGGCTATCTTCCAAGAACATCCATCTCAAGACTCCTTCCCCCAAATTAGCACCTAGTTTTCTGGGTCCTTTTTCCATCGTGGAACAGGTAAACCCAGTTTCCTTCCGACTTCAACTACCTCAAAGCATGAGAATCCCAAATGTCTTTCACACCTCGCTTCTCAAGCCCTTCATCTCCAATAGCCTCTTTCCGGACCACACTTCTAAACCAGACCCTGTGATTGTACAGGATAACGAAGAGTATGAAGTCCAGGCTTTACTAGATTATCATCTTTCGAGAGGTAAGGTCCACTTCTTGGTCCATTGGAAGGGTTTTGGACCCGAAGAGAGGTTGTGGGTACCCCTTAAAGACATTAATGCCCCCGGACTCCTCAAACGCTTCCGAAAGAAGTTTCCATCCAAACCATGGAAGGATCATCCTAAGGCCGACCCTGAGGGGGGGGGGTACTGTGAGGATTCAGGGATCGCGGCGCCGGGGGCCCGGCCTCTCCTCATCTTCTTTACCTCCCGCTGCTGAGGACCGCGCCCCTTGCTGGCACCACTTACCTCCTGCTGCTCTGGGGGTTCCCCGCTGTCCCCGGTGGTCTCTCGCTCCTGCTAGCTCTTCCCTCTCCCATGCGGCTGCCATGTGTCCCGGCCGGGCGTGTGAACAGCGCGCTCCAGGTGAAGATAATTTATTCTTTGCTCTTGCAGTGAAACCACGCCCCCAGCCGTAGAACAGGACCTCTTGCCAAAATAAGAGTTCTCACCTGCCTGCTAATCAAGTGGACCTATCCAAGACAGCTCCTCACACTCCTCCAGGCCTGCCTCCACTTCCGATTGGTCAGCCGCACTTTATATTGCCTGTCTTCCCACTCACTCATTGCTCGACATAATTTCCACTAGGATTACTACTCTGGCATTCTCTCTCTTATTTCTCTCAGGTTACGACTTGGCTTGGCGGACGTCTATCTCTGGCTCTCGACCCCTGCTTGGACAACGACCTTCCGGAATTCTCCAATCCCTGACCTTGGCTAAAACGGCAATGACGACGGCACTTTTTACCGGTACCGGAAAGTATTGCTAGCTACAGTAACACCACCTGGCCTGGCAACGCCTCAAACACCACACTCCGGACACGCTCCTTTTTCTGCGGGTACGTGCCCATATACGTTCCTCACCTCAGTAGAAGGGAGGGGTCTGGTCTGTGGGCAGCACCAGCATAACAGTAGACCCCTCTTTTTCAAAGGACCAAAAGTAATTGGACAATTGGCTCAAAAGCTGTTTCATGGACAGGTGTGGCCTATTCCTTCGTTATTTAATCATCAATTAAGCAGGTTAAAGTTCTGGAGTTGATTCCAGGTGTGGCATTCACATTTGGAAGCTGTTGCTGTGAACCCACAACATGCGGTCAAAGGAGCTCTCAATGCAAGTGTGTGACGACTCAGGAGATTCCTTCCTCTCCTTGTCTCTATCTCCCATCTCCTGTTACCCTTTCTACTCCTTCCCACTCCTCTCCTTCATCTTCTACCTCTCTCCCCTTGCCGCAGCGCGTTCCCCGCAGGTCTCGCATACTCACGCGCTCCCTTAGCACCTGCTTTGATCCTCCCCGCTCCCTCTCCCCCGCGGTAGCTCCTTTACCTTCCCCTGTGGTGCCATCCATCCCGTTGCCTCCTCCTCGCGTGGTGCCCACGGCACGGTGTTCCGCGCTCCTGGTGACGCGTCCGGTGCGTGCACCCCCGCAGGCCGCGGAGATGCACGTGCATGCTCCTCTCTGCCTTTGCTGGCCATCGCGCGGGCACAGGCCTCGCGCGCGTTCCCCTCCTCTTGGCTCCATCCCCCTCCTGGGGTCTTCCCCTGCTCCATGCGGGCCACGCCTGTGTTGCAACCTGTGCGCGCGCATCCCCAGCTTACAGGGGGCGCGCACACAGACTCTTCTTATCAGGTACGCACTGGTGAGCTCTGCAACACAAAAAGGCCTGGACGTCCACGGAAGACAACAGTGGTGGATGATCGTAGGATCCTTCCCATGGTAAAGAAAAACCCCTTCACAACATCCAGCCAAGTGAAGAATACTCTTCAGGATAAAGGCATATCATTATCCAAGTCTACCATAAAGAGAAGACTTCATGAGAGCAAATACAGAGGGTTCACCACAAGGTGCAAACCATTCATAAGTCTCAAGAATAGAAAGGCCAGATTAGACTTTGCCAAACAAAATCTAAAAAAGCCAGCCCAGTTCTTGAACAGCATTCTTTGGACAGATGAAACTAAGATCAACCTGTACCAAAATGATGGGAAAAAAAAGTATGGAGAAGGCTTGGAACGGCTCATGATCCGAAGCATACCACATCATCTGTAAAACACAGTGGAGGCAGTATGATGGCATGGGCATGCATGGCTTACAGTAGCACTGGGTCACCAGTGTTTATTGATGATGTGACAGAAGACAGAAGCAGCCGGATGAATTCTGAAGTGTATAGGGATATATTATCTGCTCAGATTCAGCCAAATTCAGCGATTCACTTTACAGATGGACAATGACCCAAAACATACTGCGAAAGCAACCCAGGAGTTTTTAAGGCAAAGAAGTGGTGACTTCACTGACGGCCGGATTGTGTAACAACGGGAGACCTATCCGCAGAGCTCCTGATTCCATGCACCATCTCATGAAAGGACTCTCTTGCGATTTACCAGCAGTACGTCTGCACTCCTTGGGACACTTATACCAACAGTCAGGTCACTGACATATCATCGGGCATACCTTGGGCATTATCGTCACGACCCTTGACCCACTCAACCTGTGGGTTCACCAGATGACACCTTGCTGGAGAGACCTGGTCCTGCTGTCTGGTGATTGGGTAACGATATCCCTTGAAATGCTGGTTTAAATTATTTTCTGATGACGCAGATTACCTACCATGTATTGTGTTAATATGATAATATTTTATTTAATGCCCTATGAGCGTTGTGCATTTTTTTTTTACTGCCATCTACAGCACTTACTCCCTCACCTACTGCCTCTGTAAATTTCCCATTAAACCTCTTAGATTGTAAGCTCTTTGGGGCTGGGATTTCCTTTCCTATTGTCTGTTTTTGCTGTACTTATTGTATAATTATAATTCCCTGCACTGTATTCTTTGTGAAGCGCTGAGTACACTTTTGGCGCTATATAAATAAAGACATACAAAAAAAGACACGGAGAACATTTCTTGTACAGCAGGGCCCCGCTTCTCGGCGCTCCGCTTTTCGGCGATCCGCCGATACGGCAGCACCGAGAAGGGGGCCGCCATGTTGAATACTAAATAGCACATGTGCAGAATGGGCGGTTGAGCCTGGCGCGCATGCGCAGAATGGGCGGTTGTGCAGAACGGGTGGTTGCGCGCGCAGACCAGGTCGCGCACGCGCAGAACGGCGAAAATGCCGATTTGCGCATGCGCAGAACTGAAAATCGCCGGATCCGCTTCCCGGTGATTATCACTATACGGCGGGTCCCTGGAACTGAACCCGCCGTATACCCGGGGCCCTCATGTACATCATTTTGATGCATTTTCCATATTCATTATATCTGAATTTATTTTTCTCACACATTGAAGTAACTTCTGAATAAACCGGTGTGTACACATCTTCTGTCTTGTGATAATTATTGTTATAATATGGATAAACATTATTTTACATCCATAATTAATACAGTAAAAATAATATACTATATTAGTTCAGACGAACATATCCTACATTTACTTTAGTCACTAAAAATCATAGTATATCTTATTACATGACCTTCATGACACAATATCAGATGCATCTATTGATGTGTTACAGACATTTATGTGATCCTTAATAAATATATATATAAATGCATATATGCACATAAATATATATATATATATATATATATGACTTAATGCACTTGGATCTGTCGCTTTCTTCTTTTTTTCTATACATATACATATATATATATACTGGAGAGAGAGAGAGAGAGAGAGAGAGAGAGAGAGAGAGAGAGAGAGAGAGAGAGAGAGAGAGAGAGAGAGAGAGAGAGAGAGAGAGAGAGAATTGCAGCAACCAGCACTCACATGTCACAAGGTATCCAAATGCTAATCCCATAGAAAATAAAATAGATGAGATATTACCAGATCGAGGTCAAGTAACAAGGAGACAGCACACCAGGGGTATATTCAAAGTAGTATGTATTGTAGAGACATACAGGCACCCCAGCCAACATTTCGGTCTGCAGAGAGAGACCTTCCTCAGGGCTGTGCAATGGTACAATGACCGTGGCTCCTACTTATACCCCCACCCAGTGCAACAAAACACCCAATAGACCAATCAAAATCCAATGAAAAAACATATGACACAATGCAGCAGCTGTAAAGCATAACATTTACCTGGTGTGATTGCAATTACCATATTTCTTTACTGCTCCACGGACCAAACCGAAAGGCGGCTGATGACGTCAGCATGTGGCGACAGAATCCTCTCTAGTTGTCTCCTACGATTATTCCTGAGCTATTGCGCATGTGCAAGCCTCAAACGGAATCGCCATCTTGGTACTCCAAGTACTCTCAAACCTAACGTCAATGCAACACATCTCCTAGCTTCATCAATGCTATTGCGCATGTGCCAATCAGAACAGGCTTCCCTGCTTCTTATATTATGTCACAGTGTTAGCCTTGAATCTAAATGAGACTCTAACTCAAACGTATGTACAGGCTGCAATGCCTGCAAGTACTGATGGTAACCCACATAAGCAATCGGTCCCTTGTACACACTAAAGTCTCCATTAAAATACATTGTAAAAGACATAATTTTAATAAGTAAAAAGTTTAAAATATTGTACTAATGTATCCAATTGTGGCTATAGCACCTGACATAAATGTATGAAATGCTTGACAGTTGTCTGCAAGAAAAATAAAGAAAAAAAATATAAAAATAACCAAATAAGGAAAAACCTAATGTGTAAAAAGGGGGTGTGTAAAGAGTGAAAAGAAAAATAGATAAATCACCAAAAAATGGAATCACCAAAAAATTAATTATAAAAAACAACTAAATTTCAGTTCCTCATTCAGTCCATAGGGTGTCATCGTTTTCAGATCATAAATGAACCTGGCCACTCGTTGTAGAAGTAGTTTGCCTCTATCTCCTCCGCGTGCTGGCGGTTGAACTTGAAAGATTGGCATACATCTCATAGTAGACAAAGTATGCCGGTGTGTTTTAAAATATCTGGCCACAGGTAAATGTTTTAGATACTCATCCTCATCCGTGCTTTGGAGCGCTTTTCTTATCATCGAGCGGTGTATTGCCATCCGCTCTTTGAACATGCGCGTTGTTTGGCCTATGTAACATAGGGGGTTATGCACTAAGTAGTGATAAGTGCGTTTAAGTGAGATAAAAAGCCATTATACAGTAGCGTGATATTGCCTCCTGTGAGATTCACAAAGCAGTGATAAGTCTTTTAAGTGAGATAAATGCCTTTATTGCGTGATACTGTCTGCTGTGAGATTCACAAAGCAGTGATAAGTGCTTTTAAGTGGGATAAAAAGCCATTATAGCGCGATACTGCACTGTTATCACTGCTTCGTGAATCTCACAGCAGGCAGTATTAGGCTATAAAGGCATGCATCTCACTTAAAAGCACTCATCACTGCTTTGTGCATAGCACCCAGAAAACCCACTTATCACTGTGCATCACCCCCATAGTCCGCATGGGCATCTAATTAGATAGACAACTAATCTTGACTCACAATTTAGATGGTGTTGGATCTTTATTGCCTTACCGCTATGAGGATGAGAGAATGTGGCACCCTGTTGGAGAAACTGACAGTTAATACAGCCGTGACAATAGTATACTCCAGGTTTTTGTGCCAGCCAAGTTTTTTACCGATGCATATTTCTATGGGTCATATTTCAGGGTCAGCATCTGTTAGTATATCGCCCAAATTTGGACCTCGTTTATAGCAAAACAGTGGGGCTCCACAGAAAAAATCCCAATCTTCTTATCATTCTCCAGTATATCGTAGTGTTTTTTTTACACTATTTTTGATGGAACTGGATGCAGTCGTGTACGAGGTAACTATATTAAAACGTGATGACTCCAAACTCTTTGTATTTGTTGTCAACAGGGTACTTCTGTCTATCTGCTTCACTTTTGTCAGGGCCTCCACTATGTCTGTTGAACTGTATCCTCTTTCGTAGAATTTTTTGGCCATCTGTAACAAAGCCCCATCCACCAGTTCTGGATCGCTCACAATCCTCTTTACCCGTAAAAGTTGAGAATAGGGTAAACCCCTTTTGAGGGGAACTGGATGGTGGCTAGAGGCATGTAGCAGCGTATTCTTATCCGTAGGTTTGAGATGAACCCGTGTAGACAATTTACCATCATTTTTGTATATGACCATATCCAGGAACGTAATTTCTTGTTGGCTGAAGCTCATGGTACTGTAAACCTAATTGTTGAGGGTATGGTATTCAAGTATTTGAAATATTCCAGAAGTTGTTCTTCTGTGCCCCCCCCCCCCAAATTATAAATACGTCATCTATGTACCAAACATATTTCTTAATACATCGTGTGTGAGGAGCATCATGTAACACGTGTGTCTGTTCATACATATCCATTTATAGGTTCGTATATGAAGGCGCCATGTTCGAACCCATAGCCGTTCCCATGAGATGCAAGAAATAATTGCGTTCAAATTTGAAGAAATTTTTGTGTAAGATAATCTTGACAAGCAATAAGAGAAACTCCTTGGGGGACCCAATGTAGTCTTCATAGCTCGTCAGTTTGCTCCTAATTGCCTCCAATCCATCGCTATGTGGTATACTAGTGTACAGACTGGACACATCCAGTGTAACTAGTATACAATTAGTGGGATCAAATGTTAAATTGCTCATCTTTACAATGAAGTCAGTCGTGTCCCTGATGTAAGTCTCCATCTTTACCACTAGTGGACTTTTTTCTCCAGCCACTAGTGGTGAAGAAGTGCTGGATCTGACAGTTGGGCACTCTTGCCCCTGGTGTATTAAATGAATGTCTAGATGCAAGTACATTGGTGCAGCTCTGATACTCCTCTGCTCCCACCATTTAGGATCTTGGTTATATTGTTATACTCTGTGTTCCTCTGCTCCTCTCTTTAAATAGATATAATACAATGTATGTCTTTATACAGTATCTTTATGTTCTCTCAGAACAAAATGTTTATATGCATTAGGACAAAATTTTATAAACATAAGGTCGCTTTCTCCCATTTCCGTGTAAGGTTATACCATCTATATCACTATAGCCTATATTATAACTATCCATCTATATATATGAGGTATGACCTTCAGGAATTCAAAACAACCATTTGGTGTCTGACAAAATTCATAATCATTTTAGTTTTTTATTTAGATTTATATATTTTTTATTCACATTATATATTCCTTTGTTGTATTTATGATTATAATCTGAATCTTGTTATTATTATGTATGTCAATCTATAGTGACTGAGTCACATTACATTTTATTTTGTTTATTTTATATATTGGTTTCAGCATTTTTTGCTATTAGGACGTTTACATTTATAATTATTTTTTCCACTTTTTGGTCTTTTCTATATTAATATGTCCAATTCTATATTATCTTTCCCTATGGCATGTAATATATATGGGTTATTGCCTATTTAAATGTCCCCCTTATTAGGTAGATAACGTCTTTGTGTTTTGATTTACTATCATGTGATGAATTATTTGACTTTAGGAATGTTTGTCCCTTGGTTATTCCTATTCTCCTCCCTTTATATATTCTAACCCAAAATAGTTTCTGTTTATATTATGCCTTCACTTTGTGACAGCATGCTCGTTCATCTAGGACAATAGCCTGCTATGATAGGCTTATCCATTTGAACTCTGAACCTATTGAAGGACACAATCTAGTTACCTAGCAACCGGCTGCTATAAATCCCTAGTGAGGGCAGGATTCACCAGCAACCCTTTGAGAAAGTCACAGCACGTGACGAAACGCGTTAGGGAACGGAACTGCGTCAGCACGCAAGCGCATGACGGGCCGTATCGAGCGCTGATACACATTGCAGCCAGCAGAGATTGGAGATTTTCCTAAAACTCAAAGACTGCATCATTGATTTTAAGGAGCCTTTCTACTCATGCACCAGAGAACATCTACAGTACCAGCAGCTTCCAGTGAGATTTGGACTGCAGGGTCTGGAGGCTGAGTGACCAGAGTTGGCGGTGATATATTTCACACACTGCTTGATTTTAACCTACCATTGTGAGTGGATTTTCTACCCCCCTCCCCCAACCTTTCCCAAGAAATGTACTGTATTATGCTATGTGGCGTGCGCTCTCTCTCTTTTTTCTTTTCTAATATATATATATATATTTTTTTTTTATATATATATTATATATATATATATATATATATATATATATATACACACTGTATATGCCTCGTCAAGGGTTAAGTCCTACACTCAGTACAATCATTTGAATACCACTTTAGAGAAGTTATATTTTTATATTTTTTTTATATAAAAAGTTATATTTTTTTAAATATATATATACACACACTGTATATGCCTCGTGAAGGGTTAAGTCCTACACTCAGTACAATCATTTGGATATCACTTTAGACCTGCTCTTTTGGCTTCTAGGCTATTCCCTTAAATAACGCTATGATAATCATGGACTGGATTTGAGTAACCAGGTTTTGATGCAACTTAATTATCGTAACTGTATATCCATGTCCTAACATTAACGGAGGTTTGTGGATAAGAAGTATTAGGTTAATGGCTCATTATTATATGATTTGCATTTGAGTAAGCCAGACATCTGATACAAATTAATCACCGTGGTGGATGTGCTTTACAACATTTAACGGACCTCTAAGGATCTACCTCAATGTGAATTTACAATAAGAAGCATTTATTCTTATTATATTTATGCAATAGTTATTTTTGTTAATTTGTTCGTATTTGTATTATAAATATAGGAGATTAAGGAGCACATTTATCAAGTTCCGATATAGGTTATCACACCAATTCTGAAGTTCTTATCTGCCATGTTTATTAAGTGATGTTTTGCTATAAGAAACCTTTTGGCACCAGAGTAGCAAAAAGTGCTCGCGCTGAAAAAAACCACTAGAATGCCAATGCATTACCGCTATGAGGATGTACAAGTTTGTATTTCAAGCGTGTCGCCGGGTCACGGAGCAGCGCGGAAGCTAGCATGTTCCACAATTCGCGAAGCCTTACATTTCTAACTGACTTGCAGCTAGAAACTTCAAATATCTGCAGTTCATTATCGAGGAGACATATTTTGGTTTTGAGGCTCTAATGTGTGAAACATAGAAATATTACAGTATTCCTCTGTCAATATTATTACCAGATTGGATTTTATCATAAATATATACTTATTTTACATCGAGGCAGCCAGCTTCTTGCTATTAATAACATAACTCTGTAAAAATGGTAATAAAACTGTCTTGCTAATGCGAAGAGAAAAGCATCAGGGCAGTTTGTTATAAACCTTGCTAATGCACTCAATAAATAATGTCATTTCCCCTTAGGAGAGGGGCTTCAGTATTTCACAACATTTAAATTCTGTATATCAACAAGATATTTATTCCAAGTAAGTGTCTTGGTTGACATTTCAAGATATTTATGTTTATGTAAAGTGTTTATGAATACTATCTTCAGGTGTTTGTTTGAGATTGTTATTAAAAGTCAATGGTTATAAAGTATAAGCATCACTTGAATTATCTGGTTATGCAAAAGCAACAACTTTAAGAGAAAGAAAAATAAATATTTGTGTCTCATAATAAACAAACTTCTACAGTACATGTCAGATCATCAAATACAAGAACATATATATTGCATGAATTGTGTTTGGTGCCTCATTAATTTGTACAACACAGCCCAAAACAATATAATTAAAGAGTGGAGTTGGTTTGCAGTTGGTTCTACTGTATATATGCCATAGTCCTTTTAATGGGAGTATTTGACTGATCGTAATGCAATGTGCCGCTTGAAGTCTATATAGACTCAGCCCATAAACATGATATAAAACTGTTATAGTAACTAATTATAATGTACAATGATTAGATTTGCTTCACTTTATCCTATATAACTATGACTGCACATTTCATGAATCTAGCATTGTATGGCAATTCCAATTCTCAAAGGTTAGAACTTACAGTATAATGTAGCTCAAAGCATAAGATGCAAATTTGCTCATTTTTTTCACCGGTAGAATATTTGACAATTTTTTAAAAGTCAGGGTAAATTTTGAAACTTTAATAATAATAATAGTTAATTAGTAGTGATATGTTAAAGATGCAATAATATTTGACTCACAGCCAGTCTCAGACAATCCTCCTTTGACCCTCCTTTCTTGCTGGTTCATGAACACTGATAGTAAGTAACTTCTTGCCTTTTCAACTCTGCTCAATCAGGAATTTATTTAAAACACCATGGAAGATCTGACATTGTAGTGTGAGGGATTAAACTCTTCACCCTTTCACAGGGCCATACTGTATTTGTTAAGGAGTCTTCTGCCACATGACATAGTTGCTAGATCCCTTATAGCCTATTCAAGTCAATGGGGTATTTCAGTGCTGACATGACACTTTAGATAGAGGAGTTCTTAGTCAATACAGTATGTCCGAGTAAAAAATTTGATCAGATAAAGTATTTTAATCTACACATTTATAGAAGTAAAATATTTGTGACACTCACTTTACCAAACTGTCATGTAACATCAAGGGGAAAGATCATGTAAAATAGGCTGTTACTTACCATCTCCTTCTATACATGTTCTTTTTGATCCTCTTTCACTACAGTGGGTGCACATACTGTACAGCAACAATTAATGGGGTTGGGTAGATCTACTAAAATGAAGTCATCAGGCAATGCAATGATTTGCATAGGGAGGTGTGTTATTGGTTGTAGACATAGTAGTGTTACGAATGCAATGTACTCATTGTTTAGTACAGTAAGTGCTGGATGTTGTTGCTATATGAAAGGTGTTTGTAAGTTGGTGTTTTTAGAAAGCACCCAACCCATCTTCCAGTGCTGTATTCACTATACAGATGTAGTAAGACTTACTGTCACTGTGATCACAGGAATCGAAGGGAAAATCCCTTACTTTATCTGCATTTTCCAGACGTGGTGACCATAACTGAGCCGCGGAGGAGCCACGGCCTGAAAAATGGAGTTTAGCATGGCCGTAGTACTCTGCATTAATGATAGGCAGCGCTAGTATGTTAGTGTGTGTCCTTAATCTAAATGCAATGTAACCCATCCCTCATTCCTGTTAATTTCATTGTAACCCACCAATTTTTCCCCTTAAAACTTCACATGACTAAAAACAATTTTTAAAGTATGACATTTTTTTATTAGAGTACAGTAAATGTCAGTTTAGAGATAAAAAATAAAGACTTGGTGAAACAATACAATTTTCTTTAATCTTCTCACAAAAGTATAATCTTCTTACAATAATACTGCTGCGGCACATCTGAGTCTAACACATCGCCGGTTTTTCCCTGGCTTTTTCCTGGAATGTGACGCACTTTACCTGGAGCCTGCCGCATTCATCTTGCGTTCCCAGCCATGGGTCATGTGCGGGTCATGTGCGGTTGACGCGCGGTTGACGCGCGGTTGATGCGTTTATTGAGAATGGTTCGGATTTAATAGGTGGACATTCTTCACGTGTCCGCCAGATGGCAGATATTCATGAATTGTAATGCGCATGCGCTTCAGTAATGTGTCGACTTGCAGGTGTTTCGTTTAAAAAAGTTACCACAGCAATAAGCAATATTATTAGTTGAGCAGCTTCTACAGTACTGTACTGCAGATACTGAACTATTGGTGGAACGCTAGGCGCATGCGCATTGGAACCTTCTTGAAACGCATACAGTATGCTTGTCATTACATCGATGTTAGGCGCATGCGCATGTGAACAGGAGACGCCCCCCGAGAAAATTATTGCTGGGACTGGCTGGGAACTTCTTTAGACCATTACAGTAAAACTTTTCTTTTATTTTTTCCTCAGAAAAGAAAACGGCTAATGGAGGGATTTCAATGGATAATATCGCTTTGTGTAACAATGCCTGCACATTGCTGAATCGGATTAAAAAACCCATGTACCAGAGTCTACAGTTTAGTGGCTGATGTACACTATGATGATGTTTTCCGGCCGTACAGTATACAAAACTCTAAAGGGGAATGGGACCTCTCATCCTATAATGTACATTAGGTAATTAGTATGGGCAGGTGCTCTAAGGGACAAAATGGCATATATTATCGGTGTGATCCAAGAAGGATCGAAAAGAATCCCCAAAATTTAGCACTCAGTGCCGGAAAATATTCGTCTGGATAACAGTGATCCAACAGGAGGAAATTACCTGTATTTAACTGTATAGGGAATTAATAGCCCTTCTAGTACCAATAAGTCCAAAGAAAAATAATAAAGTTTTATTCAAGTAAATACTTATTAAAAACACATACACATCATTCAAAACTTGTTAAAAAACCCCGTTCGGAGGTGGCTGGTGTGGTCAATATTCTTGCTGGATTGTCTCTATTAGTATAATCCTGCTGACTCACATACATCCACATCGGTATTGTCTATTGAGAACCGAAGTGGTATTGTGATCCTGCAGAGGGTATCCGCAATTATGAACTGATTAGTATCAGACAGTGTATACACAGGCTTAATAAGGTATCTATTTGTCTTTACACAGAAAGTTATCCTATTGATGTTACTATATATCAGAGTGTGTACTAGTATTGAAACATTCTTGTATACACATTAGCCATATATAGATACAGATCAGTAGCGCATAGTAAATAGCTTTCCTGCGGTCTTGGTCGCCGTGTTGTCTCCTGTTGTGGTCTTGACGGGGTTGTCATGTCCTCCTCAACGGCATACATGTACACTACATCTTCTGGTGGAGGGGGTGCGCTTGGTGATGGAAGGGGGTTGATACTCCCATTCATCACATCCATGTCACCCCCCTGCTCCGGCATCGGGGAATCAGGGGCATTAACACCAAGCAAACGATGTATACCCACTATGTCAGCTTCTATCTTCTCCATCCGTCGATCCATCCGTTGATCCAAATCTAGCATCCGTTGATCCATATGTATCATCCGTTGATCCATACAGTGGCGTCCGCCTTTAGTCTAAATCGGCTAGATCCGCGATTTTCAGATTATCCCGGTTATGTGCGGTTTTGTGTCGTTTTTGCCCATAGTGAACTGCGTTATTTTCGCGCTCGTGATATTAGCATTTTATTCTCGCTGTCTGCAATACTGCAAGGCCGTGTAAAAATTCAGGGGGGCGTTTGCGAGCTGTTGTCTTGGAAGTCTAATACCTTCGTGGTTCAACCTACGTCAGTACACAGTCTGTGTGTGCGCGCGCAGTAATCGTACATTTGCATATTTAAAGTATACATGCATTTGCAGTGCTGTTCTGCAGTACAGTACAGTATGTCTCATTTGAAAATTGTTGAAACGCATAGGCGTGTACTGTACTGTAACTGTGTCACATTTTGTCAAATACAGCGCTCTCCCCTTGCTCGGGATAATTAACTGCACTGCAGGGTATTTCAACTTATCTTCTGTGCAATGCAGTAAATCTCTCCCACACCATTCCTTTGAACGTGTGTCTTTCTGGTTTCAACCACATTCCTGCTTGACAGCAGGAATTTACTGCGCATGCGCCTATAACTTCGCCCACCACTGCTTGCTTGAGTGAGTGAAAAAAAATGTTTTATTGTAATTTTTACATTTTTATTTTCTCCACAAGCCTGCAAAAACCATCTTACTGTATTACGATATTGAATCTGTGCTGTACAGTAGCTTTTGTCTGCGACCCTGTGCGTTTGACTGCACATGGTTGATTTGTGTGTTTTTTACGTACTTTATTTGGGGGTGTATTATTATGATGAACTGCCTTTTGAAATCTAGCCATTGTGTTCTTAATCCGTCCATAGCCGAGCTACAGTACAAAGCCTCACTGCGCCTGCGTGTAATTCTCTTTGAGACAGGAGCTTTGAGGCTTTGTTTACGGCAACGTTTTGGAAAATCCCTTCTCAAATTTGATTTGCACAGAGCATCACCTTGATATTATAATAATAATAATAATAATAATAGCATGTTTTTGTATAGCGCTGTTAGTTACAGTATACGTAGCACTTTACAGATACATTTTGCAGGCACAGGTCCCTCCCTGTCCCGTGGAGCTCACAATCTACTGAATGTTTTTGGTGCCTGAGGCACAGGGAGATAAAGTGACTTGCTTTTTATGTACTGTATTTGGGGGTTGTATTTGGGGCTTTATTGATCAAATTATTATGATGAATTGCCTTTTGAAATTACTGTACTCTTCTCTACAGTATGTAATTTCTTTGAACTGCAGCACAACTAATCCTTCATCCCTCCCCCACGCACACAAAAACTCTTTTTGACAGACACCTCCACAGAGTCATTAATTTTCTGAAGTTAGTCATTGTGTTTTTAATCCGTCCCTAGCCGAGCGTCAATCGCCTCACTTTGCCTGCGTGTACTCTAAGCCTCTTTGAGATGGGAGCTAGCTGATTACTGCACATGACTCACCCAACCCCCCAAAGCTTTTGAGGCTTTGTTTATGGTAACGCTTTGGAAAATCCCTTCTCGAATTTGAAATGTAAATCTGATGTGCACAGCATTGTGAGAATTGAGAGTTAAAAAAACATTAACTTATTCATGTTGTTTTGTCATTCATTCGTATACTGTAGGGGTGGGGGTGGGAGGGGTTGTTGTTGTCAATGATTATGATTACCAGGAATGTGAATAAATATATATTTTACTTCATCAGGAACAAAAAAATAAAAATATAAAAATAATCATGAATAATACATAATGCATTCTTTAAGTTCTTCTGGCAGATTGAAATTGGATAAACATTTAGAAAACATTTGTAAAACATGGAGAAACATGAATTATGCACATTTATAAGAATATTATTTAAAAATATATACTGTAATATATATATATATATATATATATATATAGCAACTGTAAATATTACTGTATGTTCATTTGCATGTCTTAGACAGGTCTGCAACCCTGTCTTTCCCCCTTGTCACCCAGCATACAGCGCTTCCACTGCAGCAAGGGATTCTGGGAAATTACATGCAAATGAGCACTCAGTGCCACCTTTTGTCTCAAGCTCGTATTACACAAGCCAATGCATGCTGTTTTAAACACAGCTTTTAGACAGAGGCTGGGATGAGATGAGATGCAAAGCCATTAAACCCACTCACAGACATGTTTCAACCTTGATGGGTATCATCAGTTTGAGGTTGGTCTTAATGGCAAAGCAGGTTTGAGACTAGACTAGGTAATCACCACTACTATTAAGGTTATGGTGGGTAAAAAAAGTGACAAAAACCCTCCACAGTAAAGCATAAAGCAATTGTAAATATTACTGTATGTTCATTTGCATGTCTTAGACAGGTCTGCAACCCTGTCTTTCCCCATTGTCACCCAGCATACAGCGCTTCCACTGCAGCAAGGGATTCTGGGAAATGACATGCAAATGAGCACACAGTGTCACTTTTTGCCTCAATAACCATTTTTAACATGGTTCCCTATAGGCTTAAGCTTGCTGCATGGTCACAGCTTTGAGCACAGCCAGGGTTAAGGTGCATACCCAGAAAACCACCCACAGACAGCTGTTTCGACCTTGATGGGTCTCATCAGTGTGGGGTTGATTTTACTGGGAATACAAGAGAGGCTATGGGATAGGCTACACCATAATACTTAGTTAAGTTATGGTGAGTAAAAAAAGTGACCAAAACCCTCCACAGGAAAGCAAATATGCAAATATAACTGTATGCTCATCTGCATGTCTTAGGCAGGTCTATATATATATATATACAGTATACATAGTAATATTATTTTTTCCATCTTTATCTTTTTCCTCATTCAGTGTACAGTACAGTAGTTCATTGAGAGATATAGGTTTTGTGTACATCAATACTGCTGTTTATTTTCTGTACATTTTACTGTACAAAAATTATTACTGGACAAAAAACCCCACCTCCACCAAGGCCACCCTTTTTTCCTGAAATGACAAGAAAACAAAAAATTAGTGCAGTTATGTGCGTACTGTATTATGACATTGTGTGATGTGTAGTACTACTGTAGATGGCTGGTGCTGCTTTCTCTGGAAAGAAAAAAATTGAGCAGTTAGTAGGCAGTTACTGTAGTACTGTCAAACTAGTCTACTGTATACTGGAACTACTGTATACTTTGACTACTGTTAAATACTATGTACTGTAACCTGATGGCTGGTGCTGCTCTCTCTGTAAAGAAAAAACTGTAACTACTGTATACTCTGACTATTGGGAAAGAAAAAATCTGAGCCATACTTACCTGTATCATACTGTACTTACAATACTACAGCACAGTACTACTTTCCTGATGCTGGCCCATTACGCGCGATCACAATGGGCAACACAGGGGCAATATGGTCTATATATTTATTGCAACGTTCCACGGTGAGTACATCGTTCCAAAAACTCATTATGCCTTTCAACAACTCATCCTTTTTGGAGGGTTTCGCCACTTTCCAGATATGGTCCTTCAGCTGATGCCAGAACATTTCGATCGGATTGAAGTCTGGCGATCTGTCATTGGAAAAAAAGGACAATTAGTTTAAGAGATACAGTACACAGTAAAAACAGTGGGGGAAAAAATGAGACACGGTCTACTGCACTTACTCCGCTGGCGTCTTCACCTAGTTGATACCGCGCTCAAGGATATGCGCTGTTGACGCGGGGTGTGCTTTGCATCGTTGTCCTGGTAGAAGTGTTGACCATTGGTGAACTCGTGTGTGATGTATTGCACTATCTCGGGCACAATGTTGTCTTGGAAGAAAGCTTTATTCATTATTCCTATAACAAGAAAAGAAAAGTGCTCAAAAAACTGCACAATGGTACAGTACAGTGCATACAGTAAGGTTACACTAGTAAAGGACAGTGCATAAGGCCACATTATATTTGATATATTTTACCTTCAAAGATGACAATGCATCCTGGTCCACGTCTGGAGATGGCACCCCACACATGCAGCTTCATGGGGTGTTTTGGCCGAGGCTTCAAAGATATGCGGCCTTTTTTGTGGAATGCAAAGCTTGCAAATCTCTCTGGCGACACAGTAGATTTATCAGTGAGGATGCAATCCTGGAAAGTCTCCCCACTGTCGATCCATGCCTGGGCCTGGACTACTCTTTTGATTTTGTTTGCGTCCTGTATCATGGGGTACGCTCTGTAATGACAAGGAATAAATAATTTTAGCGGTACAGTACAGTTTCCTAAACAACACTTTTACCTCCTGTACTATCCAGAACTAACCTCACACGTCCATATTTCCATCCAATGCTGCGTCTCATCTTCTTTATGCTGCTCTCGGATACAGTCAGATTGTGCTTTTCCTGCAAAGTGTTTTAGACCCTTAATGCACTCTTCTCATCATTCTCCTCACTTATTTTGTCCACCAGAAGAGTTGTCTCCCTACAATGTAAAGAAAATATATTGTTTTATTAATATGCAGCAATATAAAATTTATATATAAATATACAAAATATATATACTGTTGAAATATAAATATAAACATACAAAATATGAATACTGTTGTAATATAAATATACAAAATATATATACTGTGTAATATAAATATACAAAATATATACTGTTATAATATAAATATAAATGTAAAAAATATATACTGTATACTGTACTGATATAAATATAAATATACAAAATATATATACTGTTGTAATATAAATATACAAAATATATATACTGTTGTAATATAAATATAAATATACAAAATATATACTGTATACTGTACTGATATAAATATAAATATACAAATATATATACTGTTGTAATATAAATATAAATATACAAAATATATACTGTATACTGTACTGATATAAATATAAATATACAAAATATATATACTGTTGTAATATAAATATAAAAATATATATACTGTTGTAATATAAATATAAATATACAAAATATATACTGTATACTGTACTGATATAAATATAAATATACAAAATATATATACTGTTGTAATATAAATATACAAAATATGTATACTGTTGTAATATAAATATAAATATACAAAATATATACTGTATATATTTCTGATATAAATATAAATATACAAAATATATATATACTGTTATAATAAAAATATACAACATATATATACTGTTGTAATATAAATATAAATATGCAAAATATATACTGTATACTGTACTGATATAAATATAAATATACAAAATATATATACTGTTGTAATATAAATATACAAAATATATATACTGTTGTAATATAAATATAAATATACAAAATATATACTGTATACTGTACTGCTATAAATATAATATACAAAATATATATACTGTTGTAATAAAAATATACAAAATATATATACTGTTGTAATATAAATATAAATATACAAAATATATATACTGTTGTAATATAAATATAAATATACAAAATATATACTGTAAACTGTACTGATATAAATATACAAAATATATATACTGCTGTAATATAAATATACAAAATATATATACTGTTGTAATATAAATATAAATATACAAAATATATATACTGTTGTAATATAAATATAAATATACAAAATATATACTGTATACTGTACTGATATAAATATAAATATACAAAATATATATACTGTTGTAATATAAATATACAAAATATATACTGTTGTAATATAAATATACAAACTATATATACTGTTGTAATATAAATATAAATATACAAAATATATATACTGTTGTAATATAAATATAAATATACAAAATATATACTGTATACTGTACTGATATAAATATAAATATACAAAATATATATACTGTTGTAATATAAATATACAAAATATATACTGTTGTAATATAAATATACAAACTATATATACTGTTGTAATATAAATATAAATATACAAAATATATACTGTTGTAATATAAATATAAATATACAAAATAAATACTGTATACTGTACTGATATAAATATAAATATACAAAATATATATACTGTTGTAATATAAATATACAAAATATATACTGTTGTAATATAAATATACAAACTATATATACTGTTGTAATATAAATATAAATATACAAAATATATACTGTTGTAATATAAATATAAATATACAAAATATATACTGTAAACTGTACTGATATAAATATACAAAATATATATACTGCTGTAATATAAATATACAAAATATATATACTGTTGTAATATAAATATAAATATACAAAATATATATACTGTTGTAATATAAATATAAATATACAAAATATATACTGTATACTGTACTGATATAAATATAAATATACAAACTATATATACTGTTGTAATATATATAAATATACAAAATATATACTGTATACTGTACTGATATAAATATACAAAATATATATATATACTGTTGTAATAGAAATATACAAAATATATATACTGTTGTAATATAAATATAAATATACAAAATATATATACTGTTGTAATATAAATATAAATATACACAATATATACTGTAAACTGTACTGATATAAATATAAATATACAAAATATAAATACTGTTGTAATATAAATATAAATATACAAAATATATATACTGTTGTAATTTAAATCTACAGAAATAACAAAAATATTTGATTTAAATGAAAATTATTTTTTTTTTAAAGTTGTATAAATATACTTAAGCGTTAGTTACCCTTGGTGCCCTTTTGCGGTCTCTGTTTTTTCCGTGTGCATGATAGCTCATGGTGGTTGCTGGCACAACGATGCCAGAAGTAGCTAACCTGCGTTGGATAGCAGCAATTCGGTGTCCGCTCGTGCACATGTCCTTAATTCGCATGCTGAGCTCCTTGGAAATCTTTTTAACAGGCATTGCTGCGAGTATGGAAAATAGCTGAAGCGCTCAAATGCAGGTATTTCTCAAAATGATAATAAGCCAGACCACTGTACCAGGGTACTAACAATTGATATAGTACCTATTGTGTCATATAATGGGTACTATCCTCCTGAAGACAGGTGGTGTGTGGTGCAACCCACTCACCATCAGTCTCATTGGCAGGTTCCCCTGAAAAATATGCAAATACTCACATCCTGGTAGGGCAGGCAGGCAGGCTGTGCAGCTACTCAATGCAATACAGGGAAAAGGGAGACCAAAAAGCGCAGCAATTCGGTGTCCGCTCGTGTACATGTCCTTAATTCGCATGCTGAGCTCCTTGGAAATCTTTTTAACAGGCATTGCTGCGAGTAGAAAGAAATACAAACACAAGAATGTATATTCGATGTTTAGTCGATGTGTATTCAATGTGCAGTGAATCCACAAAATGGATGGTGTATTTATACGGTAATGACTCACATTAGAGTGCGCCCACTTTCAACACCTGTACCTGGTCGCCATGTATAAAAGGTTACACACTTTGTATAGCCCACCACTCGATGATCTTTATCTGAACTTGCCATTGTCCAGATACTGCATTGTGCCACCTGTTTCCATGGATCAACCCCGATTCTACGGAAGCATGAAACCCACTCGCCTCTGCCGTGCCTGTCAAGCAGAAAAAGCAAAAGGCGGTTGCCGTTTCCACGGTAATGCAAAAGCGACAGGCTAAAGCCAATAGAGAAAACCTTCTGCTGATCCCTAAGGCTAAGGGTTTTCAAAGACGTAAGCCTTATTATGTCAAGAAGATATACGGTGATGTACTCTCGACGCAAAAAGATTGGCAGCCAACCCATCGAACCCAGACCACTTCCTCACATACGCTTCGATGACTCTGCCACCGCTGTCCTGGAAATCTTCAGCCTGTCTTCTCCACCCATCGTCCTTGACGCTGCCGCCGCCCTCACGGAAACCCACAGGCCATCTTCTCCGGTTCTATTCGATGATGCTGCGTCTGAAATCCACGGGTCACTTTCTCCTTTGCTCTTAGATGACTCTGCTTCTCGCCCAGAAATCCAAAGGTCACTTTCTCCATCCCTCTTCGACGACGCTGCCGCTTCTCCTCTACCGGATATCCACAGGTCACCTCCTCCACTCTTCTTCGATGTCACTGCCGTTTCTCTCCATGGAACCCCCATCTCGTCCTCCGTTGCACCCATCCACCCAGATGTTCACAGGCAATGCACAAGAAGCAGCTCGTTAGACCGGATGCTGAATGGGATAACTGTGGATCTAACCGGGAATTCTATTGTGCTAGCAAAGATAGATCTGCTTCCGGAGACCATGCTAAATGTGGAGCAACGGATGCTTCAAATGGATCAACGGATGATACATATGGATCAAAGGATGCAACATATGGATCAACGGATGGATCGACGGATGAAGAAGATAGAGGCTGACATAGCGGGCATACATTATTTGCTCGGTGTTAATGCCCCTGTTTCCCGACGCTGGAGCAGGGGGGTGACATGGATGTGATGAATGGGACCTTCGACCCCCTTCCATCACCAAGCGCACCCCCTCCACCAGAAGATGTAGTGTACATGTATGCCGTTGAGGAGGACATGACAACCCCGTCAAGACCACGCCAGGAGACAACTCGGCGAGCAAGACCGGAGGAAATCTTCCTCCCAGACAACCTACCATCGTCCGTCGCCTCGCGCACATCCGCTCCCAAAAGACCTACGGTCGCTCGCATCGATACGGTGCCCGACATCACCCTGTGCGATCTACCACCGGCACTCAGGGTGAAGAGTGCTGGTGCACCCCACAAGTATGCCTTGTTACTTTTTAAGCACCATGTTCCCTACTCGTTGTACTGCGACTGGGCCTTCAAAGTGAACTACGACGTAAATCGCGTAAAAAAGGGTCTTCCTGCCGATTTAAGACGGAACATTCGGGATGAAATGCGGCACTTTTATCCAATTACAGATCCTGTAATGAAAGGCATTCGACACTGCATTAATGGCGTTTTGTTCCATGCAAGGAATCGGCCATGGACGGACAATGCGGAGGACTTTCTGTAAGACAATACTGTTGTGCTGAACTGTATTGTACTCTACATGATTTGACCTGCTGTACTTAAATAAAGGAGATGTTGTTGTGTGGTTTTTTTACTTCTATTTATACAGAAATGTTTTAACTTGTTGTCCACACACATAGGACCTGCACAATTCCAGTCTCTGAGGCGCAAACAGGCACAGTGTTCAAGGTTGTCCTGAAAACCTGCCCTGTTTTGCTGCCCTCGAGGACTGTAGTGGTGCAGGTCTGACTGACAGTTTTGCACACCGTCCCACTGTACTTTATATGTTTCTTTAATAAAGGAGATGTTTCGTTTGTATACTGTATTTTATGAATAAAGTTTTTTTTGTAATCACAGGTAAGGCCATGGACGGACAATGCGGAGGACTTTCTGTAAGACCATACTGTTGTGCTGAATTGTATTGTACTCTACATTATTTGACCTGCTGTACTTAAATAAAGAGATGTTGTGTGTTTTTTTACTTGTATTTATACAGAAATGTTTTAACTTGCTGTCCACACACACAGGACCTGCACAATTCCAGTCCCTAGGGGCCGCAAACAGGCACGGTTTTCAAAGGTTACCCTGAAAACCCACCCTGTTTGCTGCCCTCAAGGACTGTACTGGTGCAGACTTTTTTGCACACCATCCCACTGTACAGTATATGTTTTGACTTGCCGTTCTTTAATTAAGGAGATCTTGCGTTATGCTTATTTTATGAATAAAGAATTTGTTTTTAAAACATGTGACTGTAAACCATATTGACTGACATAAATGTTTTCACAAATGTAGCAGTAAACCATACACCTGTTGATGTTTTGAATTGCTGTGCACTTAAAATGTTTCTACATTGTACAGTATTTGTAAATAAATGTTTTTGTACTTACTCCACCAATAAAAGAACATGTTGATTTGTTTTACATTGTTCCATTTGCTCCTTTGCTACTGTAACAAAATACTGTGTTTCTAGAATGTCGAGGCATACTGCACTGTATACTGTAGGCATGCTCAGTATAAGAGTATTAAAAAATATAGAAGACACAAACTGTACATGTAGAATAAATGCATAGTTTTTTTTTCTCGTGTTTATTACACAGTATACTGTACTGTATATAAAAAAGTATTGTACAGTATACTGTACGGCCGGAAAACATCAGCAAACTGTTTTAGGTACTGAATTCTATCCTAATCAAGAACAGTGGCAACTAAACTGTAGACTCCGGTACGTGGGTTTTTAAATCCGATTCAGCAATGTGCAGGCATTTTTACTCAAAGCGATATTATCCATCGAAATCCCTCCATTAGCCGTTTTCTTTTCTGAGGAAAAACAAAAAGAAAAGTTTTACTGTAATGGTCTAAAGAAGTTCCCAGCCACTCCCACCAATAATTTTCTCGGGGGGCGTCTCCTGTTCACATGCGCATGCGCCTACCGTCGATGTAATGACACGCATACTGTATGCGTTTCAAAAAGGTACCAATGCGCATGCGCCTAGCGTTCCACCAATAGTTCAGTATCTGCAGTACAGTACTGTAGAAGCCGCTCAGCTAATAATATTGCTTAAAGGAGAATCGCTTGACTTTTGAATCGCACCGATATTGATACTGTATTGTCAAAATAAAAAAAACACAGAAAATAATACGGCAACAATACTCACCATAGAATTTCCCATTCAGCTGGCGCCGGCGCTGGTCCACTGCCACTCCAGCGTTCTTGATCATCCACGTCGATCGTTTGCAGCGGGACTAGTCGCATTTTGCCGTCATCATGATCATAGATACAGGAAAAATACGGTAGATACACACCAATACCCTCCAACAAATTGTGGCTCAATACGATAAAAACAGGGATGGCTACATAACCTTTTCCTTATTGCACGCTTCCACGTATGAGGAGTTGGCGAAAATTTGTAAAAGTCATAGTTTTCGACAAAATACTGATAAATTTGAACAACTGTTGCCATCCTATCCTCTGTTGCATTAATCGCGGCCCATATCAAATACGCGTAACTTCTGTCGGGTTATGGGAAAGCGGGCTGCACTTGAACACTCATGGCGGGCGGGTCTCTGGAGAATACTGTATCCGAAACTGGTCTTTGTCTTTCTTTAATATGAAAAGCCTAAATTGATACATTTTTGCAACCTCTTCCTTCAGTCTCAAGGCCAAGTTACAATAGCACACTGTGGTATCTTTTTTAAACAAAACACCTGCAAGTCGACACATTACTGAAGCGCATGCGCATTACAATTCATGAATATCTGCCATCTGGTGGACATGCGAAGAATTGCAACCTATTAAATCCAAACCATTCTCAATAAACGCATCAACCGCGCGTCAACCGCGCATGACCCGTGGCTGTGAACGCAAAATGAACGCGGCATGCGCCAGGTGAAGAGTGTCGCATTCCAGGAAAAAGCTAGGGAAAAAACGGCGATTTGTTAGAATAAAAGCTGCCGCAGCAGTATGTAGCATCCGTTGCTCAACATTTAACATGGTCTCCAGAAGCAGATCTATCTTTGCTAGCACAATAGAGTTCCCGGGGAGATGCACACTTATCCCATTCAGCATCCAGTCTAACGAGTGTCTTCTTGTGCATGGCGTGTGGACATCTGGGTGGATGGGTGCAACGGAGGATGATATGGGGGTTCCATGGAGAGAAGCGACAGTGACATCGAAGAAGGGTGGAGGAGGTGACCTGTGGATATCCGGTAGAGGAGAAGTGGCAGCGTCGTCGAAGAGGGATGGAGAAAGTGACCTTTGGATTTCTGGGCGAGAAGCAGAGTCGTCTAAGAGCAAAGGAGAAAGTGACCCATGGATTTCAGAGGCGGCAGCGTCGTCGGATAGAACCGGAGAAGATGGCCTGTGGGTTTCTGGGAGGGCGGCGACAGCGTCGAGGACGAGGGGTGGAAAAGACGGGCTGAAGATTTCCGGGACAGCGGCGGCAGAGTCGTCGAAGCGTATGTGAGGAAGTGGTCTGCGGGTTTGATGGGTTGGCTCCCATTCGTTTTGCGTCGAGAGTACATCACCGTATATCTTCTTGACATAATAAGGCTGACGTCTATGAAAACCCTTAGCCTTTGGGGTCAGCAGAAGGTTTTCTTTATTGGCCTTAGCCTGTCGCTTTTGCCTTGGCGTGGAAACGGCAACCGCCTTTCGCTTTTATGCATTACAGGCACGGCAGAGGCGAGTGGGTTCCTGCTTACGTAGAATCGGGGTTGCTCCATGGAAGCAGGTGGCACAATGCAGTATCTGGACAAGAGCAAGTTCAGATAAAGATCATCGAGTGGTGGGCTATGCAAAGTGTGTAACCATTTATGCATGGCGGCGAGGTACAGGTGCGGAAAGTGGGCGTACTCTAATGTGAGTCATTAACGTATAAATACACCATCCATTTTGTGGATTCACTGCACATTGAATACACATCGACTAAACATCGAATATACATTCTTGTGTTTGTATTTCTTTCTACTCGCAGCAATGGTTGTTAAAAAGATTTCCAAGGATCTTAGCATGCGAATTAAGATGATGTACACGAGCGGACACCGAATTGCTGCTATCCAACGCTGGTTAGCTACTTCTGGCCTCGTTGTGCCAGCAACCACCATGAGCTATAATGCACACGGAAAAAGCAGAGAACGCAAAAGGACACCAAGGGTAACTAACGCGTAAGTATATTTATAAAACTTAAAAAAAAAAATTGATCCAAAAATGTACTGTACATCTACTGCACCGACACACTTTATTCGAGCAAATACCCAGTATGTACCTGGCAGATACCTGGAATGCGCCGCTCCTCACCTCTGACAAGCCCCGTTGCGTTTGCCTTCCCAGCCTGGGTTCATGCCTGGCTGATGGGCGGCTGATCTGTTAAATGATTATGATTAGGATTTAATAGGCTGCAATGCTTCGCGTGTCTACCAGATGGCATAAATTCATGAATTGTAATGCAGTATATATATATATACTGTGCAGTATTGCAGCCAGCGGGAATAAAATGCTTCAATCCCTGCCTGGAAAATAACCCAATGCACTCGGGCAGAAAACAGTCACAAACCTCAATACACCCGGGTATACCCGAATTCGTGGGACTAGCCGAGCTCGAATAAAGTGTGTCGCCAGTGTAGGCGTGTACAGTACTGTAATAGTGTCACATTTCGGCATATACAGGGCTCTCCCCTCGCTCAGGACAATTAACTGCACTGAAGGTTTTTCAACTTCTTATCTTCTGTGCAATGCAGTAGGGCCAGCGTGATTGGAGCAGGGAGAGTGACGCCAAGAGACTGTTCCTAGTGTGAGCTGAACGGAGCTGAACGGAGCATTGGCAGTGAATTACACAGAGGGAAATCTCGCGAGAGCCGTACGAGATCTGATCACCTGATGCGGAAGCACTTGCCGGTGTGAGGAGGTCTGGAAGTCGGCGTTCTATACCACGAGTGTGAGAGACTCGCTAAACACTCTCTACTGCCCGTTTTTAACTCATAGAATATCCACACCAAGGTATAGTCTGCTAAAAACAGACTCATCGTGACTGCTGCAAGGAGCCTTCAGGACAAGCCTCTCCAGAGATCCAGGAGCCAAGAAACAGACGAACTACAGGAGCTGAGTTCGAGAGTCCCTAAGTGGATTAAAGGCATTTAATGATCTTGCTAGTGTAAGTGCATATCTCACCGAATTCTTATCTGCTTGTATTGATATACTGCCCTATGATTTTTTCCTCTTTTTTCTTTTATCTTCCCCTGCATATGTGCGCCTAGGTCATTCTTTGCAATACATTCCCAGCGGCGTTGTGGAGCCGCAGACCTAACTTGGCTGCAAGTCTGTAGGGTTAGTAGATTGTAAGGGTATATACCTTGTATTGATTGATTGGCTGAGAGTGTGGTTTTATCTAACCATATTCAACATATTGTCTATATCTGCGCTGTTGTTATTTGTCTGTATATATATATATATATATACTGTGCAGTATTGCAGCCAGCGGGAATAAAATGCTTCAATCCCTGCCTGGAAAATACCTCAATGCACTCGGGCAGAAAACAGTCACAAACCTCAATACACCCGGGTATACCCAAATTCGTGGGACTAGCCGAGCTCGAATAAAGTGTGTCGCCAGTGTAGGAGTGTCATTGATTTTCTGCACATGCAAACAATATGTATGAACTTTATGCAATGCATGTGCATTATAGGTATTGACAATTGAATGGACCGTATACATTACCTTCATTATCCATTATTGCTTGATGTGTTTCCTACAAAAACATGGTTTTGAAGTCGATCCCTAGTATGGGCAAGGGAAAGGAAGGGAGTCTTTAAAGAGTAAATGAAGTCTTGTGCAATAGGAATGGGCTAGTAGAAGCAAACAAAGTAAAACAGAATCCCTCTAATAATGTCTTCTACTGCTGCGGTCGAGTTTATTCGAGCATTTGCCCGTTCTCGGCCGCAGCAGTTACCTGGCGCGCGCCGGAGGGTGCCGGGCGCGCGCCGAAGCAGCGGAGGAGAGGCCCGTCGATCGCGGCTTCCCCCTCTCCTCTCCGGGTCCGCCGGGTCCCCCGGAACCCCCTGCCACTGTCCCCCACATCGCGGGACACCAGGGCTCCCTCGGGGAGCCCTAGACGCGCGTGCACGGGGCGCAGGCACCCGATGATGCGTGACCGCGCATCGGTGACGCGCGGCACACCGAGGGGATGCCACTTGCAAGCCGGGAAATCTCCCGGCTTGCGGAACTGGCCACACTTCAATAAAGTGTGTCGCCAGTGTATACTTCTAATGTTGGTTAAATGTGAATTTAGTATAAAATCCTTTAATGGTATCAATATTAAAAATATATATATGATTGGAAAATAGGTGTGTGACCAATCAAGACGACACATGGACGATTACAAAATACACTATTATATATAAAAGAATAACGCAGGTAAGGACCTACAAAAGTTGAGATATGAATGAGTATGCAGAGTAGTCAGATACCCAGTCACTCAACCTATTAGCAGAAGGTTGTAACACCAGAATACATATGTCTCAGTGGTATAATACAATAGGCCTACAATACCAAATATCTCTAACCTCAATACAAATGACCAAAATTAAGATCAATAATTGGCAAACCATAGAGCAATACTATAGGTTAGTGTAAGTCAACAACCTGGTTGCGTATTAAATGAGTAACTTAATAGTGGTTGAATTGAATAGATAAAGTGTATCAAATGGTGTATCAAATACTTGAAAACGAGAGGTAACTCTCAATGTATTACTTCCTGGTAAAACATTGTTATAAATAAATAAATATCTAAACCATCACATTGATACATGAGAGTGTGATTTGCTCAAATATTTAGAGTGCATAATGAACAGTGTAACAAGCCCAGAATGTATCAACTTGGGATGTATCAACTTATGGTGTAGTGAACTTAGTGATTTGCAATAAAAGGAACAACAAGGGCTGCTGTATAATAGAATCCCCAAGGGAGCCTGCTAGAAGGTAAACCCATGTCTAGCAGACATAACTCAAAATAGCAATGTTTTTGCTTGTTTATGATGTATAACATTAAGTAGTATCCCAAGCTGGTCTAAAGTCATCAGTATTCTGAGCTCACTCCTGTGTATATAGAGAGAGGTCCCTAAGTGGATATACTGATAAAGTTAGCAGAGATGCACCAAAGTAATAGATTAAAAGGTGGTCATGCAGTTATGGATTACTGCAAGGTGAATGGTGTGGTAGATATGAACAGATGGAATCACCGGTATTGTAACCACCAAAGGGTTGTGGTATTCCATAATTCTGAGAAGTTTCTGAGGAATCGGAATCCCCCTAATGTATTTTATGTATTCCCCCAAGGCCTAGGTATTTAGGCTTAGATCAGGACCCATACTTATATTTGAAGGTAGGCACATTCTGGTTTCGGTGTTGTGAACAGTAGTACTCTAACTGCATCTGAATGTGAATCTGTCCTTGTACCTGCATAACCGTTTTAAATTAGTTCTTTTCTCCAGAAATCATGGATAAAGTGTTTTTCCAGAAGTTAAATATAGCACAGACAGCAGATTAGATTTCTTCCCATTGGGTCACCATTTTGTCCAAGATAATGACCCAAAACACTATGCACCTGCTACATTTATTAAGGGCAGTGGAATCAACTGGACCTGAACACCGCCAGAGTCAGTACTGTAACTGTTTTGAGTAGTAGTATGCTTTTAACTGTTCTGTATTGGACTGCTGGGTGTGCTGTTGTGTGTGTTTGCTTAATTCTTGGCATAACCATCTTTGTCTCCATATTTTCAGATCTCCCAATTTGAATCTCATAGAATTAGTGTGGCATTCAATTAAATATCATCTGAGAAAATAGGTGAAGTCAGCAAACAAAAAAGAGCTCGAGAAGGGATCCTTATTTACTGGCACGAGTGTGTAACTGTTGAAACCTTCAATAATTACATAAATCATATAAATAATGTAATACCAGAGGTTGTTGAATGCTTTGGAAAGGTAATAGGAATGTAATTATAGTATGAAAAACAGTGTATTTTACAGTACACAACTTTTTTTTCCACTTACCTCTTCTTACTCTTCCAGATACAAGTTTCAAGAACAGCTAACAAGTAGCCTCTGATGGTGTTTGAACATTTGCATCAGGGTTGATCATTGGTTAGCAAAAGGGCAGTAGATGGTGAGATATCTCATTTTTAACAATGTATGCAATTAGTTAGGCATTAGAATTGTGCACATTTCATTTGGTTACCTACATCACACCCACCAAGGAGAATCAGGGGGAGGACCACATGAATGTGTGTAACATCTTAAAGTGTAACATTGAAAGTGTGGAGATTAATCTTTAATCATGGATGCTCTCTGAATATCTGGACTAATATTCTGATTTCTTCAAACAGGTATGACTGGGGTGATTTCCATCTAACAATTGAAGGAACTTTAATCAAATTAACATCCAACTGGTATGAGCTGAATAGGCAGACCTCTCCCTTAATTATTAGACAAGTGAATGTGTTCAAGTATACAGTATAAGGCAGGCTCTTTTGGCTGTCAGCCACATGACTGTGTGTACCATCTTAAAGTGTAACATTGAAAGTGTGTTTCGATAATTTAGGAGATTAATTTGGAGGTGAAGATTAGAAGAAGATCTTGACTCTGCACAACAAAAACTCTGCAGCTTTGAGAACTTGATTTTCTAAATGCTCTTATTCTTTGCACTCTTCCTATACTCCAATACCTGGCCTGTCTCTCCTCCTGCATCTCACAATGCCCTCCCTATTGCCTTTCTGTTTACCATTTATTAACTCCTTTGTTAACATCTCTGTTCTCTCCAACTTCCCCACTCTCCACTGCATCATTATTTATACACCTCTCTCCCAATAACTTATTTACACCTCAATAAAAAGCATCCACAAAAAAATCCTCTATTAAAAGAAACATGGCCGTCCACACATGGTACAGTAGCCAATCAGAGCGTGGGAAGTCTATCCCTACTCTGATTGGCTCTAGTACCATGTGACAGGCTTTCAATGACGTCACATCCTTTCTCCCCCAAGCCTCTGTCACATGGTATACTAGAGCCAATCAGAGTAGGAATGGAGTTCCCACGCTCTGATTGGCTACCGTACCATGTGTGGACGGCCATGTTTCTTTTAATGACGTCATCTTAAAGGCAATTGAAGCAAAGACATTCTGATTGGCTGTGCTTTCATTGCCTTTAATTGACGTCATCATTTTTTTTTATCGGCCAAAACACATGGTTTTCACGGCCCAATCAAGGCCGTGGGAACCATATGACGAAAATGTGACCTCATAGGCCTTTAAAAGCCTATGTCGTCTCATTTTGAAGCCAGCCGCCGAGGAGGAAGGACCTCCTACAGAAGAAGAATGCCAGGGCGTGGCCGAAGATGGGAAGAAGACCCCGGAAGTAGATAGAAGAAAGAAGAATACAGATGAAGATGGATTAAAATTAGAAGACCCGTGGATTGATTTGGATTTTTAGTTTAATGTTTATTTTTTTATGGTTTGTTATTTTATGGGTTCCTGTGCCTGGTGGTTTTGATCGTGAGTAACCAGTTCAACGGGAGTCGGTGGGGGCAAATAATGGTAAGTGAACTAAAGAAATGTATTTAATTGAACTTGTTAATTTTTTTTAATTCATTCTTTACATGTTTATTTAATTATCTGTGGTATATAATTTCTTGCCACTGCATGTATGTATGTATGTCTAGAGAGCTATATACATACAGGGTAAGAAATGATAGTGTTTCAAAAGCTTGATTTGACGTGTTTTTAATTATTTTGACTATGCATCTATGCTTAAATGTGTGTTTAAAGTCTTTTAAAATTAGATAGATGTAATCATTGCAATTGTATGTTGTATTAGAGGTCAGGGTTAGCCTTGGTTGTCAATTTTTTATGCTTGTTGGTACTTATATATTTTCACAGGCTACATTGCTCAGTTGCAGGTTTGAATTAGGTAATTGTTTAATTGTTAGGGATGGAATGTAAATTGTTTAGGGATGGAATGTAAATTGTTTAGGGTTTTCATTAATGAATGGTAATTGATTTATGTTTACCGGATTGGTTACAATAGTATATTTTTTTGGAGTTATCTGTATTTTGCTTGCAATGTTATAGTTAACATTCATTTGCAGAATGTATATGGTGCATAGATTGTATGCATCATGTATACAATGTAAATGCAATGTGTTGATTGTGATTTGAGGTTTTTGATTGGCATTTGATCTTTTTGATTGTAATATCAGTTAGGATTATGAAAGGAAATTACTTGTATTGTAGTGTGTATTTATGGAGAACTGTTATTTTGAGTACAGCATGTTTTTGATAACCCTTCTACATTTATTTGTATATTGGTTCATCATGTGTGTGTATATATATATATATATATATTTGCATGATGAAGCCAATGTACAAATTCATGGGTGAAGGGTGGGTATCGGGCCAGTGTGGCTTAACCCCTTAATTACCTTTGCGGTTATTATCCGATAGGGTATTTAAGGGTTTAATTGATATCTGAATGTAATTGCAATGTATTGGCTTTGTATTGGCTATGTTTTTTGTGGGCAAGACAAGGATGTTTCTGGCGACTGAGACTAGTTATTGATAAGGTCAGTAGTACTTAATTTATTTGAATATGCTAGTTAATGTTTTTAATAATGGGCAAATAATCTATTATCCCTATCTGGATAATAGTTATTTTGCACATTATTGTACTGTAGGTGTTGGGGGGGGGGGTGTTCCCCAACGGTATGCGGGTAGGCCTCCATTGTGGGTAGTGGGTGAGGGTGGTTAGGCCTCACGGGTTGGGGGGTTACTGTGGGAGGGTATGTAGGCATCCCGAGTGGTGGGTGAGGGTGGGTTAACCACTTAATGACTGTAGCGGTTAATAACCGCTATGGTGATTAAGGGGTTAGGGGACATTACTTTGGATGTTTTCATTCTTGTGTCTGTTTTGCAGCAGCGGAGGGGGCATGGGCAGGATGAAGATGAGGATGGCCTTCATCGTGGCAACTGGTAATGGGTAAGTGCTATATGTATTTAATGTTTTTAATGCTGTTTATGTATTTAAAATGGGCAAATTCACTATTATCCCTTTGTGGATAATAGTAATTGTGGCCATAACTATACTGTATGTGTTAGGGGGGGGGGTTATTTCTTTAAAAGTATGTATGTGTTTATTCATTTATTTGGGGGGCCACATAATTGGTACTGCAGGCCTGCAGGTAACACCCGAGGGCCCCCGCCGGACTATAGTATCATTGATGTGCATATATGTGTATGTTACGGGTTATAGGGGTTGTTGTTATATATATATATATATATATATTTATATTCATTTATTTAATCATTTAGATTTATTTATTTAGTGTGGGGCTGCTGTGTGTGATTATTCTTCATTGTGGGTAGCGGGTGTGGGTGAAGGGGGTATTAGCCCCAACGGTGGTTGTTTAGGGCTTGCGGGGGGGTAGCAGGAGCGGTTAACCCCTTCATGACCATAGCGGTATTAACTGCTACGGTCGTGAAGGGGTTAAGTGCTCCCGCAACCCCCCCGCAAGCCCTAAACTCACACCAAGGGCCAAATACCCCCTTCACCCACCCCCGCTACCCACAATTAAGCTGGCACGGTGGGTTAACCCCTTCATTGCCTTAGCGGTTACCCGCTAAGGTAATGAAGTGGCCTGTATATGCATTTGTCCTTCCTCGGATGCATGCCGGGGGCCTCCGGTGCTGGTATTAATGGTATTAACTCTGGAGCCCCCCTGCATCAATCCGAGTCAGGAAATGGGCCTGATTTTTTTTAATGTCCCCTATCGCCGCTCAGCTCCAGCTTCTTGCCAACTTTTTTTGGCGGAGCTATTTGGAGAACATCTCTCCATTTTATTGGCGCGATCAGCAGTGAGATGCTGATCGGGGCTACCTGCATACGGCGGGTTTTAAAATTGGCGAGATATTGCTTCTCGCCACCCGCGCGGCGAGTTTTTAAAACAAAAAAAAAACTGCCGGTTTTTCCTCATCTCGCCAGTTTCTCACCATTTACTAAATTTCTGTAGGCATATTTGGTGAAAACCTGGCGAGATTGTGCTTCTCGCTGCTCTCTGCATAGGCCCCAAAGATTTGATTCAAATCTTTTTCTGGCAGTTTCATACTGTAAAATATTTGGGAGATAGTTACTTATTAATAACAAAAAAGAAATAAATGCTAAAAATACACGTTGCCTGCAACTATCTATGCTCATGTGTGTCTTTGAACTCAGGACAGGCGTTTTCTATGTAACACATACAGTATGCATTTCTTTGAATTTAGGTGTAAGCATGTTCTATGGAACGCATACGTTGGTCATTTGGGAATTACAGTTCTATGTAAACTTAAATTTACCTTCATTACATATAGTTACATAGTTACATAGTTACATAATAGATGATGTTGAAAAAAGACATACAGATGCTGTATCTTGTATCTCTAACCTGCCGCACACATGTGCTGGTGAAACTCAGACTAAAAGTTGAGCGTTCATGGCACAGTGCCTCGCAAGGGGGAATTTCCCATCAGGATTAACACAGCGGGGGTCCTGCTTCTGAATGAGACTCCTGCTGTGTGAATCATAATAGTCAGCATCAGTCTGTAAGAGATGCGCAGTGAGAGTAGATAGATTCAGTTACTCTCTATGAACACCTCTAAGAGGTAATTGCACTGCTGTTATTTTATTGTAATAACATATTATTCAAGCAGGGGGTTTGCGAAGCTTAACCACATTAATTTCAGCACCGGGACTGCCTGTTTCACAAGTTACAGGCCACAATATAGGGTGCCTCAATTTAAGCAAATTTTAAATGTCTCAGTCACGTGGGAGAATTAAACATGCAAAGAGATACTGGCACTATATATGGGGAAGCAGGCAGTTCCTGGGTCTGAAATGAATGCAGTTAAGCACCGGAGACCACTTGCATCAATAATATGTTACTAAAACAAAATAAAAGCAGATCAATCGCCTGTTAGAGGTGTGCATAGAGAGTGACTGATTCTGTCTACTCTCAGTGGGCGTCTCTTACAACTGATTCAGCCTGGTAGGATTCATACAGCAGGTGTCCCATTCAGAAGCAGGGACCCGCACTGTGTAAGTCCTGATGGGCCATTGTAACGGATGCTCAAAACAACCTGGACTAGACCGCGGGGCTGAGGTGGGGATGTGCGAATTCTGCCCATGGGAGCAGATCCGCCCAATTGTCCAGGGCGTTCGAGATAAAGCAGTAGATAAACTGCTCGAGTGACTGATTGGTCCTTCCAGTCTGCCCGCTAGTCTGTGAGAGGTAACCGGAAGAAAACTGTAGTGAGATGCCTAATTTTTTGCAGAAAGTCCTCCAGAACTTGGAGACGAACTGTGAGCCTTGGTCTGATACTATAGTTAATGATGTCCTGTTAAGTCTGAAGATGTCCTTTATGAATACCCTGGAGTGGGATGAAGTGTGCCTGCTTAGAGAAGCGGTCTACTTTCACAAGAATAGTATACATCCCTTTGGACTTGGCAACTCCACAAAGAAGTCCATTGGCAAAAGGGCCCAAGGGTGATCCGGAATAGGAAGGGGTTGTAAGAGACCTGGAGGTCTATTGTTGGTGTCTTTTTCTGGGCGCAAGTGGCACAAGACGACATGAACTTCCTGATATCCTTGTGCATGCCTAGCCACCAGAAGGTGCGCTCCAAGAGGTCGATAGACCTTCTAGTACTGGGATGACCCGCCATTTTGGATGAGGGACCCCATTCCATTACTTGTCTGTGGAAACTGGGTGGGGTGGAGCGGCAACTCTCTGGTACCCTAAGGTCCTCCGGGATGTAGCTTTTGGCCCTTGTGATGTCTGATAGGGCGGCTGAGAATATGCAGGATTAGGGGAGTATGGTCTTCAGGCGATCCTCTGATTTATCCTCCACTAGAAATTGCAGAGAGATTGCATCTGCTTTTACATTTTTGGAACCGGGAAGATAAGATGATAAAGTTGAACAGAGTGAAGAACAAGGGCCTGTCGTGACCCCAAGCGCCGCACACCTTCAATATATAAAAGGTTCTTGTGGTCAGTTAGGATGGTGATGGGAGTCTCTGTACCTTCGAGTATGTGTCCCCACTCCTTTAACGCCATCTTGATAGCCAGGAGCTCCCAATTCCCCCCATCGTAGTTCTTCTCGGCGGAGGATTTTTTTTTGGATAAAAATGCGCAGGGGTGAAGCCGGGTTGAGGTTTTTTTTCTCTGAGAGACCACTGCCCCTGCTCTGACATCCGAGGTGTCCACTTAGAGAGTGAAGGTCAATGCCGGATCCAGATGTACCAGTATGGGTGCGGAGATAAAGGCTTTCTTCAGTTTTCCAAAAGATCTGACGGCGTCAGGAAAATACTGTGCTTGGTCAGGTCCCTTTTGGGTTAGGGCCATAATTGGTGCTACCACGGAAGAGAACCCTTGGATAAACCTGCGGTAGTTGTTTGCATGACAAAGGAACCTCTGCACAGCTTTGAGAGATAATGGCCGTGGCCACTCTATGATACAGTAGCTTTAACCTTGGCAGGATCCATAGCAAGACCTGTGTTGGACATGATGTATCCCAAGAATGTAGTTGAGGTTTGGTGAAACTGGCATTTCTCCAGTTTGGCGAAAAGGTGGTTGGCTCTGTCTTTGGAGGACTTGCTTTACGTGTTCCGAGTGTTCAGATGCATTTTTAGAAAATATTAAGATGTCATCCAGATATATGACCACGTGTTGGTCAAGTAAGACCCTGAAACTCTTGTTCACAAAATCCTGAAAGACTGCGCTCCATCGGATCTGCAGGACTCCTATCCAATCAATTTGAGGGTTGTGTAGCTGGAGCCACGGTAGTCCTAGGATAATGTCCATGAAGGGGGTGTGAATGTCATGCACTTTTATTCTCTCGGAATGGCCTCCATCGACCTGGAAGCAAAGAGCTCCAGTTTGTAGAATAAACATGGCAGGTTGGAGTGGACGGCCATCGATAGCTTAGAGACATGGGGCGATCCTTATATATCAGGGGTATTTTGTTCCTCTCCATAAACTCTTGGTCTATGAAGTTGCCCCTTGACCCGGAATCTAGACAGGCCCGAGAAGCAACTCTGAAGGTAACTCCACACAGCACAATGGTAAGGTAGACCCTGGATGAAAGTTTGAGAGGAGGAGAAGTGATGGTTCCCAGTGTCGTCCTCCTGGCACTCACTGGGCAATGACATTTCCTGGCTTCACGGGGAAGTTGGCGCCTAAATGCCCACTGTAACCACAGTATAAACATAATCCGGAGCTTCGTCTACGCTGTCGTTCTCCAGTGGACAAATGTGTGAGGCCCAATTGCATGGTTTCGTCTGCAGGGGTAAATGGAAAATCGCTGAGACACGAATGAGTGGGTACACCGTTGGCACCTTCCTCTATCCATCCTTCTCTCTTGAAGACATTGGTCCATACGTATGCAATGGGCGACCAGGCTTTCCAATCCTGTGGGACATTCTAGCGCTGCCAGTTCATCCTTAATATTTTCGGACAGTCACTGCCAGAACGCCACCGTCAAGGCCTCGTACAATTCCCCTGTGAGATGTTAAGAAGAGTGGAGGCTGCGGTTACCTTCCGTCCTGGCATGTAGAAAACTTTTCGGAACTCCATGGTGAGTCGGTCGAAATCAGAGGTTAGATCTGGTTGTTGCTCCCAGATAGGTGAGGTCCAGGCCAGGGCATCGTCCGTCAATAGAGAGATTATATACGCCACCTTAGAACTTTGGGTAGGGAAATGTACAGGTAAAAGTTCAAAATGAACATTGATTGAAGAAGTCCCGGCATCCTAGTTGGTCACCCCATAATTAATAGGGGCAGGCAAGTGTGGCTCTGAGGTCGGGGTCAAGGGAGCGGTGACAGGAGCCCCAACCACGGGTTTGGTGGTGGTCGTGTCGAGTTCTTGTCTTCCAGGTAAGGGAGGAGCACTCGTTCGTGATTGGTATATAACAAGAAAGAGAAGAAATCAATAATAGTATAACAGTAGAAACAAAGTCCTATCTAATATATTCTGCAATGGTTTCACCCACAATAGACTTCTTTTATAGTATAGCGTGTCAGAGTTCCTTCTCACTCTGACGGGAGCCCTTTGAGAGGGGTCTTCGTTGGGGTGTAAGGTAAGTGTAATCCCCCTTCTTTTCTATGTTGTAAATCCTCATACAGTATGACAATGGATATGAAAAAGAGAGATACCGCAATACTATAGTGGCGGCCGATCTGAGTCTAAGATGGCTAGATCCGCGACTCTCATATTATCCCGGTTAGGTGCGTTTTTTTGACGTTTTCGCCCGGAGTGAACTGCGTTATTTTCGCGCTCGTGATATTAGCATTTTATTCTCGCTGTCTGCAATACTGCAATGCCGTGTAAAAATTCAGGGGGAATTTTCAAGCTGTTGTCTTGGAAGTCTAATACCTTCGCGGTTCAACCTACGTCAGTTCACAGTCTGTGTGTGCGCGCAGTAATTGTAAATTTGCATATTTAAAGTATACATGCATTTGCAGTGCTGTGCTGCTGTACGGTATGTCACATTTGAAAATTGTTAAAACGCATACTGCACCGACACACTTTATTCGAGCAAATACCCAGTATGTACCTGGCAGATACCTGGAATGCGCCGCTCCTCACCTCTGACAAGCCCCGTTGCGTTTGCCTTCCCAGCCTGGGTTCATGCCTGGCTGACGGGCGGCTGATCTGTTAAATGAAAATGATTAGGATTTAATAGGCTGCAATGCTTCGCGTGTCTACCAGATGGCATAAATTCATGAATTGTAATGCAGTATATATATATATACTGTGCAGTATTGCAGCCAGCGGGAATAAAATGCTTCAATCCCTGCCTGGAAAATAACCCAATGCACTCGGGCAGAAAACAGTCACAAACCTCAATACACCCGGGTATACCCGAATTCGTGGGACTAGCCGAGCTCGAATAAAGTGTGTCGCCAGTGTAGGCGTGTACAGTACTGTAATAGTGTCACATTTCGGCATATACAGGGCTCTCCCCTCGCTCAGGACAATTAACTGCACTGAAGGTATTTCAACTTCTTATCTTCTGTGCAATGCAGTACATCTCTCCCACACCATTCCTTTGAACGTGTGTCTGGTTTCAATCACATTCCTGCTTGACAGCAGGAATATACTGCACATGCGCTTGTAACTTCGCCCACCACTGCTTGCTTGCCTGAGAGAGTGACTAAAAATTTTTTTTTAAATTAAAAAAAAATGTTATTGTAATTTTTCTTCTCCACAAGCCTGCAAAACCCATCTTACTGTATTACAATATTCAATCTGTGCTGTAGCTTTTGACTGCGACCCTGTGCGTTTCACTGCACATGGTTGATTTGTGTGCTTTTTACGTACTGTACTGTATTTGAGGGTTTATTATTATGATGAACTGCCTTTTGAAATCAAAGTATGTCTTTAGCTTTGAACTTCATGCAGCTGTACCCTGCAGCCCCCACGCCCACGAATGCTAGCTCAAGGATTTTAAATTCCACGGAGTCATTAATTTTCTGAATCTTGCCATTGTGTTCTTAATCCATCCATAGCCGACTTACAAAGCCTCACTGCGCCTGCGTGTAATCCTTTTATTGATGGGATCTAGCTGCTTACTGCGCGTGAGTCACACAACCCCCCCCCCATCTCCACAGAGTTGTTAATTTACTGAATCTTGCCATTGTGTTCTGAATCCGTCCATAGCCGACCTACAAAGCCTCACTGTGCACTGTGTGTAATACTTTTTGAGATGGGAGCTAACTGCTTACTGCGCATGACTCACCCAACCCTCCCCCTTTCCACAGAGTCGTTCATTTTTGGAATCTTGATATTGTGTTCTTAATCCGTCCATAGCCGAGCTACAAAGCCTCACTGCGCATGCGTGTAATCCTTTTTGAGATGGGAGCTAACTGCTTACTGCGCATTTCTCACCCAACCCCCCCCCCTCTCCACAGAGTCGTTAATTTTCAGAATCTTGACATTGTGTTGTTAATCCGTCCATTGCCGAGCTACAAAGCCTCACTGCGCCTGCGTTTAATTCTCCTTGAGATGGGAACTTTGAGGCTTTGTTTACGGCAACGCTTTGGAAAATCCCTTCTCGAATTTGATTTGCACAGAGCATAACCTCTCTATGCGCCTGTGTGTGATCCTCTTTTGGATGGGAGCTAGTTGATTCCTGCTCATGCGCCTGTAACTTCACCCACCACTGCTTGCTTGAATGCCCCCAAATTTTTATATTTAATTATAATTTTTTAACTGTTATTTTATCCACAAGTCTGCTAAAACAATCTTGATATTACGATATTCAATCTGTGCGTTTGCCTGCACATGGTTGATTTGTGTGCTTTTTATGTACTGTATTTGGGGGTGTAGGGATCAAATTACAGTACTATGATGAACTGCCTTTTGAAATTACTGTACTGTACTCCACTCTATGTAATTTCTTTGAACTGCTGCACAACTAATCCTTCATCCCTCCCCCACGCACACACAAACTCTTATCAACAGACACATCCTGTCAAATACTCTAGCCTGCTGTACCCATGCTTGGCCACCAGGACTGCTGCCACTCTCAATGTCTTGTTCTAGCCTGCAGTACCTATACTTGTCCACCGGGATTGCTGCTTCTAAACTAAGGAACATTCCTGACACCTCTGCACCTGTGCTCATTCTCAGCCTGCATATATAAACCTCCCTTTCCTGTTCCTCCCTTGCCTCTGTTTCAAGTCAGACTCCTATGCACATGCCTCTGATCCTGATCTGTTCTTGTACCTGTATTTGAGTCTGTTCGCAGTAAAGGCCCTTGCTGGTAATCTGGCTTGTCCCTGTTTGTTCCCGTTCTCAGTTCCTGCTCCCAGACCTGTCCCTGCTCGCCTGTCCTATTCTAGTCTCCTCGTTGCAGACCTCTGCTTGTTACCTGACTTCACTACCTGCTGCCTGCCTCGGGCCCCTGCTTGTTACCTGACTTTGCTATCTGCCGCCTGCCTCTGATCTCTGCTTGTGACCCCTACTACGCTCCTGCTGTTCCGGCCACTGAGATCCTACCCGCCACAGGAGTCTCCCGTGACACATCCACAGAGTCATTAATTTTCTGAAGTTAGTCATTGTGTTATTAATCCGTCATTAGCCGAGTGTCAATCGCCTCATTGTGCCTGCGTGTACTCTAATCCTCTTTGAGATGGGAGCTTGCTGCTTACTGCGTATGAGTCACCCAACCCCCCTCCACAGAGTCGTTACTTTTCTGCATATTGCCATTCCATTGTGTTGTTAATCCGTCCATAGCCGAGCTACAAAGCCTCATTATGCCTGCGTGTAATCCTCTTTGAGATGGGAGCAAGCTGATTACTGCACATGACTCATCCCCCCCCCCAACCCTTTGAGGCTTTGTTTACGGTAACGCTTTGGAAAATCCCTTCTCGAATTGTAAATCTGATTTGCTCAGCATTGTGAGAATTGAGAGTTAAAAAACCATTAACTGATTCATGTTGTTTTGTCATTCATTCTTATTCCTTGGTGTATTGTAGGGGTGGGGGAGGGGGGTTTGTGGTTGTTGTAAATGATTATGACTAGCAGGAATGTGAATAAATATTTAAAAAAAACATTACCTGATTCATGTTGTTTTGTCATTCATTCTTATTCATTGGTGCACTGTGAGTGGGGTGGGGGGGGGTGGGTGTTGTCAATGATTATGATTAGCAGGAATGTTAATACATATTTATTTTATTTTATCAGCAGCCAAAAAATACAAATAATACATAATGCAGTCTTTATTATGTTCTTCTGGCAGATTGAAATTGGATAAATATTTAGAAAACATTTATAAAACATGGATAAACATGAATAATGCGCAATTATATGAATATTATTTAATAATATATACGGTAATGTATAATATATATATATATAGTAATATTTTTTTTCCGTCTTTATCTTGTTCCTCATTCTGTGTACAGTACAGTAGAGAGAGGAGAGGTTTTGTGTACATCATTACTGCTGTTTATATACTGTACATTTGACTGTACAAACAAATTAGACTGGACACAACACCCCACCTCCCCCCAGGCCACCTTTTTTCCTGAAACGACAAGAAAACAAAAAATTAGTGCAGTTATGTGCGTACTGTATTATGGCATTGTGTGATGTGTAGTACTACTGTACTGTAGATGGCTGCTGCTGCTTTCTCTGGAAAGAAAAAAATTGAGCAGTTAGTAGGCAGTTACTGTACTACTGTCAAACTAGTCTATACTGGAACTACTGTATACTCTGACTCTGACTACTGTATACTCTGACATACCCAGAAAACCACCCACAGACAGCTGTTTCGACCTTGATGGGTCTCATCAGTGTGGGGTTGATTTTACTGGGAATACAAGAGAGGCTATGGGATAGGCTACACCATAATACTTAGTTAAGTTATGGTGAGTAAAAAAAGTGACCAAAACCCTCCACAGGAAAGGAAATATGCAAATATAACTGTATGCTCATCTGCATGTCTTAGGCAGGTCTATATATATATATATACAGTATACATAGTAATATTATTTTTTCCATCTTTATCTTTTTCCTCATTCAGTGTACAGTACAGTAGTTCATTGAGAGATATAGGTTTTGTGTACATCAATACTGCTGTTTATTTTCTGTACATTTTACTGTACAAAAATTATTACTGGACAAAAAACCCCACCTCCACCAAGGCCACCCTTTTTTCCTGAAATGACAAGAAAACAAAAAATTAGTGCAGTTATGTGCGTACTGTATTATGACATTGTGTGATGTGTAGTACTACTGTAGATGGCTGGTGCTGCTTTCTCTGGAAAGAAAAAAATTGAGCAGTTAGTAGGCAGTTACTGTAGTACTGTCAAACTAGTCTACTGTATACTGGAACTACTGTATACTTTGACTACTGTTAAATACTATGTACTGTAACCTGATGGCTGGTGCTGCTCTCACTGTAAAGAAAAAACTGTAAAAACTGTATACTCTGACTATTAGGAACGAAAAAATCTGTGCCATACTTACCTGTATCATACTGTACTTACAATACTACAGTACAGTACTACTTTCCTGATGCTTGCCCATTACACGCGATCACAATGGGCAACACAGTGGCAATATGGTCTATATATTTATTGCAGCGTTCCACGGTGAGTATATCGTTCCAAAAACTCATTATGCCTTTCAAAAACTCGTCCTTTTTGGAGGGTTTCACCACTTTCCGGATATGGTCCTTCATCTGATGCCAGACCATTTCGATCGGATTGAAGTCTGGCGATCTGTCATTGGAAAAAAAGGACAATTAGTTTAAGAGATACAGTACACAGTAAAAACTGTGGGAAACAAATGAGACACGGTTACCGCACTTACTCCGCTGGCGTCTTCACCCAGTTGATACCGCGCTCAAGAATATGCGCTGTTGATGCGGTGTGCTTCGAATCGTTGTCCTGGTAGAAACGGGACAATGTTGTCTTGGAAAAAAGCTTTATTTATGATTCCTATAGCATGAAAAGAAAAGTGCTCATAAAACTTCACAATAGTACAGTACAGTGCATACAGGGAGGCTACACTAGGAAAGTACAGTGCATAAAGCTACATTATATTTAAAATATTTTACCTTCAAAGATGACAATGCATCCTGGTCCACGCCTAGAGATGGCACCCCACACATGCAGCTATACTGGGTGTTTTGGCCGCGGCTTCAAAGATATGCGGCCTTTTTTGTGGAATGCAAAGGTTGCAAATCTATCCAGCGACATCGTAGACTCGTCAGTGAAGATGCAATCCTGGAAAGTTTCTCCACCGTCGATCTATGCCTGGGCCTGGACCACTCTTTTATTTTGTTTACGTCCCGTATCATGGGGTACGCTCTCTAATGACAAGGAATAAATAATTTTAGCGGTACAGTACAGTTTCCTAAACAACACTTTTACCTCCTGTACTGTCCAGTACTAACCTCACACATCCATATTTCCATCCAATGCTGCGTCTCATCTTCTTTATGCTGGTCTCGGATACAGTGAGATTGTGATTTTCTTGCAGAGTGTATTTGACCCTTAATGCACTCTGCTCATCATTCTCCTCACTTATTTTGTCCACCAGAAGAGTTGTCTCCCTACAATGTAAAGAAAAACAATCCGGTAAGTATAAATATTAGAGACAGTAGATCAACAGGATACAATATATTGTTCTATAAATATGCAGCAATATAAAAAATATATATACTGTTGTAATATAAATATAAAAAATATATATACTATACTGTTGTAATATAAATATACAAAATTTACAAAATATATATTCTGTTGTTCTATAAATATAACTATAAAAAATATATATACTGTTGTAATCTAAATATAAAAATAAAAAATATATACAGTATACTGTTGTAATCTAAATATAAATATAAAAGATATATACAGTTGTAATCTAAATATAAATATAAAATATATATATATTGTTATAATACAGTATAATTATAAATATACAAAATATATATACTGTTGTAATATAAATATAAATATAAAAAAATATATATACAATTCTGTTGTAATATAAATATACAAAATATACAAAATATATACTGTATACTGTTGTTATATAATTATAAATAGAAAAAATATATATTCTGTTGTAATATAAATCTACAGAAATAACAAAAATATTCGATACAGTACTGTAGATCTACAGTACATTATTTGATAGAATTTTTTTTTAAGTTGTATAAATATACTTACGCGTTTGTTACCCTTGGGGCCCATTTGCGTTCTCTGGTTTTCCCGTGTGCATGATGGGCTCACGGTGGCTACTGGTCCGTTCCTGTACATCTCCTTAATTCGCATGCTGAGATCCTTGGAAATCTTTTTAACAGGCATTGCTGCGAGTAGAAAGAAATACAAACACAAGAATGTATATTCGATGTTTAGTCGATGTGTATTCAATGTGCAATGAATCCACAAAATGGATGGTGTATTTATACGTTAATGACTCACATTAGAGTACGCCCACTTTCAACACCTGTACCTCATCACCATGCATAAAAGGTTACACACTTTGCATAGCCCACCACTCGATTATCTTTATCTGAACTTGCCCTTGTCCAGATACTGCATTGTGCCACCTGCTTCCATGGATCAACCCCGATTCTACGGACGCAAGAACCCACTCGCCTCTGCCGTGCCTGTTATGCAGAAAAAGTGAAAGGCGTTGCCGTTTCCACGCCAAGGCAAAAGCAACATGCTAAGGCCAATAAAGAAAACCTTCTGCTGACCCCAAAGGATAAGGGATTTCATAGACATCAGCCTTATTATGTCAAGAAGAAATACGGTGATGTACTCTCGACTCAAAACGAATGGCAGCCAACCCATCGAACCCACAGACAACTTCCTCACATACGCTTTGACGACTCTGCCGCCGCTGTCCCGGAAATCTTCAGCCTGTCTTCTCCACCCCTCTTCCTCGACGCTGCCGCCGCCCTCCCAGAAACCCACAGGCCATCTTCTCCAGTTCTATCCGACGACGCTGCCGCTGGTGCCTCTGAAATCCACGGGTCACTTTCTCCTTTGCTCTTAGACGACTCTGCTTCTCGCCTGGAAATCCAAAGGTCACTGTCTCCATCCCTCTTTGACGACGCTGCCGCTTCTCCTCTACCGGATATCCAAAGGTCACCTCTTCCACCCTTCTTCGACGTCGCTGCCGCTTCTCTCCATGGAACCCCAATCTCATCCTCCGGTGCACCCATCCACCCAGATGTCCACAGCACGCCATGCACAAGAAACAGCTCGTTAGACCGGATGCTGAATGGAATAATTGTGGATATCCCCGGGAACTCTATTGTGCTGGCAAAGATAGATCTGCTTCCGGAGACCATGCTAAATGTGGAGCAACGGATGCTACATGTGGATCAACGGATGCTAGATATGGATCAACGAACGCAACATATGGATCAACAGATGGATCGACGGATGGAGAAGATAGGGGCTGACATAGCGGTTATACATCATTTGCTCGGTGTTCATGCCTCTGTTTCCCCGATGCCGGAGCAGGAGGGTGGCATGGTTGTGCTGAATGGGAGCATCGACCCCCTTCCATCACCAAGCGCACCCCCTCCACCAGAAGATTTTGTGTACATGCATACCGTTGAGGAGAACATGACAACCCCACCCCCTCAAGATCACGCCAGGAGACAACACGGCGACCAAGACCGGAGGAAAGCTTCCTCCCAGCCAACCTACCATCGCCCGTCGCCTCATGCACACCCGCTCCCAGAAGACGTACATTCGCTCGCATCGATACGGTGCCCAACATCACCCTGCGCGATCTGCCACCGGCTCTCAGGGAGAAGTATAGGGTGCTGAGTGCTGGCGCACCCCACAAATATGCCTTGTTACTTTTTAAGCACCATGTGCCCTACTCTTTGTACTGCGACTGGGCCTTCAGAGTGAACTACGATGGAAATCACGTAAAAAATGCTCTTCCTGCCAATTTAAGAAAGACCATTCTTGGGGAACCTGCACACACAGGACCTGCACAATTCCAGTCCCTGAGGGCCACAAACAGGCAAGTTTTTCAAAGGTTACCCTTAAAACCGAGCCTGTTTGCTGCCCTCGAGGACTGTACTGGTGCAGACTGTTTTGCACACCATCCCACTGTATATGTTTTGACTTGCCGTTCTTTAATAAAGGAGATTTTGCGTTTTGTATATTTTATGAATAAAGAATTTGTTTTTATAACGTTACTGCAAACCATACTGACTGACTGTAAATGTTTTTACTTTCTGTACATAAATGTTTCCACTAGCAGTAAACCATACACCTGTTGGTGTTTTGAATTGCTGTGCACTTAAAATGTTTCTACATTGTACAGTATTTGTAAATAAATGTTTTTGTACTTACTACACCAATAAAAGAACATGTTGATTTGTTTTACATTGTTCCATTGGCTCCTTTGCAACTGTAACAAAATACAATGTTTCTAGAATGTACACTACTGTCCAGGCATACTGTACTGTATACTGTAGGCATGCTCAGTATAAGAGTATTAAAAAAAATAGAAGACACATACTGTACTGTATGTACAGTACTGTAATACATGTAGAAAAAATGCATAGTTTTTATTATTTCGGGTTTATTACACAGTACAGGCATACCCCGCTTTAACATACGCTATGGGACCGGAGCATGTATGTAAAGTGAAAATGTACTTAAAGTGAAGCACTACCTTTTTTCCACTTTACAATGCATGTACTGTACTGCAAACATCATATATGTGCATAACTGATGTAAATAATGCATTTGTAACCCAAAAAAATACAGTAGGCTTTATTCAAATAAAATGAATGGGAGCAAGCAAATAGGTGAGAGGTGCGCACGTGGGTCAGTACTGTATAGCAGCTCTCTCCTTCTTGCAGTCACGCACTCCTTCTCGCAGTCTCTCTCTCCTTCTCGCAGTCTCTCTCTCCTTCTCGCAGTCTCTCTCTCCTTCTCGCAGTCTCTCTCTCACTCAGTCAGTCTCTTAGTCAGTCTCTCTCTCTCTCTCACTCTCTCTCTCTTTCTCACTCAGTCTCTCTCTCTCACTCAGTCAGTCAGTCTCTCAGTCAGTCTCTCTCTCTCTCTCACTCTCTCTCTCTCTCTTTCTCACTCAGTCTCTCTCTCTCACTCAGTCAGTCTCTCAGTCAGTCTCTCTCTCTCACTCTCTCTTTCTCACTCAGTCAGTCTCTCTCTCACTCACTCAGTCACGCACTCTCACTCACTCAGTCACGCAGACACGCACTCAGTCACGCACACACGCACTCAGTCACGCACACATGCGCACACGCACTGTCACACACTGTCACTCAGTCACACAATGTCACAAACAGTCACTCAGTCACACACAGTCACTCAGTCACACACAGACACTCAGTCACACACAGTCACTGAATCACACACACACACACACACACACACACACACACACACACACACACACACACACACACACACACACACACACACACACACACACACACACACACACACACACACACACACACACACACACACACACACACACACACACACACACACACACACACATTGCAGCAGACGATCTTCTCCTCCCCCTCAGTGTTGCTCGTAGTTCACATCACATGCAAAGTTTTGCAGCAGACAGGAGCGAGCTCTGAGGAAGGAGGAGGGGGGAGGAGGGGGAGATCGGCGGAAGCAGAGTCACGGGCTGCAGTAAGTGCGGGCGGAATCGCTGGTTAAGCTGCTGATTTATGGAGCGTGGGTGCAGGGGGAACGGAGACAGATCGGAGGGTGAACGGAGACAGATGGGAGTGCAGAGGGAACAGGGAGATCGAATGCACCATAATAAAGACAAGCATGAAGGAGGTTGCAGGAGTGTTGAGGTGTGCCGCCCCTGGTGTCCGTACTCGCGAAGCACGCGTACGTACACAGGAGTATGGTGCAACTAAAAATAAATGTACGTACTAGTGAGTGTACGTAAAGCGGGTGTACGTAAAACGGGGTAAGCCTGTATACTGTATATAAAAAAGTATTGTATACTGTACGGCCGGAAAACCTAAGCATACTGTTTCAGGTACAGTATTCTATCCTAATCAATAACAACGGCCACTAAACTGTAGACTCCGGTACGTGGTTTTTAAAATCCGATTCAGCAATGTGCAGGCATTGTTACACAAAGCAATATTATCGATCGAAATCCCTCCATTAGCCATTTTCTTTTCTGAGGAAAAACAAAAAGAAAAGTTTTACTGTAATGGTCAGCCCCCTAAAGAAGTTCCCAGCCAGTCCCACCAATAATTTTCTCGGGGGGGCGTCTCCTGTTCACCTTTGCATGCACCTACCGTCGATGTAATGTAATGACACGCATATGCGTTTCATGAAGTTTCCAATGCGCATGCGCCTAGCGTTCCACCAATTGTTCAGTACTGTATCTGCAGCACAGTATTGGAGAAGCTGCTCAGCCAATAATATTGCTTACAGGAGAATCGCTTGACTTTTGAATCACGCCGATATTGATACTGTATTGTCAAAATAAAAAAAACACAGAAAATAATACGGCAACAATACTCACCATAGAATTTCCCATTCAGCTGGCGCCGGCGCCGGGCCACTGCCAGTCTAGCGTTCTTGATCATCCACGTCGATAATTTGCAGCGGGACTAGTACACCTGTAGTGAGCTGATGAGGCTGGAAATTGCTTAGGTACATGCAAGCTTGATCGAAACTGCATGCGAAATCCGGCTCAGGCTTTTCTGGATAGACAGCAAGGTTGTCACTGACGGTGGGACCGTTATTGGAAGCCGGTGCTGGTGCTGGTGCATTGCTTGGCAGCGACTGTCGTTTCTTAGTTGGTTTTAACATGACCTTTCACCTTTTGCCGTCTGCACGATCATAGATACAGGAAAAAGCCGATGATACACACTAATACCCTCCAACAAATTGTAACTCAATACGATAAAAACAGGCATCGCTACCTAACCTTTTCCTTATTGCACACTTCCACGTATGAGGAGCTGGCGAAAATTTGTAAAAGTCATAGTTTTCGATACAATACTGATAAATTTGAACTACTGTTGCCATCTTCTCATCTGTTTCATTAATCGCGGCCCATATCAAATACACGTAATTTCTGTCGGGTTTTTGGAAAACGGGCTGCACTTGAACACTCATGGCGATGGCTCTCTGGAGAATACTGTAACAGAAACTTGTCTTTGTCTTTATTTAATATGAAAAGCCTAAATTGATACATTTCTGCAACCTCTTCCTTCAGTCTCAAGGCCAAGTTAGAATAGCACACTGTGGTATCTTTTTTAAACGAAACACCTGCAAGTCGACACATTACTGAAGAGCATGCGCATTACAATTCATGAATATCTGCCATCTGGCGGACACGCGAAGAATTGCAACCTATTAAATCCGAACCATTCTCAATAAACGCATCAACCGTGCGTCAACCGCCCATGACCCGCTCACGACCCATGGCTGAGATCGCAAAATGAATGCGGCATGCTCCCGGTGAAGTGCGTCGCATTCCAGGAAAAATCCAGGGAAAAAACAGTGATGTGTTAGAATAAAATGAGCCGCAGCAATAGTAATGTATCAGAATCAGTAAATTGAGTTCATATTATGGAGATTATGGGCTCTATGCAGTAAGCGCCGAAAAAGTGCAATCGCCAAGGGTACCTTATCAGCATGATTCTGGCGATTTTCCCTCTCCGTATGCAATAAGTGCCGGATCCCATACGAATCAAGCCGAAAACATTTGCTCCCACTCTGCCGATGATTTGCCGATCACACACAGGTGTATCGGCGTGCATGGCAGGGTGCTGTTAAGTTTGCCAATTAAACTTCTTGCTGAATCTACCGAAGCAAGCATGTTTTGGATTGAGCGGCCCATTTAAAGGTAGCATGTATTGTTAAACATTCTCTGTGTTGTTGGGAGTGAGAGAGAGAGAGAGAGAGAGAGAGACACACACAGAGCTGGGCAATTTGCATATTTCATATTGACTGAGACAGTTGTGGTGTATTGTGAGAGGTTTGTCCTGTGTTGTTTTATTTACATCTTTGCCTTGTTGTCAATTTGTAAGTGTTCAGTGTGATTGGCTTTAAATTACTTTTCTGTTCTTTGTGAGTGCTAGAGGTTTGGCCGCAAGGCGTGGGAAGAGTAATGCTGGTGTGAGTGGTACTGGTAGTCGTGCGAGTATGCGTCTGAGTGAACGTAGGATTCATGGGAGTGCTGTTGCTGCGAGTGCGAATGGTGTTGCTGGGAGTGAGAGTGGTGTTGCTGTGAGTGTGACTGGTATTGCTGGGAGTGCGAGTGCTGTTGCTGTGAGTGCAAGTGCTGCTGGTGGCTCTGTTGCTGGGGTGTCTTATGGTGGAATGGTTGCTGGTGGCCCGCTTTTGGAGTCTCTTCCATTGGAAGAAGGAGAGTCCAGTCAGCAGCAGCCAAGCTCTTGGCCTGCACGTATTCGGAAGAAACGTGTGAAGCGACCACGTAATCCTCGGTTCAATGAACAGGAAAACACAGTTCTTGTCACAGGGATTCTGGAGCACTATGATTGTCTGTATGGCCATTTACTAGGTAAGTCTATCTTTGCATTCATTCTTCAAAGACATGTTATCCTAGGTCATGTGAGATGTCTTAATATCAAAATATTATACTATAATGTCTATCAAGTAAACTTAATTGTTACACACATATTCCTTCATGCTTTAGAACGACCATAACAATCAGTCGTACAATTTGGGAAAAGTTCATACAATATTCATGCAAGCTTATTTACATTTGTATGTTTACACGTAAATGCTCATGTGGTACACATATTACACCTAAACCAGCATGTTTGGTATCTCTTGGAACAGTTAGCAGTTTAGGAAACAGATCGTTTTTATAATAATAATTAACGTCATATATTTTGTATGTATTTCAAGGGCGGACAAGTTCAGCATCAAAAAAAGAAATGTGGAATCAAATAACATTGGCTGTGTCTGCGTGTGGGAATCATGTCAGGGACCGGAAGAATTGTCGGAAGTGATTCGATGATATCAGGGCAAACTTAAAGAAAAAAATACAAGCACAACGGATGCATGCTTCTGGCATTGGAGGTGGGCTGCCAGCACAAGCTTTAATCTTAACACAATTGGAGGAGCAGATGTGGGAAAAATTTCTTCCCGTCGTCGTGGAGGGTTTGCCCGGGGACAGAGATATCGGAATTTATTCTGCTCCATTTCCACCAGGTGACAAATGTTAATGTACTAGGCGTGTCGTAGGTTACAGTTCTTATCTATATTTCCGCTGCTACTTATACTTTCTTCCCAATATAAGCATACCTACATATATAAATACAGAAAAGGACTGCGCTTGGGCATGGTATGACAGCAATAGTATAATAATAAATAATCAGAAAATGTATAAATATATAAAAAACCTAAATGACAATAATAATATTTAACTGTGCAATCAATACGTTCACCAAATGCATATATAGTTATAAAAAGATGTGCTGTGGACCCAATAACAAACTTTTGTCACAAATCATTTGAAGTCCAAATGAAGTCCAAAAAATGCAAGAAACAGAAAAGCACTGACAGGAAAAAGGCTGCTTCTTTAAAGGGCACAATGACCTCCCTCTCCACCTGCATAGAAAATAGAAAAAAAGCGCCCAATCCTAGTGCATTACTGTGCAAAAAATGGTTTAATTCCCAATAAAAGGCTCATAAAATGAACTCACAAACATAAAAGATAAAAAAGCATTGTATGAGTAATACTCATGCACCAAAGAATCTGTAAGCACTGCTGCTCTGCTACTCTGCTCCGTGACACCACTGCATCCAGTACAGCCCTCGTGTATCTCTGCCAGCAGGAATTCACGTCATCAGGCTCCTCACAGTATTCTTTCTCCGGGAACACACCTCCAGATAGTTTAGGTTCCCACTGGGGACAATGTTTGCGGCGGAACGAACAGATGACGTCACGCCGTGCACGGAGATGGCAAGCAGGAGAATGTCAGGCAGAACTCATAAATCAACGCTGCAGGAATCCACAGCCACCCTGGGCCAGGTGTGCTGTGGATTCCTGCAGCGTTGATTTATGAGTTCTGCCTGATATGCCGTACAGCTGCTAGAAACAAATAAAAGGTCAGGGTGCTGTCACGTCTTGGGGGAGGGACTACAGTTGTTAGAAGCTGACAAGGTGAACTGAAGTTCATCACATTAATTTGAAATGGTAATTCTATGAAAACTTTCACCCACCAGGCCACTATATATGAAAACGTACGTTACTCATTCGTTCACTCATATGTTCTTTGAACCTTATAGAAACGGCACATTATCACACCAGTAGCATCTGTGAGCGACACACTGCATGTGTTGATGAGTGTCAGCCATATTGAGCGCTACACCTGCTTCTATTAATTGTTCACACATATCCCTAAAAAAATTCATTCACATTTCCACAATTACATACTGAATTATAAGCAGAGTCAACTTTGCTGTCCTGGTAGTGATGTACATTATTATTTTTATATTACTACACAAGATATGCAGTGTATGTCCAATAGAACACTTAATTTTACAACGCATTCCTGCATGAACATTGTATGTTGTATGGTATTTACAAAAAAAAGTGCCAAGTAGGTTCACATACACATTGATGTTTAAATCGATAATGTACAGCTTGCCAGAAACATCTTTTCATTTCATTAAGTGATGCTGATATATAGCCTTAAATACTCCAAATACACAAACTCTATGTTAATTATGTACACATGTCAATATAAATCTTATGTTATTCTTCTATATAGTTGCTCCTGAAGCTCATGTGTCACCTCACACTGAACAAGAGTCATCACCTGGCTCATCCAGCTCATCATCAAGGATGGAAGGGGAGTGTATGAGGTGCAGGACATCTAATGTGTACATTTCTAGATGTTATGTTGCCATGCTAAATAAATGCCTTTCACATGTAATTAACTTCACATCAGTTATTGTCACAGAAAATGTAGTTTGTAATGACAACATGTATTGTGTGTGATGTAAACTATCAGCTAGGAGTTGTGAGGCTACAACAACCTTTCAGTCATTCTTCTTTCACACTGAGTCGAAATATAATTGTTACTTCAAGCTAAATTTTAATTTGACACAACAGAAAACTTATGGAAACATGTTATGTGTTACACTGTGAGAACAACTCTCATTATATTGACAAACAACAGAAAGTTCCATGTCAGTTCATAATGTCTTCATTTTTTTGTAGAAGCTGATGTTGCCACTGAAGGACAAATTCAATCAGTGACTAGGAAGATGTTCCCACTCTACGAGTAACACAGCATTCAAGTCCTCCTGCTCGTGACACCTACTCAGCTATTGCAGCTTCTGAAGAAAGAATCTTGGTTGAAGAAAATCGTCGCCATTCAGAAATGATGTCAGTGCTTGAAAGGATGATATCACAGCAGGAAAGGATGATATCACAGCAGGAAAGGACAATATCACAAATGTCACAACTAGAAAGAGTCATCATCCAAGTTCCTAAAGAAATACAAAATGTAAACAGGACATTACAAGCAATAGTTGTGAATCTAAGTCAAGCTAATCAGTTGAGAATTACTGCAAGAGAACAACAATTCCACTTTACCCCAGCTGAGGATGGATCTTTACATGCTGCAAGTTTTTCTCCCGAGTCATCAGTTCTTCATTACCCTGTTCTGGATGATACCGGTACAGTAGGTGCAAGTTCTGTGCAGGTCCCTGTCAACATCCAACCGCTTACATCTGTTCAAAATCTGGAACGGACACCTACAAATGAGACACGAAAAAGAAAGTTAGGCCAACAATTACTACTAACCAGTTTTTGGAACAAGATTAAAACACCAAAACAGGAAACGTCTCCACCATCAGTCGTGCAATGTGTACCAACTGGTTCACAACTGCCACAACCCACACCCAGTGCCCCTGAAGTGTCACAGCCCACACCCACTGCCCCTGAAGTGTCACTGCCCACACCCAGTGCCCCTGAAGTGTCACTGCCCACACCCAGTGCCACTGAACTGCCACAGGTCAGTACAAGTCATACAGTTAAGGCCAAAGTATTTGGCAAAGGGAAAAGGCTAACACAACAGCCAACAAGCAGGCCTGTGACTCGCTCTCAAAAGGATAAACAAAAATAAATAATCACATTCACTACATCTGTAGTTGGTTTGGTGGTGTTTACGGCAGAATATTTAATGAATACTGTATGTATGATCAAGTCCAGATGCTTGAAAACATTCAAGTATGTCCTTGTACACATGAAGGTTTAGAAATGTTCACTGTCTGAATTAAGGCATAATATATAACATATATGTATGTATTAATCATCAGTTGATTAATGGTACAACATTACACACTTGCCATGTTTATAGAAGCTGACATTCTCTTAGCTGTTGTTAAACATTTTATGTATGTGGGGTTGTTTGGTAATGTAGATAGTCATTGCATGCTAATATTATTGACATCCAACTTTAAGTAACTATCTATACAACAGCATACATCTTAAAGTTGTGTTTTCTGGTGTCTTAACTCTGTAACACATTACTTACCTTCAGCTTATTTCATACTTCATAATATTGGCATGTCATCATGTATGAGTTGTGGTTAGAATAACAGATCTGTTAGTGTGTATTAATATATCTGTAGTCTATATGGATATATGTACACACACACAGTGTGTGTGTGAGTATATATATATATAGAGGGGGAGTGGAATGACCAGAAGGTCATAATGTGTGCACCTTGCACTATACTAATGTGAAAGGAGGAAAAAACCTAAATGATATAACCTGTGTGATATAGCAACAAAAACTGCAATAAAGTGTATAAGTGGTGCTGGCAGGGAAAAGGTTAATGTTGATCAAAAAGATAAAGAAAAGCTCCCTGTACGCCGCACTAGAGATCACCTATATCTATGTTAAAACTTAATATTTATTAGTAAACAGTTAAAATTTGTTTATTGCAGCAGTAATGTGAACCAAAGTAATTAAAATAATTGAAATAAAAACGGAGAATCATTATTGGAAGTAGAAGTATGGAGTAAAAATGAAAAATTTGAAAAATATGAACTACAACTACAGGCCAATATTGATAAATTTACACGAGACCTAAAAGATAGGAAACATAGGAAGTTTGCTCGTGACAAACTTGACTATCAGGAGGGAATTATATATAAATTCCAAAAAAAACAAAAAAAATACGCTGAACCAACTGTTCAGAGTGATTCCACTACAGATCAGGAATCCTCAGACACTGACAATCCCAGTAACCAAGGAATTACACATACACTGGCGACACACTTTATTCGAGCTCGGCTAGTCCCACGAATTCGGGTATACCCGGGTGTATTGAGGTTTGTGACTGTTTTCTGCCCGAGTGCATTGAGGTATTTTCCAGGCAGGGATTGAAGCATTTTATTCCCGCTGGCTGCAATACTGCACAGTATATATATATATACTGCATTACAATTCATGAATTTATGCCATCTGGTAGACACGCGAAGCATTGCAGCCTATTAAATCCTAATCATTATCATTTAACAGATCAGCCGCCCGTCAGCCAGGCATGAACCCAGGCTGGGAAGGCAAACGCAACGGGGCTTGTCAGAGGTGAGGAGCGGCGCATTCCAGGTATCTGCCAGGTACATACTGGGTATTTGCTCGAATAAAGTGTGTCGGTGCAGTAGGAGGTTTCAGGAATCTGACATAGGATCAAGTATCACCACTAGGTCCAAAACAACTAGTCAGGAATCCACCTCTTTTTTAGGTCTCCCCAAAACATCAGAAACCCTAGATCTCTATTTAAACGAACGAGAAGGGGAAAGGGAGGGGAGAGGAAGAAAAACCAAACGCAGAGGTTACAACAAGAGCAGGAAGGGAACGTATCACTAGCACCAGACCGCTCACATGACACATTCATTATGAATCTCACTGATTTTGCACTAAGCACAGAGCATATCAAAGTCCTGAAATGAGGCCTCTCATATTCTCCCACCTCTAATATGTATCATTTCGATTGCATAAAGGACACCAATTTATTCGCCAGAAAATTATTGCTGCATAAATATTATAAAAAAATTCAACTAGCTAGATCCAAAAATTTGGACTCTGAGGAAATGAGTACAGCTGATCTAGACAATCTAGATATTCTTTTGGAATTATGTGAAGAAAGTGAAAGACCATTGGGAATAGGCCCATTCACAAAACTCAAACCAAGGAGTAAATTCACTCCCCAAATGGATGTATGCAGCAATGTTGAAACTTTCGTTAAAATGGTGTCCAAAGAAATAGAATCCATAGTAATAGAGGGGAAAAACACAAAGAGAAATATGGACCAAAAAGAAAGGGCAGCACTCAAAGAATTATCGGATAGGCAAGACATCACAATAAAAAGCTCAGACAAAGGAGGGAATATAGTTATACAGAAAACAGATGACTATGTTAAGGAAAATTTGAGACTTCTAGGTGACATCAATTGTTACAGAATCCTAGATCAGGATCCGAATCCAATCTTTATGAAAGAACTCAAAATCCTGTTAGATCAAGGACTAGAAGATCTAGTAATATCTAAACAAGAACATAAATTCATGTATAACCCATTCCCCAAAACAGCAACCTTTTACAGTCTACCAAAGGTGCATAAAAACTCCACACACCCACCGGGCCGCCCAATTGTATCGGGCATTGGGAATCTCACTGAGGGCCCAAGCACCTATGTGGACAAAGTACTGAGAACTTTTGTTAAATCTCTGCCTTCACATGTACAGGATACTCGTGATGTCTTGAAACGCCTAGAAGGAATTACAGTGGATGCAAATACAGTTTTATGTAGCATGGATGTTGAGTCACTATACACCAGCATCCAGCATCCAGTAGGTTTAAAGGCAGTAGCCTCTTTCCTCTCCACTCGGGGCATCAGATATCTAAAGCATAACGAGTTTGTATGTGATCTCCTATCTTTTGTCCTAACACACAATCACTTTACATTCAACAATAAACTCTATCTCCAGGTACAGGGAACTGCAATGGGCACAACATGCGCCCCAACATATGCTAACCTGTACCTGGGGTGGTGGGAAGAAAATAGTGTGTTTAATGAGAGCATGACCATTTTCACGGATAATATCACTATGTGGATTCGCTATATAGATGATATTCTGATATTATGGAAGGGTAGCAAACAACTATTTAATACCTTCGTGAAAACTCTGAATACGAATAGTCATAACCTACGCCTAACATCTGAGATCAGTGAAGAATCTCTGGTTTTCTTGGATTTAAAAATTTCCATCAATCATGATGGAACAATAAATACGGTATCACACGCAAAAAAAACAGCAACAAACAGCTATTTAAGGGCAGACAGTCACCACCGGCCTCATTAATTAAAGGTATCCCGACGGGCCAGTTCCTCCGTATTAGGAGGAATTGCTCCAACTCTGCAGACTTCCATCGGCAAGCAGAAACGATGAAGGAAAAATTCCTGAATAGAGGCTACAGCAAAACACATGTTAAAAAAGCCTACAAAAATGCAGAACAAGTCAATAGGGAAAAACTATTGTACTCAAAAAGGGAACTGGTCATGGATAAAACAATCAGATACATAGGTACCTACAGTGCCCAATGGAATAAGATTAAATCCATCTATAGGAAATATTGGCACATCCTCTTGGAGGACAAAGATCTTTGTGAAGTGCTAAAACCATATCCAACAATGGTGCCAAAAAGATCAAAGAACTTAAAGGACTCATTAGTCCACAGCCATTTCCAAAATAAATCACAATTCCAAACGTGGCTTCCACAAAAAACAACGGGTACCTATAAATGTGGAACATGCAAAGCGTGCACATATATCAATACAAGCAAAAACTTCCAAAGTACCTCTAATAACAAAAAATTCCAAATAAAAAGTTTTATAAACTGCAAGAGTACACATGTAGTTTACCTCATCACTTGCAAATGCGGGATGCAATATGTAGGCAAGACAGGTCGCCAGTTCCGCAGACGCATATTGGAACATGTTGGGTCGATTAGGAATGCGCTTGATACCCTGGTATCATGCCACGTACGGGGACACCACGGGGGGGACATTAACTCCTTAAGCTTTCAAGGCATTTTTTGCCTCAAAACCAATATGAGAGGAGGAGACTGGGACAAAACTCTCTTACAACAAGAGTCCCGGTGGATATACCAACTTTCCACCTTATCCCCAACAGGTCTGAATGAGGGCTTCCTCTTCACCCCCTTTCTTTAATACAGATCTTTAAATACAGATCTGACTTTTTCATTCCCCTTTTTCGACTCATTCATGCATTCATTCGCTCGTGATACCGATTAATTGAGATATAACCCTGATTGCTTCTATTAACTCACCTCTACAACAATCATTATTCCTTTGGAACACACATCCCCATACTTCATGTTAAATGACCAGCAAACGCTATTAAAAGGTTCTTAAACAATAGCTCTAACTGATGTCACATTACACAAATGGTCATTAAGAAATACATTATTGCGCTATATCATTTTATTGGTACATGTAAGAAAAACACTGACATGAAATGTAGAGTGTACATGAGTGCAGACAAGTAGCCCTCCCTGTCCAACAGGACATTTTTATCAGCCAGGGAGTGAAGGCATTATGAAGCACCATCATAACAATTTTTGCCACCTCACTACACTATATTCCAAATATGTGGGGTAACATGCTAGCGATCTACAACTTTCTAAATGTACTGACTTGACCATAAAGCATATCGATCGCAGTGGCATCCAGCTTTAAAGTTGAAACTAAAATCGGGCCTCGATGACACGACGGAATCTCTGACCAATCAGGACAGAGCATCGCGGGTTGCTATGGCAACCACACCACAAACATAATAACGTGGGAAGAAACTTTGATTGAAATGTAAACACCACTGATGGTGACGTCGCGCATTGATGACGCGATGCTACTTCCCACCAATAGGCTTAAGATATCACGGGCAGCAATCATCCAAATCATATCAACTCAGGGATACAATATAGCCCCATGACATTATGCCGTGACAGCTTATTCTACACTGGATACCGTCAGTTTAGAGCGAGTGACATTTAACACACTGCAGTTTGCCGAGATCATTGGGATGTCGCGCGCTGATGACGCGACGCAACTCCCAGCTACCATTGGAAAGGGAACTTTGGCACACATGACTAGAAGTACACAGATATGTGACTGGCCATGTGATTTGACAGGGCCAATCAGAGCCTTTTCCTTCTTGTTTCTGAAGTATGGGTGTGATACATTTATCTGAGGACCAATCAGAGCCTGGAACCCATTAACCAATAAGGTAACAATAAAGTGTATAAATAAGCAAGGGAATCACTCTGTCTTTGCCCCCGATGAAGCCACTACAGGTGAAACATATGTAGGGCAAGCTAAGCGTTACCACCTAGTACGCTGGCTATATCGGAGAGGTCTGTTGCCTATTCCTTTCAGAGTGTTTCGGAGACTTCATTAGGAAGCACAACACTCTGACTACTCCTTAACTATTATGGTTCATGGTTCACAGTACAAGACACATACTTTATGATCTTGCATCAACTGCTAGTGTTCACCATGACAGACCCACAGGCTCACTAAATATTGAACCTGACGGTCTGGCACAAATGTGTATGTATACCTGATCTATTACTGTATCTACTTGTCAAACCAAGCGTACATATCAATTCAGGTTACACCCCTCACTACCATCTAGGAGTAGGTTTCATATGACAGAATATTGTAGCTTAATCACTACCACCTCTAGTATAATTATATAGTGGTGGGACACTCTAATTGACAATAGTGGTTTTTGTTCTACACTGTCATTTCTATTAGGTACACAGTTCACCTCTCCGTTTTTATTTCAATTATTTAAATTACTTTGGTTCACATTACTGCTGCAATAAACAAATTTTAACTGTTTACTAATAAATATTAAGTTTTAACATAGATATAGGTGATCTCTAGTGCGGCGTACAGGGAGCTTTTCTTTATCTTTTTGATCTATATATATATATATATATATATATATATATTTATTTATTTTTGTCTATGCCACTGTTGTCAGAAAACAGGCCTTGTGTTAATGAGATATACATGCTAGGACACTTGTTTAAATTATAGCAGCGATATTATTATGGCAATAATTCACTCACAAGTATGAAACTTTCAGGATGATTACAACAAGGCCTACTTACACACATTAATGGCTTCAGTTTAGCACTACATAAAATATATATATTATCTTATTTAACAGTACAGGCCTTCATGGCTCAAAACAGGCCTTGTTGGCTGTTAACTACTACTTATACACAACTGACTCTAATAGGCCCTCAAACATACTCATCCAGTAATGTTAAAAACTTTAATGAAGTGTGAAGATAATAACAACAAGGCCTGTTTGCATATAAGTCCTTCAATGTTGTTATATATATATATATATATGCTAGGCGTCCTTAAAAAGGTTTACGGATGCAAGGCCCGCCCCCAACCGACGTGCGCGCGTGAAACGTATTGACTGTGCCTGTAGCTTATTGTTACGGTTAGTGCACTGTGTCATACGCGTGCGTCGGTGTTACGGTGTGTGCACAGCGCTGGAGGCCAATGTTAATTCAGTGGGAGGAGTGTTTGCGTGCATTTCACGGTGCCTTAACATGACGTCACACATCTTTTGTTCGCTCATTGGCTGATCGTCCGTTGTTTCCGTGGACATACGTCCGTTTACAAAGTTTAGATAAGTACGTGTGTAGAAGTGAATTAGTTTTGCTTCCATATCATAACTTCCAGCCATGATATGCTTACTGCTAGCAGCACCATGGAGGGACATGTATTGAACGCACATCGTACACATTGTTTAGCGCATGCGCTAAAACTTAGTCCACACAATCGTGAAGTGTGCGCGCAACTGACGTTGTGCACGCACAATATTATGTATACAGGCATCGGAAATATCATATCCGTAGTAATGCCAGCAACGCCATTATAAAAATGACAGTTCAGTATCTGTGGTTTGATCCTTGCACTTTCAACATGTACGTTACTTATGCGTGAATATCCACAATCATATAGAGATGTGTTACGCGTTGTCATGCAGAGACATATATAAATGTGCCATCTTTGACCATCATGTGTTTGCTGTATTTCACAGATGTCGCGGATGAATACATGGGATCAATGTATGATTTCAGATGAGCCAATCGTTATATTAGATGATTGTGACGACGAACGAACAACTATTATAATACATATGTAACAATGCTTTCAATGCTTGGTACGCAGATTAACAATAAATACATAATGTTATCCAGTTATGCCAATATTTACTATGCACTTAATTAACATAATGATGTTGCTAAGCACTGAAGTTAGAACTTTTACTGTTTTTTGGTGATTTTCTACTAACATTATATCTTGCTATGTTATATATGCAACCAACATTCTCACTCAGCAAACACATTTTTCTACTATATTGTATAATGTGATGTGTGACTTGTCAAAGAATGTAAATGCTACATAACAACTCATAGACATTCTATCTGAACATACACAATAACAATAGGGAGGTGATATAAACTGTTTAGTCGTGTGCAAAGTTATTTTTCACCTAAGTTTTAGTGCTAACCTAACATGCATGAGCTACTGAATGTTAGTTAAAGATCATGAAAAGATTAACATTTGTGTGTAAATTTTATTCTCACGACTAACTATAGTTTAGTGTTTTTAGTAAACGTTCAACACATTCAGAGCGAAGTGAGTCCGATGATACAATAAACATTAGTATGTTTGTTTATATTATTTGACGTTGAAAACCATGCATCACACAAAAAGTGCTACACACACAAACACTGTTGCTGAAATGTGTGCGTATGCAAATGTCCACGTCATTGACGTTCATATGTTGACATTAGTTGTAAAGGATCATGATAATTATGAATAACTAACGTGAATGAAATTAAAATTATATTAACAACATTGTCATTGGGTCGAATGAAGTATGAAAAGTTGAGAACACAAAGAACTATAATTTTGAATGGTGTTAACATTTTGACACATGTTACATGTACGTCAAATCAACACACATCTGTGACTTATACATAAACATGTGACAATGTAGTAATCAACATGAAGATGCATTGATACAACAACTAATCACATACATTGCAATGTAAATTATGTTGAAAACGTTGGTGTGTTTTCAGGCAATCATGCATTGAGTGTTAAGATCACTCATGTGAATCAGTGGATGTTCTCCTCCCATAATAAATATTTCAGCAGGGTTTATCCCCTTCTCTCCACCCACCCCTATATTACAGGAATGGAATTTGTAACGTTTGCTACATTAAATGTTATGTAATGTCCCTAATGATTTTCAAATACACTGCACATTAACCACCAAGTGTAGCTAAACGCACGTACACTATACAGAAACAACATGTTTCAATAGTCACATCTTTTTCAATACGTTCTGTTTAGACATCCTGTAACTATACCTTTATCGAGGTTGGCACATCTTATGACAGATGTGAGTTGAAATACATACCATGAGCAGTCATTGAAGTGATATACCTTGAAAAAGAAAACATGAATGAATAAAAATCATTGTCATGACATGTTCATTAAGGTATGCAACACACAAAAGTTTCAATTTTGTGTTACATATGAAACAGCATGTACATTTCGTTAAAAATAATATGAAATACACACTGGTGTACACATCATTGTGACTCACATGTCACACTGCAAAAATAACATTGTATGTAACCATACTGCACTAACTAATGACTATGGACATAGTAGGTTTATTGTGTATGCATATCCAAAAAGAGCATGTACATAAATTAATAATTTTGTACACATTTTTTCTTCACGTACACACAAAAACTTTTATTGATAAGAAGTATAATACAATATGTGGATGAATGACATACCAGTGCCACATGCATTTGTCCACACAGCAGAGAAGAGAAAGGTGTGCAAACCATATTCATCTGTTTCCTAAGTGAATGGTATTTGGACAAATGTATTTATCATAACAAAGAATGAATATATGTATGTAGTACTATGAAGATATATGTATTTGCTTACATGAAAAAAATGTGTTTATGACATTCAGACGTGTCTCAACACCACTGGCTGTTTGCTCAGTGTCAGCTGGTAAATTGACGGGATGCTCCTCCTCCAAACCCTGACGTATGTCTGTTTGAACATTATTTCTGAGTGCCAAATTGTGCAAAATGCAACATGCAATTATAATATCAGACATTTTAGCAGGCTTATATTGAAGTGCCCCACCAGTTCTATCGAGACACCTAAATCTTGTTTTGAGAAGCCCAAATGTCCTCTCTATGACGGATCACGTAGATATATGGGTAATTCCGTATCCAGAGTCACCTATAATCCATGGTGCACACATATGAAACAATTAGTGATAACATAATAACATACAACATTTCCTAGAAAAACAAGAGTTGTTTGTTAACACATCATAATATGTACTCACCCACCAGCCAACCAGCGCCAAAATAGACTTCTTCGAAAGCATGGCAGACTGATGAGTTTCTCAGGATAGAGGAATCGTGACTGGAACCAGGGAATTTGGCTACCACATGCATAATCTTCATCGTGGCATCGCATACCACCTGTACATTCAGGGAATGGTAGTGCTTATGGTTGCGGTAAGCATGCTCACTCTGACTAGGTGGGATCAAAGCAACATGGGTGCAATCGATTGCACCCAGCACACATGGTATCCCGGCTATGGCATAAAAGCCATTCCTGACTTTCAGCCACTCTGTGTGCTCTGTAGGAAAATGAATATAATTTCTAGCGCGTCTATTGAGTGCACATAGAAACTGGGTAAAGGCTCGCGAGAATGTAGATTGCGAGACCCCGCCCACTATGCCCACAGTAGTCTGGAATGACGTGGAAGCAAGATAATGTAATGAGCACAGCATTTTAACAAGCCCAGGGACTGCACGATCTCTGGCTGTCACAAAATCTAAATCTCCCCGTATCTCTTCATAAAGAGCTAAGATTGCTGCTGAACTCAAATGATAGCGACTTACAATCTCCTCCTCACTCATCCCATCTAACAGGGTTCACTCCCTGTACAAATGAGGACGAGCCACAACTTCTCTCCTCTCCCTTCTCCTCTCATCTCCTTGCCCTCTCCCTCTCCCTCTCCTGTCCGCATGCCTGTACCTGTCACTGTCCCTGCCACTGTCCCTGCCTCTGTCCCTGTCTCTTCCTTGGCCTATGACATCCTCTCCATCAGCAAGCCTCTCGTGCAATAGAATGTTCCTCCGTCTCCTAAACATTCGCATCATTTTGAGGTCTGTAGCTGTGAATGAGCAGGTAATTGCCCTCCTTTAAATACCTATGTGATGATGTCAGGTGACTTGCTAAAGTGCAAGGTGTTACATTAACATATCCAAGTAGTTGACTCCCAACCTGTATCCATTTGCTATTACAAGTATTATTTATGTGTGTTCAGCAGCAAATCATGATATTTCACAATGATGTAACGTTAAGCTTTGTACAAGCATTTATTGGAAAGTATTTGTGGAATGTGTAATGCATGTACCACTTCTGAACGCAACACTCAATCATCTAATTAGGATACAACCATTACATTGACGTTGAAAAACTTCGCTGCAACATGTCTAATTTGCCATGTTATTGTCACATGTTCACATGAAGTAATTATACTGTATATATGCATATATTTATGGCATCAGGATAGTTGCTATTGATTCAGTTTCAAACGTGTAACAATGAGTAACTATTCTAGATGTGTGTATAAGTTAGCATGAAGTGATTGTAATGCATCGTGTGCAATGTAAACATGCTATGTGATTGAGTGTCGAATTGCGGACGTCATGAAAAGAGGGAGGTCACAAAGTACATGTAAACATGAAAACAAAGAGCTACAGTTACGTTTGATCATGCGTTACACATTCAAAGCATTCTGTAATGTATAGCAACATAATTATACGCTGGATGTGTTAGATGTGTGAAATGTGTAACATCATATAATAAATTGAAGCACACTTAAGTAACAAGTTGGATATGATGTGAGCTGCTCCTTTAAGAGTTGAGTATAGGATTTTCCCTTGACACATCATAATATGATGAGTAATGTGACACGCAAATCATGATAACATATAAAAGTACAATGTTATGCAAATAATAAACGTAAGGGGTGACACGATGAAGTGAATGACCTCCACACTGTAATGCTAAGCACATTTGTATTATGAGCAATAAAACGTAAACAGTCCTATAATGTTATACGTCCCCGCTCCATTGACTCCATTGATGTAGAGTTGAGGTTTTTTTTCTAAGTGCCGTTCCGGCAACCTTACCGATCGGTCTCCCCTCCAACTTGCCAACTTTATTTGGCGGGACCAATTATAGATGAAATCGCCATTTCTGAGTGCCGATCAGCACCGATAAGATGATCGGGGCTACTTGAATACAGCCGATTTAAAAAAGTGCCGAAAAGTGCCGATAAGGGGCTTATCACCAGATGCATGCCGATAAATTTGTTATCGGGAAGAAAAAATGCCGATTTTGAGCACTTATCGGCGCTTACTGAATCTCAAATCCAATTTTGGCGGAAAAATGCCGAAAAAAGCCTTATCGCCGCTTACTGCATAAGGCCCTATGTTTTAGGCAGTAGTTGTTTATTATAAATATTCTTTTGATTTTTGTGTTTGAGTGCTACTAGTTTTTGTTTTTTGAAAAAAATACACCATAAAAATAATTAACAGATCCTCAAAAATAACTATCAGTCTAATTGCTGCTCAAAAGCAGATGTAGCAGATGTTAATGCTCCAATTTGTGCATAGCAGAATGCAATGTGCCTGCATGAGCATACACACCAGGGTGTCTGAATAAACTGTGCTTGAGAGAATGGGTGAGGCTAGTGGCTTATTGCACACACTGGCATGCGCATATGGGTGTAATAATGCCGGCTACATCTGTACATTTCAGAGAGCTGGTGACAAATATATTTTGCTCAAACTATTATGATTCCCAAATACAGTACATAGACACTGTATTTCTCACTGCGAGACAAACAAATTCATTCTTTCCAAATTAAGGAACTGTATGCTGATGTTTAAATAAAATGCTCCCATAAATTCATATTTAAATATAGTTAAGAATATGCACTTTGGGGTTTATTCTATACAGTATATGCCAATTGGACTGTTTTGGGCCAACAATTCCCTGAAAATATCTAATTGACAGATATAGAATAAGCCTCATAGTCTCAACAAGCATTATGCACTATTATTAAATAATTCTCTTTCAAAGAGTTATAAAGTACTCATGACCCTCCGGGATGTCAAACATTCGAACAACGCTATATCATTAAGACAGTTATTTTCTTTTCTCTTTAAACTTTCATGTTGGAGCGTCTCTCAGGAGTACTGACAAGATGACCGTTATAGCAGCTGTCCATCAAAATATATCCTCAAGTGATCTGTTGGTACTTGGAAGTTATAGATGCAGGTTTTGTTTCATCTTCAAAATTCTCATCATAGAATCCATCTGCAACATTAGCAGGTAGCATCAATGTATTTCTCCATATTACTTTATACAGGCAGGTTTTATACTATAACTGTGTTGATGTTATCATAACAAATCTCTTATCACAAATAATGGAGCTTTTAACTGATAAGTTAAGTAATAGTTGTTAACTCAATAGTTTTTCCGCAGTCAATCTGTGTAGAAATGCCATCAGACTTCATGACATTCACCTACCGTTTAACTGCCATTGTAGCAGCTAATTTAGGGTAATGTTATCTCAACTATACTCCTCACCTTGATTTATACCTGTCTCATTAATCCTTCACCTCTATAAACTACATATTTTGCGTTAAATCAACTTTACAGTGTTGATCTTTCCAAAATTACATGATAGTCCCATATGTCACAGAAAATCCATACTCTCATTCGTCGGTAATTTTGGACATAATGGATTAATTTCCAAGTTCTCGATTGTCCTATGTGGTACACACTTAGGATCAAAAAAGAGTGTGCAGAGTGATTATTCTCCTGGATATAGTGTCAATTCGTGGGTAATCCGATATTGCCAGATCTTGAATTATAAATTGCTCAGTTCATGATGTTCCTCTATTGCAGGCAAGACAGTTTTTGTGAGTAAATTCGTTATGCAGATTGAGATACGATGTAGATCAAGTCCCAAGTTTTCGCTGATTCTATGCGGTGCAAACCCAGGACTCTGTGATTGAATACAGGCAGAAAAGGAGAGGCAAAAGGGGAGAGAGGGGAGAGTGCATGAGATTCTTATCACTACAATTTAAACACAGAAAGTTCTAGCAAAATGTGCATCAATAAAGGAAAAATAGGTGTTCAAAGGAACATCGCGAAGCCCAGGTAGTCGTTCAGGCCCCGTGGCATCATTGAGTCCATTTGGACGATCCACCTGGACTCCCTGCGTAAAAGTGCCCTTTCCAAATGTTCGAGAATTCTGAATCTTAGTTCTCATGTGGTCATCCCAATGTAGGGAAGACCACAAGGACACATGAGACAATAAATCACTCCCTTTGACTTGCAACTAAGACAATCTTTGATTTTAAAATTCTTTGTCTTGTTGGAGTCTGTGAACACGTCTGTCTGACACATGTATCGACAGGCAGAGCAGTTTTTACATTTGAAAAAGCCTTTTCTTTTGGTCGTGGGAGGAATGTGTCTCTTGAAGTGGGAACAAAATGACGTGCCACAAGCTTATCTCTAAGATTTGGAGACTTGCGACTCGTCATTGTTACCTTATCGCCCAATTTCCTTTTAAGGTCAGGGTCAGTCATCAAGATTTTCCAGTGACTTTGCAGTGTCTGGCGCAGCTGGTGCAACTGTTTATTATAAGTGCCAATAAACCGAATTTGATTATCTGCTTTATTTTTTGGTTTAGGACACAGCAACATTTCCCTAGGAGTGTCAAGGGCTTTCTTATAACCCTTCTCTACACATCTATTGCTATACCCTCTCTGTGAAAATCTTTCCCTCATCTCTCCTGCCCTCTCAGTAAAAACCCTTTCTGTGGAGACATTGCGCTTCAAGCGTAAAAATTCACTAGTGGGGATGCCTTTAATTTGATTTCCGGGTGGAAACTAGAAGCATGCAGTATGGCATTTGTAGATGTCTTTTTACGGAAAATGTCGGTGTGTAATGTACCGTCAGGCCCAAGATTTACAAAAAGGTCCAAGAATTCTACCTGTGTCTTACTGCAACTGAATGTTAGTTTGATATTCATGTTGTTGTGGTTGAGAACATCGACGAAGCCCTTGAACCCAGCTGCTGTCCCCTGCCAGAGAATCAGCACATCGTCGATGTATCTCAACCACAGCAACACGTGTTGGGTAAATGCTGCATTAGCCTCAGAGAACACAATCTCCCGTTCCCACCAGCCCAGGAAGAGGTTAGCATAAGAGGGGGCACACGTAGCACCCATTGCAGTGCCTCTCTTCTGTAAATAGTACCTGCTCCTGAAGATAAAATAATTATGAGTGAGAATGAATCTCAATAGCTTCAGTAGCGGGTCCATCAAGCCAGCGGAGACATTCTGCATGGACAAATAGAACTGTGTGGCGCGCAAACCATCCTCGTGGTCTATGCATGTATAGAGAGACTCTACATCACAAGTCGCAAGTAGTGTATTATCATCGACTGTGATGTAGGCCAAGCGCTCCAACACATCCATTGTGTCCCTGATATAAGACGGCAGAGTCTCCACTGACGGTTGCAGAAAAGAGTCAATAAATTGGCAAATGGGTTCGCATAGCCCCCCTATACCCGACACAATGGGCCTTCCTGGGGGGTGGGTCGGGTTCTTGTGCACCTTCGGCAAAAGATAAAATGTTGGTACTCTGGGACATTTAACAGTGAGAGCCTGACAGTTACGGTCTGTAATATATTCATCTAACACCGCAGACCTCAGTATACGATCAATCTCTGCTTTATAGCGGATTGTCGGGTCTGATGCAATTTCCGTATAGCATACAGTGTTTTTTAATTGTTTATATGCTTCTTTTTCATACATCACCTCAAGCCAGATGACTATGTTTCCGCCTTTGTCACTGGGTTTGATGACTATGTCCCGCATGGCTTGTAGTTCTTTTATCGCCGTCAGCTCTGATTTTGTAAGATTAGTATCATCCATCTTGGTCTTGATTTTCTTGAAGTCCTCCGTAACCAGTTTTAGATACACCTCAACTGGTGGACAGGTCTGCCACGGAGGGCAGAATATCGACTGGGGCTTCCAATGCGCTAGGATGTCCTTTTCCTCAATCTGCATAATTCCTTGGTCTTGAAACAAGGATTCCAAGTCCTGCAACTGAGCATTCTCCTGTGTGCTTAAGTGTACAAGTTCAACATTGTCATCAGTAACATCCCGGTCTTTGGCAAAGAATTTAAACAAAAGAAGTTTCCTACAAAATAAATTCAGATCCTTAATCCACTCAAAGTGGTCCATGCAGGATGTGGGGGCAAAAGAGAGTCCTTGTCGCAAGACTGAGTTTTGGTTTTCTGTAAGAGTAATCTCGGATAGATTAATAATCGTCATTTCATTATCCGTATTGGTATTAATACTACTCACTTCGTTTTTTGTGTGACGAATTTTCGTCCCCTTAACTCTCTTTGTTCCCCTCCTTGTCCTCCTTCTATGGCCGGTATCTTTGTACCCGCATCTAAAAAATGTAACCGGTTATCTTGATTGGATATAGATGGAATACTCTCAGCATCTGAGAGTTCCAAATCTGATGCGGATACCCCAGAGGAGATGGAAACTGAATTAGTCTTCTTATGGAATTTTTTATTAGAACTTCTATTTCTAGTGGACCTATTCCTACTATGCCACTTATAGACCGTATTATTTCTGTAATCTTCCTGATCACGGTCAAACTTGTTTTTCTTAAACGCAATAAGATCTTTTTCAAACTTATCAAGATCTTTTTCAATACGTTTGGACTGAATACTCTCTGCCTCAGTCAAGTCTTTCTCAATAGCTTCAATTTCCACAGTTAACTCTTTTACACGTGCCTGATCATGTTCTATGAGTATTTTTAACAATGCAAAGGAGCAGGTATTTAAGCTTTCTTCCCATTTATTTTTTAGTGAAATGTCCGTAAATTCAAATGAGGGAAAGGTTTGCACTCTTAATCCCCTTGGTATGAACTGATAAAGCAGATATTTTTCTAAGGCAGTTTTGTTCCACCAGGACTGCAGTCTTTTTTGGGATAGCTGTTTCAGAGCTTTAATTTTATCACCACTCCCTATTGTTTGTAAAGGTGGATTTTGTAAAATATCAGATATATTGATATTAAATGCCTCGTTTGCATAGGCACGACGGCGCTCCTCACTAGCCACAAAATCCATTAAAATTATGTTCTGTAACAATAACAAGAACAGTCACAGGAGCTGGGGTCTAGAGACTAACCAAGTTAGTATAATAAGTATTATGTGAGAAAAAGAAGTGACCCCGCATCCATGAGACAAATAATGGCAACTATACAACCGACAAGGTAAATTTAGACGTAGTCATCTGTCGGTGGTGCTATAAGGGCATGAATTATTGCAAAAAAGAATAAAGAGCCCAAATAAAAGCACTCTAGTATGCCTGACAATACAAAACCACAATGTTTATTGAAAAATGTCACAGAACATAAAGTAAAATTAAAGCACAGAAAATTTAAAACAAGGCATGGATCCCCTGAAAAGTGCAGAATTGATTTAACCTCTGATCAGGGGGTTACCCTGAAAGACAATACAAAAGTCTAAATAGACATAGGAATGCTGGAAAGTACCTGACAGGGTGTTTAAAGTATAGCTACTGACAGACACAAAACGGTGGCTAAATAAGGTGGCTGATACACTGAATAACAAAAATGCTGAAGTCTCCCTGAATCTGGGGACAAGTGTAAAGCATCACAATACCAGCAGTATCACTGTGAAAAAACACATAAATAATCCAATAAAGCACACCTTAGTCTGTAGCAGCAGATAGGTAATACTTCACCTCATGTCAGGTACTCAGCACAGTCTGTGGAGGAGTCAAGGAGCAAAGCTCACAGCACATAAATATGTCCTAGAGAGGGGACAAAACAGGGGATCCTGCCAACTGGACCTGCTCCTACGCGTTTCGGCCTTAGCCTTCTACTGGGAGTGGTACAGTGGGCAGTGTAACATGCCCCTTAAAAAGGGATTTAATTAGGCTGGTGATTATAGACACCTGTAGTGTTTAATAAGTAACCCATGGAATAGGGAGTGTATCACTACATAAACATGCTATGTCATGGAGGCATCATGAGCCAAAGGCCAATAGTAGGGATGTATTTCTTAAGCTCCTACCCATAAGAGGGCAGTACTGGCAGTTTGCTATCACTAACGGGGTACTGCGCATGCGCATGACATCATGAGGGTGCGACTGTGGCAAAGCTGTCACCTATAATGCGCCATCCCAAGGCTAACTATAGGGGAAGTATTGGAAACTCTTCCTGGCCGGGTCTAGGGCACTGAGGGCAAAAAACGTGCATCACGGATGCAAATGCGCATGTCCGTGACGTCATACGTCAGCGTCCCCGTCGCCCTCCACTCGGTCATGAAGGAGATGGCAAATCCTTCTAGTGTATATGGTTTCTGAGCTTCTAACTGCGCATGCTTGCCCTTACACACCAAAAATAGCGCGATCTATTGGCCCTCACTAATGCCCAATCGTGACATGCGCATATGCTGCTAAAACACCTCACTGCTGTACAAGAGGATGAACTTATCTTAAAGGTGTATTACCTATTGGAAGTTAGTAACATGATTTAGCTGCTAATCAATCATATAAGATCACAAAGAAAGAAAGTTTAAGCTATCAGACAAACATGCATTGTATTACAATTATTATCATAGCATTTGTTAATAATAATACCTATTAGCTAGAAATTGCATTAATATACATTTTAAACAATCGCTGGATAGCCAGCTATATTATTTCTAGTTCAGGATTATTAGTACTGTAAGAAATATTGTCTTCAGGAATTGCATGACTTGAGCATCTCATATGAGTAAAACATGGAGTAAACATACTGGTGATGCATTATTCCATAGAGATCTGTATAGACCTATCTCAGTTCTTTTTTTGGGGTACATTTGTTTCTGCCCCATCACTTATCACAAGAGTCCTCATAAGATATCATTGTCCATACATATGACAGTAAGGCAGATAGTGTGGTATAGTCCATAACAAAGGGAGTATAAATATAATCTTTAGATATTTATAAAATCCCACAAGAGAATATATTTTTTCTCCTGAACATAATTCCAATTCATGATATTTCCATGGACATCCAATCTATAATGGAGTGTTGATCTTTCCAAAATTACATGATAGTCCCATATGTCACAGAAAATCCATACTCTCATTCGTCGGTAATTTTGGACATAATGGATTAATTTCCAAGTTCTCGATTGTCCTATGTGGTACACACTTAGGATCAAAAAAGAGTGTGCAGAGTGATTATTCTCCTGGATATAGTGTCAATTCGTGGGTAATCCGATATTGCCAGATCTTGAATTATAAATTGCTCAGTTCATGATGTTCCTCTATTGCAGGCAAGACAGTTTTTGTGAGTAAATTCGTTATGCAGATTGAGATACGATGTAGATCAAGTCCCAAGTTTTCGCTGATTCTATGCGGTGCAAACCCAGGACTCTGTGATTGAATACAGGCAGAAAAGGAGAGGCAAAAGGGGAGAGAGGGGAGAGTGCATGAGATTCTTATCACTACAATTTGAACACAGAAATTTCTAGCAAAATGTGCATCAATAAAGGAAAAATAGGTGTTCAAAGGAACATCGCGAAGCCCAGGTAGTCGTTCAGGCCCCGTGGCATCATTGAGTCCATTTGGACGATCCACCTGGACTCCCTGCGTAAAAGTGCCCTTTCCAAATCACCACCCCTCAATCCAAGGCTCACCTTCTCTATTGCAAATGCCTGTAACAATGTCACATCTGATGCATGTGTCAGACAGGAGTGCCGTGCAACTGATGTTATTTTCTTAAAAGCCAAAAGATCTTTGGAGGCATTTTTTATATTTCTCACATGTTCGAGAATTCTGAATCTTAGTTCTCATGTGGTCATCCCAATGTAGGGAAGACCACAAGGACACATGAGACAATAAATCACTCCCTTTGACTTGCAACTAAGACAATCTTTGATTTTAAAATTCTTTGTCTTGTTGGAGTCTGTGAACACGTCTGTCTGACACATGTATCGACAGGCAGAGCAGATTTTACATTTGATAAAGCCTTTTCTTTTGGTCGTGGAGAGGAATGTGTCTCTTGAAGTGGGAACAAAATGACTTGCCACAAGCTTATCTCTAAGATTTGGAGACTTGCGACTCGTCATTGTTACCTTATCGCCCAATTTCCTTTTAAAGTCAGGGTCAGTCATCAAGATTTTCCAGTGACTTTGCAGTGTCTGGCGCAGCTGGTGCCACTGTTTATTACACTGGCGACACACTTTATTCGAGCTCGGCTAGTCCCACGAATTCGGGTATACCCGGGTGTATTGAGGTTTGTGACTGTTTTCTGCCCGAGTGCATTGGGTTATTTTCCATGCAGGGATTGAAGCATTTTATTCCCGCTGGCTACAATACTGCACAGTATATATATATACACTGCATTACAATTCATGAATTTATGCCATCTGGTAGACACGCGAAGCATTGCAGCCTATTAAATCCTAATCATTATCATTTAACAGATCAGCCGCCCGTCAGCCAGGCATGAACCCAGGCTGGGAAGGCAAATGCAACGGGGCTTGTCAGAGGTGAGGAGCGGCGCATTCCAGGTATCTGCCAGGTACATACTGGGTATTTGCTCGAATAAAGTGTGTCGGTGCAGTATAAGTGCCAATAAACCGAATTTGATTATCTGCTTTATTTTTTGGTTTAGGACAACGCAACATTTCCCTAGGAGTGTCAAGGGCTTTCTTATAACCCTTCTCTACACATCTATTGCTATACCCTCTCTGTGAAAATCTTTCCCTCATCTCTCCTGCCCTCTCAGTAAAAACCCTTTCTGTGGAGACATTGCGCTTCAAGCGTAAAAATTCACTAGTGTGGATGCCTTTAATTTGGTGTTCCGGGTGGAAACTAGAAGCATGCAGTATGGCATTTGTAGATGTCTTTTTACGGAAAATGTCGGTGTGTAATGTACCGTCAGGCCCAAGATTTACAAAAAGGTCCAAGAATTCTACCTGTGTCTTACTGCAACTGAATGTTAGTTTGATATTCATGTTGTTGTGGTTGAGAACATCGACGAAGCCCTTGAACCCAGCTGCTGTCCCCTGCCAGAGAATCAGCACATCGTCGAGGTATCTCAACCACAGCAACACGTGTTGGGTAAATGCTGCATTAGCCTCAGAGAACACAATCTCCCGTTCCTACCAGCCCAGGAAGAGGTTAGCATAAGAGGGGGCACACGTAGCACCCATTGCAGTGCCTCTCTTCTGCAAATAGTACCTGCTCCTGAAGATAAAATAATTATGAGTGAGAATGATTCTCAATAGCTTCAGGAGCAGGTCCATCAAGCCAGCGGAGACATTCTGCATGGACAAATAGAACTGTGTGGCGCGCAAACCATCCTCGTGGTCTATGCATGTATAGAGAGACTCTACATCACAAGTCGCAAGTAGTGTATTATCATCGACTGTGATGTAGGCCAAGCGCGCCAACACATCCATTGTGTCCCTGATATAAGACGGCAGAGTCTCCACTGACGGTTGCAGAAAAGAGTCAATAAATTGGCAAATGGGTTCGCATAGCCCCCCTATACCCGACACAATGGGCCTTCCTGGGGGGTGGGTCGGGTTCTTGTGCACCTTCGGCAAAAGATAAAATGTTGGTACTCTGGGACATTTAACAGTGAGATCCTGACAGTTACGGTCTGTAATATATTCGTCTAACACCGCAGACCTCAGTATACGATCAATCTCTGCTTTATAGCGGATTGTCGGGTCTGATGCAATTTCCGTATAGCATACAGTGTTTTTTAATTGTTTATATGCTTCTTTTTCATACATCACCTCAGGCCAGATGACTATGTTTCCGCCTTTGTCACTGGGTTTGATGACTATGTCCCGCATGGCTTGTAGTTCTTTTATCGCCGTCAGCTCTGATTTTGTAAGATTAGTATCATCCATCTTGGTCTTGATTTTCTTGAAGTCCTCCGTAACCAGTTTTAGATACACCTCAACTGGTGGACAGGTCTGCCACGGAGGGCAGAATATCGACTGGGGCTTCCAATGCGCTAGGATGTCCTTTTCCTCAATCTGCATAATTCCTTGGTCTTGAAACAAGGATTCCAAGTCCTGCAACTGAGCATTCTCCTGTGTGCTTAAGTGTACAAGTTCAACATTGTCATCAGTAACATCCCAGTCTTTGGCAAAGAATTTAAACAAAAGAAGTTTCCTACAAAATAAATTCAGATCCTTAATCCACTCAAAGTGGTCCATGCAGGATATGGGGGCAAAAGAGAGTCCTTGTCGCAAGACTGAGTTTTGGTTTTCTGTAAGAGTAATCTCGGATAGATTAATAATCGTCATTTCATTATCCGTATTGGTATTAATACTACTCACTTCGTTTTTTGTGTGACGAATTTTCGTCCCCTTAACTCTCTTTGTTCCCCTCCTTGTCCTCCTTCTATGGCCGGTATCTTTGTACCCGCATCTAAAAAATGTAACCGGTTATCTTGATTGGATATAGATGGAATACTCTCAGCATCTGAGAGTTCCAAATCTGATGCGGATACCCCAGAGGAGATGGAAACTGAATTAGTCTTCTTATGGAATTTTTTATTAGAACTTCTATTTCTAGTGGACCTATTCCTACTATGCCACTTATAGACCGTATTATTTCTGTAATCTTCCTGATCACGGTCAAACTTGTTTTTCTTAAACGCAATAAGATCTTTTTCAAACTTATCAAGATCTTTTTCAATACGTTTGGACTGAATACTCTCTGCCTCAGTCAAGTCTTTCTCAATAGCTTCAATTTCCACAGTTAACTCTTTTACACGTGCCTGATCATGTTCTATGAGTATTTTTAACAATGCAAAGGAGCAGGTATTTAAGCTTTCTTCCCATTTATTTTTTAGTGAAATGTCCGTAAATTCAAATGAGGGAAAGGTTTGCACTCTTAATCCCCTTGGTATGAACTGATAAAGCAGATATTTTTCTAAGGCAGTTTTGTTCCACCAGGACTGCAGTCTTTTTTGGGATAGCTGTTTCAGAGCTTTAATTTTATCACCACTCCCTATTGTTTGTAAAGGTGGATTTTGTAAAATATCAGATATATTGATATTAAATGCCTCGTTTGCATAGGCACGACGGCGCTCCTCACCAGCCACAAAATCCATTAAAATTATTTTCTGTAACAATAACAAGAACAGTCACAGGAGCTGGGGTCTAGAGACTAACCAAGTTAGTATAATAAGTATTATGTGAGAAAAAGAAGTGACCCCGCATCCATGAGACAAATAATGGCAACTATACAACCGACAAGGTAAATTTAGACGTAGTCATCTGTCGGTGGTGCTATAAGGGCATGAATTATTGCAAAAAAGAATAAAGAGCCCAAATAAAAGCACTCTAGTATGCCTGACAATACAAAACCAAAATGTTTATTGAAAAATGTCACAGAACATAAAGTAAAATTAAAGCACAGAAAATTTAAAACAAGGCATGGATCCCCTGAAAAGTGCAGACTTGATTTAACCTCTGATCAGGGGGTTACCCTGAAAGACAATACAAAAGTCTAAATAGACATAGAAATGCTGGAAAGTACCTGACAGGGTGTATAAAGTATAGCTACTGACAGACACAAAACGGTGGCTAAATAAGGTGGCTGATACACTGAATAACAAAAATGCTGAAGTCTCCCTGAATCTGGGGACAAGTGTAAAGCATCACAATACCAGCAGTATCACTGTGAAAAAACACATAAATAATCCAATAAAGCACACCTTAGTCTGTAGCAGCAGATAGGTAATACTTCACCTCATGTCAGGTACTCAGCACAGTCTGTGGAGGAGTCAAGGAGCAAAGCTCACAGCACATAAATATGTCCTAGAGAGGGGACAAAACAGGGGATCCTGCCAACTGGACCTGCTCCTACGCGTTTCGGCCTTAGCCTTCTACTGGGAGTGGTACAGTGGGCAGTGTAACATGCCCCTTAAAAAGGGATTTAATTAGGCTGGTGATTATAGACACCTGTAGTGTTTAATAAGTAACCCATGGAATAGGGAGTGTATCACTACATAAACATGCTATGTCATGGAGGCATCATGAGCCAAAGGCCAATAGTAGGGATGTATTTCTTAAGCTCCTACCCATAAGAGGGCAGTACTGGCAGTTTGCTATCACTAACGGGGTACTGCGCATGCGCATGACATCATGAGGGTGCGACTGTGGCAAAGCTGTCACCTATAATGCGCCATCCCAAGGCTAACTATAGGGGAAGTATTGGAAACTCTTCCTGGCCGGGTCTAGGGCACTGAGGGCAAAAAACGTGCATCACGGATGCAAATGCGCATGTCCGTGACGTCATACGTCAGCGTCCCCGTCGCCCTCCACTCGGTCATGAAGGAGATGGCAAATCCTTCTAGTGTATATGGTTTCTGAGCTTCTAACTGCGCATGCTTGCCCTTACACACCAAAAATAGCGCGATCTATTGGCCCTCACTAATGCCCAATCGTGACATGCGCATATGCTGCTAAAACACCTCACTGCTGTACAAGAGGATGAACTTATCTTAAAGGTGTATTACCTATTGGAAGTTAGTAACATGATTTAGCTGCTAATCAATCATATAAGATCACAAAGAAAGAAAGTTTAAGCTATCAGACAAACATGCATTGTATTACAATTATTATCATAGCATTTGTTAATAATAATACCTATTAGCTAGAAATTGCATTAATATACATTTTAAACAATCGCTGGATAGCCAGCTATATTATTTCTAGTTCAGGATTATTAGTACTGTAAGAAATATTGTCTTCAGGAATTGCATGACTTGAGCATCTCATATGAGTAAAACATGGAGTAAACATACTGGTGATGCATTATTCCATAGAGATCTGTATAGACCATCTCAGTTCTTTTTTTGGGGTACATTTGTTTCTGCCCCATCACTTATCACAAGAGTCCTCATAAGATATCATTGTCCATACATATGACAGTAAGGCAGATAGTGTGGTATAGTCCATAACAAAGGGAGTATAAATATAATCTTTAGATATTTATAATATCTCACAAGAGAATATATTTTTTCTCCTGAACATAATTCCAATTCATGATATTTCCATGGACATCCAATCTATAATGGAGTGTTGATCTTTCCAAAATTACATGATAGTCCCATATGTCACAGAAAATCCATACTCTCATTCGTCGGTAATTTTGGACATAATGGATTAATTTCCAAGTTCTCGATTGTCCTATGTGGTACACACTTAGGATCAAAAAAGAGTGTGCAGAGTGATTATTCTCCTGGATATAGTGTCAATTCGTGGGTAATCCGATATTGCCAGATCTTGAATTATAAATTGCTCAGTTCATGATGTTCCTCTATTGCAGTCAAGACAGTTTTTGTGAGTAAATTCGTTATGCAGATTGAGATACGATGCAGATCAAGTCCCAAGTTTTCGCTGATTCTATGCGGTGCAAACCCAGGACTCTGTGATTGAATACAGGCAGAAAAGGAGAGGCAAAAGGGGAGAGAGGGGAGAGTGCATGAGATTCTTATCACTAAAATTTGAACACAGAAAGTTCTAGCAAAATGTGCATCAATAAAGGAAAAATAGGTGTTCAAAGGAACATCGCGAAGCCCAGGTAGTCGTTCAGGCCCCGTGGCATCATTGAGTCCATTTGGACGATCCACCTGGACTCCCTGCGTAAAAGTGCCCTTCCAAATCACCACCCCTCAATCCAAGGCTCTCCTTCTCTATTGCAAATGCCTGTAACAATGTCACATCTGATGCATGTGTCAGACAGAAGTGCCGTGCAACTGATGTTATTTTCTTAAAAGCCAAAAGATCTTTGGAGGCGTTTTTTATATTTCTCACATGTTTGAGAATTATTTGGTCATACAGTACAGTATCTGAATTTGTACAAACCAGTTGTATGAATGTATATATAATATATATATATATATATAAATATATATATATATGAATATATAAAGGTATATGTATGTTCAGATGCAACGACCGTTATTCGAAACACTTTACGCGTTGTAACCTCGAAATACCCATGTCATGGCGCGTGATTTCTTCCAACCTTACCGCTTTAAAACGCGAGTGCAAGTGAGTGCAGAAAATGGCATTTTAGTGTTCTGGTTTTTAAACACCTGAAATTGACACAGTACTGTACACATTGCAATTAATTTAAATGCACACAAAGAAACAGAATTCATGAAATTCAAACAAATCAATCACGATAAACACAGGTGCCTGGTGTGATTGGTCGCGTTAATGCCGCGTGGAATACAGTAGAAAACCCGAAAACGGCTCCGTGATTTGTTCGAATAACGGCCGCTGCATATGTATGTATGTGTGAATGATAACTTCACTAACGCGTAGCTATGTCTGCTTAATAAATGTTAGAAATAAATCCTGACCAAGCTGAGTTCCTTTGAACACCTCAGCTTGAATCTTTCTTAAGACTTGTTGTCCTCATGTCCTTCATTATATCAGCAAACAGTTTGTCCATGTTTCACTTGGCCCAGATTAACATATACAGCTTACAGTGTAATATATAACATTCTTAGAGCATGATTATTCATATATATTTATACAGTACACATATTCATATATATATTCACATAAGAACACCATCCTCCTTTTCTTACAAAGTGAGTTTTATTAGGATACCTCTATTCAGGTGAGCCTATTTTTTGAGAAAACAATTGAGATATAAAAATGAGACGCCTCAATCTGCAAGAATATATCTAGATAAGGTCATGCAATCTATAGATTTAGCCAGAGCCATTGTCTATCCATTCCTGATGCACTAATCGTGCAATATAGTGTATGTTGTCATCTAATGTTAAATCCTATCAACATTGTGTGATATTTTCCGTTAGACTATGGTTGTTATTACTGTGACAGTATTGGCTTATTGTTTTTTTTTTTTCAAATTACACATTTTGGTATAACATAATGTATAAACCACAAGTGTATGCCTGTCACACTCTTACACCTAAAGTCTTCAAATATTCCATTCATCTTCAATAACTATAATTTGACTTTTGGAATTTTAAACATGATTAAGTGCACCGAGAATAATTAGCATTTGATCTGCTGTCTTTATTTCCATTAGTTTATTTAGAGCTCATTTAGATTGCTATAAAAACCGTAATTTTCTCTTGCGTATCTTCATTTTTCATTGCAAGAGATTCAGACTTTGGTTTGTTCTTTTATTGACGATTTTCATGATTTTCAGCGTAACTATCATTTTACAAGACACTTTCTATTAAACTAATTACCTTGAGCAAGGTGACTTTATTTACCCAACTCATATAGAGTAATTGTAGAAAGATAACTTTTCAGAGTTTTGGTAAAAACAAATCTATAAAAATGACTAAAGTATAAGAAAGACTAATAAAACTTTAATAAAAAAAACAATTTCCAATTTGGTCAATATTTATTCATGCTCGAATATTTAAAAAAAGCATCTAACATTGTGTGTGTACTAATGTTTTTAAATTAAACAAAGAAAATGTAACCAATCCTGGATCCAAAAGTACAGTAGTGTGGAGTTAAGACTCAATCATTCATGTGAATATAATGTTAAAACATACTATATATACTGTAGAGCTACTCACCAATGGATGTTGAGATATTTTCCCAGTTGAAACAAGTAGGATGACCGCTGTTGGGGGTCCAATCCGGAATCATGGACCCACTGCAGCATGACTGTAGAAAACATTGTTTCCTGAGCAGCAGATTTTTGTTTCTTCGGCCACGGCGCTAAAGGCATTAAGTGGTAGATTTTCAGAGGTCCGTTAAATCTGGACGGTGACATCCGTTATACTTCCTCATTTCTATGGGTATCCACGAAGCTAAATAATGGGCATTTTTCAATCTAGCACCGTTGCATTAGCTGTATTAACAGGGTTTTCTCTTGCATAGAGACATGTTAGCCAAAACACTTCATGTGCGCATTGGCAAAACTATAATGTCCTTTCCAATTAACACACATGTGTTATAGACGCGTTACCCAGCAGGTCTGATGAGCCTGGCAGCTATGCCACAAAAACGTGGAGGTGATGATTTTGTGTACATAGTTTATGTTATTTTCCCTGTGTACATAGTTTGTTATTATTATTTTCCCTGTTAATTTAGTTTTAATTTAGTTTTGAAACACAGTGGATAACTGTGTGTGATTACAAGTTTTGTTCCCAACTTCTATCTTTTGGTAATTATTTTAATAATTTATTATTATTATTTATTATTTTTATAGTACACCCATACTTAATACAGTCAAGATTAAGTACCATATTAGGTCAGAAAATATATTCTACAATCAGTTTAATCAATAAAAAATATAATATAGTTTATTTGAACTTCATGACACATTATCAGATGCATCTCTTTATGTGTTTCAGACATTATATGATCTATCATATATATCTTTGTATAACACATGTAAGGAAAGGGTCCTATACTCAGTACAATTACTTAAGTGCCACATAAGACCTGCCCTTGTTCCTTGTTGGCTATTCCCAGAATTAATACTATAATTATCATGGTCTGGATGTAAATAATGGATTGGTTTTGGGTTGACATAATAAACATAGCATTATTTCCATGCGCTAACATGAACAGCGGTTTGAGGATCTATGTTGTTAGATTAATGGCTCATTAGCATATGATTTGCATATGAGTAAGCCAGAAAGAAAACCCTATAGATACGCAAGATTTCTCTGGTTAACGCCAAAGCATCGTAACGTTAATCACTTTTCTGGATATTCGTTAGGATTTTTGATATATTAAATGGAGATGACATCACAATAAACCATTTAACGGCTCTCTGAGGATGTACCCGTATGTGTTGCTATAGTGTACCTGTATATATAAGTCCATGTGCAAAGTACACATTTTCCTGTCTTGCCTTCAAACCCTTTCTGGGCAAGCTGCTCAGCAATCTGAACAAGATCCTCACCTGTACCACACGCAGCACTTACCACCTGAGATTTTACTTCAAAAGACTGTTTATGGTATCAAGGTTCAATAAGGAATCTGGTTGCTCCTCTTCCTCTTACCGTGCACCTCACATCTGGAACAACTTAATAGAGACTCTCAAAGCCGCCACCAGGCTAAGTTCTTCAAAGTCTTCAGCTGTCTCACATTTTAATTTTGCCTGTAATAGTTACATATGCCTATAACATATATTATCTCTAACTGTCCATGAAATGTAAACAAAATCTTATAAGCGAATAAGGATAGAAAAGAAGACCACTATGGCAGCACTCCAAATTCCAATGTAATGATGTGATCATTAAAATCAAACTTTAATAGTTTCAATAATATAAAATGAAGTTTGACAAACTAACGAAAATAACCAAATAATGTTGATACTCCTATATAAGTACTGGTATGCACACTAGCTGTTAGGTATTAATAGGCGATAAAGTGTGATCACCATCGTAGTCCAAAGTGTAGAAATTGACAAAATACCATAATATAGTCTATAGCTTAATAGCCTCGAATTATAAGAGGAGAATAGCTTCCTCAGTAGTTTCAAAAACTAACACAAAAATCTTACGTTTACCAAAATGCATTGAATTATTCTGTCTCTACTGTCTAGTGTATCTTTACATTGTGGTTTTATATATCAATTTGTACAGTACATCCTATATTCTGTTTAAAAATAAGTTTTGCTTATGTAGACTTCAACAATGAGTCAATAATAGGACCTTCTAATTCAATGTAAGTCAATTAACTTCAATTTAAGTTCATGCATCATTAATTTACTTCACCTCATTACTTCACACAGTTAATAAATGATATATTTCCAGTACTAGCTTCCATTCAAGTGAATTCAAGGATTACAAAGCTCAGTTATAGCATTAATATATAAATATTGTAATTTCTATGACATTTGAAGTGTTTATATTAAAGTAAAAATGTGCACTTGACCCCGTGTTTTGGTTTAACCAAAATGTATTCAAACATTTTAGATGTTGTGTTAAGTTATTGAAGAATTTGATGAAAAAAATCCTAAAGTCATAATGTGAATCTGGAGCTGTTTTTTGTTTCTTACAGTATATTAGTATTTATGTACCATTTTCTATTTTAACAAACATAATGATAATTAAAAACTAACAATATTTCAAAAACACACACATATATATGTAGCAGGGTACCTGCCCTTTCCTCCTCCCTGACAGTGGTCCTGACACGTGGGAGGGGTTGGTTAGCTGTGTCGGCCATGTTGTGGTTGGCGCAGTCACATACATATGACTGTGTGAACGGCAGCGGCCATCTTGAGGTTGGCGCTGTTTGAAGAGTAGGTACTGTCATTCAGGATTTCCTCCACGGACTGGAGACGGCGGGTTCAGTCCTGATGGAGTCGGTGAAGGGAGAGGTAGTGTCCGGTGAGCTAGTCAAGCCACCTGAACTGGGCCAGACCCATTTCCCCTAGGTCCCAGGTATTATCCCCTACACAGTAGTGGATGAATTGAAGGGCCGGCCCATAGTAAGGGACTCGCCCCTTAGTATACAGATGACTCAGCAGAGCAAAAGGAACCTCAGCGGAGGATACCCCAGGCTTGGTGGAATCACTCGCGCTGTGATCCCGGACATAAGGTGAGAATAGGTTTGTGTTGGAAGCCCTGCATTGTGGGACCACGCTTGCTGCCTGTCTACAAATCCCCTGGTGTACTCGAGTAGCCAGGAAGGAACCACCATGTGCACCAACACCATACCGCAGGGTAACGCTGCCCTTATATTTATCTGGTTGACGCTATTTGCACGGGCCATTGGTTTTAGGTGCCCAGTGCACCCTCAGAACTTTGGGGGATGGTTATTGTGATTGGGTAAACTGTATTGCTGAGAATATGGGACCCTAGTAAATAGGTTAATTGGTTATACAGCTCAACCGCATTATAGCACGATCCGCTACACCGTGGATCCGCTTATAATGTGGTCTAAACATTTCTCCAGATTTAAAAAACATCTCCACATTTTTTTAAACGTTCAATGCTTTATTGCTAATGGATACACACACACACACATTCTCATTCTGTGGACCCCAAGGACTGCGTTATAACGGGGTTCAGCTGTATATACTTTGTTGTGATTGTGGTTATTGGAGGCGTTGCACCAGCCACCTCAAGCGCAGATGCTTTGGCCTCTTGTGAGCCTAACAGGTAGCACCATAACACTCGTAACACGCATATCTCCCTGAGGAGGAGGGAAGGGGTGTTTCATATAGATTGAGTGTGTATATATTATATAAGCATATGATACCGTTCACACAGGAATCAGCAGACAGCACTCAGTTTTTGAATTGTAGAAAAAATATTGTAGAGAAGTAAGACACAAATCACCAATGTTTCGGACCCACAAACCGGACCTTCCTCAGGGATATGCAGTGAAGGAATGATATGCCTATACTAATATACCCCCACCCCCAGGTGCACAAGTGTTGATTACCAGAAAAACACAATCACAATAACCACAAATTAAAAGCCCAAATACCTGTCAGACTTGTCTAATTGAAAATTCTAATCTGCAGATGGAGCCATTTTGAATCTGTCCAGTAGCCATCTTGGGACCGGAGGCTGTGGTGCGCATGCACAATGTAAACCCATCCAGAGGAGAGGCCTTCCTATGATGGTGCATATGCGACAAAACCTTTAGTTGAAGTAAAGTGGCGCCCATCTTTGTAGCTATGCGCATGCGCAAGCCTACCAATAGAGAATGTTGCCAAAGCGGAGCTGTTCCTCTGTCACGCTTGCATTGTAGGGTCATGACATTGCTAAGCAACTGGTCCCGAAGCGGCGGCTATCTTGAAAACAATGCGCATGCACGAAATGAACAGCTGGTGGTACAAACAACCATAGTAGATGTGCTGCAGCACTGCAAGAAACAGATAGCCATGACATAAAAAGCAAATAAGCAATAAACAAATCCAGGCATCTAGTTAGAATAGGGTGACCCACATAAACAATTGTGTCAGTCTGTGTGGGGAACAATACAGCATACACACATATTGATGATTTGCTATGAGGATACATAGAGCAATGATATATTATATGTATATGATATGTTATATGATATGTAAACAAAATCTTGTTTGATATGTTATATGATATTCCACAATAGTGGAACTTGTACATAAAATAGAAATCAAACACTGTCATATAAAGCTGAATGGCTCATACAAACATAGATGTCCCAGGGTAAAATCATACATGGCTAAAAAGTGAGATTGTTGCCTCAATTTGACATGTGTCTCTCTGAGTTCATTACTGTCCTGGAAGCATGTTATCTAATAGGCCAAATTATGGCATGCATCCATCTTAGTACATTATTGACCTAGAGGCGTATGTTCCAAAAGAGCCTACATGAAGGGACAATACATGATAACGTCATAAGGACCATGGGTACACTGCTAGCGCATAGCATGGTCTGTTAGCTTGTTGCTGAGTATTAAACATTTATCACATAATGGATGGTTAATTTATCTTCAAAGTCTACTGGATCCAGGTCATTCACAATCCTTACTATCTGGTACTAAAGAAAGGATTAGACAATTTATTATTTTGTATAACACTGATCAATAACACTACACCATGCAGGTTTAACACCCCTGTTAAATCCATTAAGGCTGAGTATCATCTACACTTTTGAAATCCTATATCTGGAACCTCGCAGAAATTTCCAGGAAATCATATAGAAATAAAGTAGTCGGCAGAGCCTTTGAAACTATGATCCTTTGTCTTGCTTGCATCCACACTAGTCTGTTGTGGGCGTTGTTCAGCTCCTATTGTCAGTAGTCATTGTCATCTAATTTGGACCAGTTGCTTGCATTATAAGAAGCAGCTCAATTTTAGATCCTCGCTGTGTCCTCTCGGTTTGAGCATTGACTATGGATCAATTTAGCTTCTAGTTGAAGCAGTATTTTGTTGCGGTCTCCACCTCTCACTGGAACATGGGCCTGCATGATTGGCATGTAGCCTAATGTGGACAATCCGTGTTGTTGCTCTTTAAAGTGTCTTGCGACTGGTTGAACTTTAAGATCTTCTTTGTTCTCCGTGTCAGGCAAGGTTTACATATGGTTGATCGGTGCAGACTCAACCTTTCCTTCGTCATCTGTATGGTCTTCCCCACATAATAAAGGCTGCAGGGACATTTAATAATGTACGTAGCGTGACACAGTTATGTAGTCTTTTATTTTTATCTTGTTGCCAATATGTGGATGTGTGTATTACACATCCATGACATTTATGGACACCCACTGGTCTTCGCAACCATGCAGGTTTTGCTTCATACATTGTTGTTGGGTCAGCTTCAGTGAGGAAATCCCCCAGATTACGTCCCTGTCTGTAACAGAACTGTGGTGGATTTGTGAAGTTTGTTCCAATGGTGTTTTCTTGCTGTAATATGTGGTAATGTTTTATGATGCTGCTCTTGATGAAACATAAGGCTGCTGTACATGCTTTTGATGTTGAAGCGGTCATTGTGCTTATTTTTACTGATAGTTTTAAGGTACCTTTTTCGATCCAGTTTTCTGGCTTTAGATAGTGCGGATGCAACATTTTTGCTGTCATAGCCTCTATCAACTAAACGTTGTGCCATTTTATTCAGGGCTGTCTCCAAATGCTGTGAATCACTAGTTATTCTGATGATTCTCAGGAACTGTGAGTAGGGTAGGCCTGACTTCAATGGGGATGTGTGATGGCTAAGGGCTAGCAACGGTGTGTTTTTATCTGTTAGTTTATGAAATATTCTAGTTGCTAATGTGTCATTCTGTTCATAGACTATTGTGTCTAAGAAAGTGACCTCTGCCCTGCTGAAGCTAGCCGTGAATCGGATAGTGGATGGGATATGATTTACATAATCAATGAATGATAGTAGCTTATTTTCTGGACCATCTCAGATGAGAAACACGTCATCAATGTAAATATGTGACATATGTCTACTATATGGATTATCATTAAGTATATGTTGGTTCGCATGAATCCATGAAAAGATATGCATATGAAGGGGCCATGTTTGACCCTGTACCCATTAATTGTAAGTAGAATTGATTTTTGAATTGAAAGACATTTTTGTGTAAAATGATTTCCATAAGTAATAGGAGAAAGTCCGGTGGCGGACCCACATGTTCTGTGTAGTTGTTAAAGTGATTCCTGCTAGCCTCCACCCATACAGTATTGCCTTCCCACCCATAAGCTCCTTTTCCCCATAATAGCTTATTCTCCCCTTGTGATGGTGGAGATGTCTTCATAATAATGGTGAAGCCTGACTGGTCAACCCTGAAAACTGTGTGTCCCCGGTAGCTTAGTGTAAGGATTCTGCTTGATCTGTGCCAGGTTTTGCTGCCAGTTTATGTTTTCTAGGTTCCCTGCCCTTTCTGTTCAATTTGGCCATTTTGGTTACTGGCAGCTTGCTACACTGGCGACACACTTTATTCGAGCTTGGCTAGTCCCACGAATTCGGGTATACCCGGGTGTATTGAGGTTTGTGACTGTTTTCTGCCCGAGTACATTGAGTTATTTTCCAAGCAGGGATTGAAGCATTTTATTCCCGCTGGCTGCAATACTGCACAGTATATATATATATACTGCATTACAATTCATGAATTTATGCCATCTGGTAGACACGCGAAGCATTGCAGCCTATTAAATCCTAATCATTATCATTTAACAGATCAGCCGCCCATCAACCAGGCATGAACCCAGGCTGGGAAGGCAAATGCAACGGGGCTTGTCAGAGGTGAGGAGTGGCGCATTCCAGGTATCTGCCAGGTACATACCGGGTATTTGCTCGAATAAAGTGTGTCGGTGCAGTATGTAAGGCTGCACTTCCTGGTGGGAGTTGCCGAGCAAAGTTCTATGGTTTTGCAGCTGCTGTCACCTGTTCCTGTTACCTGTTTGGATTCCCTGTTGATGACCTCGGACCGTGACCCCAACCTCGATGCTTTCTACCTTCGTGACATTATGCCTGTTGCCTGGACTTTGCACCACTGCCACCTGCTCTGACCTTTTGCCTGTACCCTGGACTCTGCACCATTGCTGCCAGCCCTACCCTGTTTCCATATGGACTATGGATACTCTTACAGGACTATGTCCCCGATCTGTGGTTAGTTTATTTGCATCCCTACCTCAGCCCTGCTGTTCTCACATTTGAGACAAGCACCGTCACATTTTGCTTGGCCAAACATGGACCTCGCTAAGGTAGCGTGAGCCGTATCTCTCCAAGGGGAACTACAGTACCTGGAGATCATGAGACACGCCTCGCTCAGCAAAACCAACAGCTGTCACTCATTTCTAGCTGATGTCAGGACATTATCATCCGACTGGATACATTCCAGGTGGGTTCTACCCCTGCACCGATTGCTGGCAGTGTCTCCAGTGCCAGCTCTGTCATCCCCTACGCCCAGGGAACCATGAAACCCGACGCTCTAAATTATGGATGGGGACCTTATGACGTGTAGAGGATCTTTGAATCCGTGTTCGATCCAGTTCGAACTACAGCCCTCCATGTTTTCCCCTTATCGATCCAGGGTAGCATACGATATTTCCCTACTGAAAAACAAGGCTTTGGCCTGGGCCTCCCCTCTCTGGGAAAAGGAATCCCCACTGCCTTTCTCCAAACAATCAAAAAAAAATTAATGCTCCCGATCACGTCTCTTCTGCTTCGCTCCTGCAAATCCGACAAGGAACCCATACTGTGGGTCTTTATGCCATTGAATTCCACACCCTTGCTACGGAGACTGGCTGGAACAATGAATCTCTGCTGGCAGCTCTAACACCTGTATGCCCACAGACCTGGCCAGTTACCCGGTACTGAGGTGGGTAAGGGTATAACACGCACCCACAGCAGTGAGGGCGTGCCCGTAGTGTGGTAAGATGCGTTGCCGGGCTTGGTGAGAAAAGGGTTAACGATATACTTGCTGAGTCCGGGGTGCCAGAAGTCAGAGGGTTAATGTCCAAGAGCCTAGGGTCAGGGGCAGGAGAAAGCATCGTAGTGAGGTCCAAAGCAGAGTACAGGGGTAGAGAGGTAAACATAGTCAAGCCGAGCCGAGATCAATCCAAGGGAATCAAACAGAGGCAGGGGCAGGAAAAAGGAGCTGAAACAGAGAGCTTAGCAAACTCACTGCACACAGGAGGCTCAGAGAAGCTATGCTGAGCGATGACGGAGAGGGCAGACTTTGGTTATAAGGGAAGGAGGACCAATGCTAGCAAGGGGTGGAGCGGAGGCCTGGCTGAGTGTTTGCAGTGATAGGTCCAGGTGAGCAGGAAGGGAGACAGGGGAGTGATACCTGGTAATAGACTGCAGCCAATGGGGGGCAGCGCCAGCAGCACGGGAGGGCAGGTAAGAGGATCGGGTGCACGCGCCCCTATCGTGTGCATGCAGATGCGGCATGCGCCGCGGAGGAACGGCTCAGCGTGGGAGAGGTAAGATGTTCAGGGAGAGGGGAAACGGGGCCGGGAGCCGCCGTGGGACCAGAGGTGACGGGGACCCGCTGAGAGGCGTGTGTCCCCTGATCCGTTACCGTACCCCCCCCCCCAATTGAGGATCGGACTCCAGACGATCCTCCCAAGGTTTGTGAGGAAATTTCTGACGAAATTATTTGAGAAGAGCTGGAGCATGGATTTGATGACAAGGTACCTATGAGCGTTACTCTGGGCCATATCCCTTCCAATGAACGAGGAATTGGAGTCTGCCCTTGGACCAACATGTATCAAGAATGGACTGGACTTCGTATTCCTGTTGTCCTTGTATTGTGACGGGATTAGGTCTCCGAGGACTGTCCGGAAAGTGTACATTTTGGACAAAGGGTTTCAGGAGGGTTACGTGAAGCACAAAGGGTATCTTCATGGTGGGAGGAAGCGAAAGACGATATGCTACCGGGTTGATCCGTTCGAGGACCTTGAAGGGGCCAGCTTCTGGGAAGGAGTTTTGAGTTTGATATTTCTTGAGGAAACCCCAACTCTGTCTCCAGATTTGTATACTGGGCCCACCTGACGTCGCTGATCTGCTTACGTCTTTTGTTTTTGGAAGGACCCTTGCATGGCTCTTTGAATTTTTTTCCAAGAATTCTGTACATTGGAGACGTGAGTATCCGCTGCCGGGACACCAGATGGGAGGGAGGAGAGGGGAAGACTGCTGGGATGGTACCCATAGTTAATGAAGAAAGGCAACTCTTGCGTGGACTCATTCTTCAGCGAATTAATAGCGAACTCCGCCCAGGGTAATAGGTCCACCCAATTGTCTTGAGATTCTGATACAAAGCATCTGAGATACTGCTCCAAGGTTTGATTCATTCTTTCCGTCTGGCCGTTTGTTTGCGGATGGTAACCAGAAGAGAAGAGAAGAGAAATGCCAAGTCTTTGCGAGAATGCTCGCCAAAATTTAGAGATAAATTGAGTACCTCTGTCAGAAACAATGGAAAGTGGCACACCGTGTAACCTGAAAATTTCTTTAGAAAAAATGTCAGCCAAGGTAGCTGACTTGGGAAGACCCTTGAGGGGTATAAAGTGTGTGTGCTTAGAAAACCTGTCCACTACCACGAGGATCGTATTTATCCAGTGAGAATTTGGAAGTTCCACAATAAAGTCCATGGAAATATTCTTCCAAGGCCGCTCCGGAATAGGAAGAAGCAGGAGGAGACCAGAAGGTTTGTGTCGGGTGGACTTGCTCTGAGCACAGACTGGACAAGCTCTGGTGAAATAAAAAATGTCCTTGTTCATTTTGGGCCACCAAAAAGTCCATTTAATAAGGTCCACTGTTCTCATGAAGCCTGGATGCCCCGCAGATCTAGAAGAATGCCCCCACTCAAGGATCTTGTGGCGAAAACGTGGAGCAGCGTACAGACGTCCTTCTGGCACCTTAAATCTCCTAGGAATATGTGCCTGAGCTTTATTGATTTCATCCAGGATATCATCATTTTTGGCAGAAATTATATGTTTTGCGGTAAGGCTTGTCTCAGAAGATTCGTTAGATCCTTCCTCTGTTGAGAATTGGCGAGAAAGATCATCGCCCTGGATATTCTTGGTACCGGGAAATAAGAGATTGTGTAATTAAAACGAGAGAAAATCAATGCCCAACGTGCTTGGCGGGATCCTAGACGACGAGCCCCCTCAATATATAATACGTTTTTGTGATCGGTGAGAATGGCTACTGGCTCTTTGGTACCCTCGAGAAGATGTCTCCATTCCGCAGAATTAATTTGATAGCCAAAAGTTCACGGTTCCCGACCTCATAATTTCTCTCGGCAGAAGAGATTTTCATGGAAAAGAATCCACATGGGTAGAGTTTTTCTTGTGGAGAGGATCTTTGTGAGAGTACTGCCCCAGCTCCCACGTCAGAAGCGTCTACCTCCAGGGTGAAGGGAAGAGCTGTATCCGGATGCCGAGGGATGGGGGCGGAGACGAAAGCTCTTTTGAGGAACTCGAAGTCTTTAATGGCTTAGGAAGACCATGCTGTTGGCTCAGCACCTTTTTTGGTCAAAGCTGTAATGGGTAATGCGATAGTGGAGAAATTACGGATGAATTTTCGATAGTAGTTAGAGAAACCAAGGAAATGCTGAACGGCTTTTAGGGAATTCGGCAGCAGCCAATCCAAAACAGACTTTAATTTCTCAGGATCCATGGTGAAACCCTTATCGGAGATTATATAGCAAGGAATACTGTGGAAGATTGGTGGAAGAGACATTTCTCCATCTTTGCTTACAGGCGATTAGCACGCAGACGTGAGAGGACCACCCTGGTGTGACGAATGTGTTCTTCCAGGTTCTTTGGGAATATAAGGATATCGTCTAAATATACGATGATGAAAATTCCCAGAATGTCCCGGAAGATATAATTCATAAATTCTTGGAATACGGCAGTGGCATTGCAGAGGCCGAACGTCATCATTAGGTATTCATAATGACCTGAACACGTATTAAATGCAGTTTTCCATTCATCACCATCTCGTATTCGGATGAGGTTGTAGGCTCCTCTCAGGTCAAGTTTTGAAAATATAGAGGCTCCCTGAGCCGGTCAAAGAGTTCGGAAATTAGAGGAAGAGGGTACCATTTTATAACTGTAAACTTGTTAAGCCCACGAAAGTCGATACAGGGTCTTAAAGAGCCATCCTTCTTTTTCACGAAGAAGGGGGAGGAGGAATTCCGAATAAACCCTTTCTTAAGATTCTCCTGGATGTAGGTCGCCATAGCCTCGGTCTCAGGGACAGACAAGGGATATGATTTAGACTTGGGAAGAGTGGTTCCAGAAATTAATTTGATGGGACAGTCGTACGAACGATGAGGTGGAAGAACTTCAGCCTGGATTTTGTTAAAGATATCCGAAAAGTCGTGGTATACCTCTGGCAGGGAAGAAAGTGAAGGAGTCGAAGCGTTGAGACCAGCGAGCACGGTAATGGGAGGTGAGACCGTCTTCTCCAAGGTAGGAGCCCTCTGGATCGGTAGTTCATTGGTCCAATCAACCCGCGGATTGTGAAGCTGGAGCCACGGCAGCCCCAAAATGACCTGGACAGTGGGGGAGTGGAAGACATCGAAGATGCTGATTTCAGTATGACCATCCGTGGTGGTCTTGGTGAGGGGAATAGATTCCCAAATAATGAAGGCTGGTTGAAGCGGTCAGCCGTCGATAGCCTCCAGGCCGATGGGTGACTTCTTCTTGACTAACGGGATTCAATTATTGCAAGCATAGTCATGATCCAAAAAGTTGCCACCAGACCCAGAGTCGATGAAAGCTTCAAACTCTACCTTGATATTAGGACCCACAAGAGCTATGGGGAGAAGGATTCTCTTCCGTTGCTCTTTGGGAGAAGAGGGGCAAGGCGAAAAGGTACCCAGTAGAAGCCCCTCTACCTTTACTGGGCGTTCTCATTTCCCGGTTTCAGGTGACAGTGACGTAGTTAGTGTTCCGGGGAGCCGCAGTAGTAGCAGAGACCTTCATCTCGGCGGTGTGTTTTCTAAGCAGCCCAAAGCTGTTGGCTACCGATTTGCATTGGTTCGGGGGCGTCCAACACAGGAAGAGCTGAGGGAGGAGACCTAGGAGAAACAGGCAAGGGAGACAGTTAACGAGGGCGCTGGTGCTGGTGCTCGTGGCGTCACTCTTGAATGCACTGATCCATCCGAATGCTGAGGGCAATGAGTTCCTCTAGAGATGAAGGACGAACATGAGCTGCGAAGTCATCCTTGAGGGATTCAGACAAACCCTGCCAGTATGCCACGGTGAGAGCCTCCTCATTCCACTGGGTTTCTGCAGCGATGGTGCGGAACTCCACCATGTATCTTGCAGGGGGCCTGCGACCCTGGGAAAGATGGAACAAGGAAGAAGCGGCAGTCTCCCTACGTGCTGGTGTGTCAAAGAACAGCTGAAATTCTCGCCGGAACTGGGGTAATCTTGGGTTAGGTATGATCGGTGTTCCTAGAGGGGAGAAGCCCAAGCGAGCTCATCACCAGTGAGCAGAACATAGACGTAGGCCACCTTCGAACGACCTGAGGGAAACCGAGATGGGGACATCTCGAACTGGACGTCACACTGGTTCAGGAATCTCCGGCAAGTAAGGGGGTCTCTGGCATACCGATAAGGAGGTGGAATACGTGGTTCCAAATTACCCATAAGTAGTGGGGCAGGAGGGGACAGTACAGCTGGAGATTCCCGCAGGGAGAGTGTAGAAAGTTTTTGCGCCAAAGCGGTAACTTGGTCGCTTAAAAATTGCCAGTGATCCATAGTGACACCTTGGCCCACCTGAGGGGGGTCTGCGTTTGTTGGGCTCAGCATAATGTAACGCCTGTATGCCTGCAGACCTGGCCAGTCCCCAGTACTGAGGTGGGTAAGGGTATAACACGCACCCACAGCAGTGAGGGCGTGCCCGGAGTGTAGTAAGATGCGTTGCCGGGCCTGGTGAGAAAAGGGTTAACAATATACTTGCTGAGTCCGGGGTGCCAGAAGTCAGAGGGTTAATGTCCAAGAGCCTAGGGTAAGGGGCAGGAGAAAGCAGCATAGTGAGGTCCAAAGCAGAGTCCAGGGGTAGAGAGGTACACGTAGTCAAGCCGAGCCGAGATCAATCCAAGGGAATCCAAACAGAGGGAGGGACAGGAACAAGGAGCTGAAACAGAGAGCTTGGCAAAGTCACTGCACACAGGAGCCAGAGAGAAGCTATGCTGAGCAACGATGGAGAGGGCAGACTGGGGTTATAAGGGAAGGAAGACAAATGGTAGCAAGGGGTGGAGCGGAGGCCTGGCTGAGTGTTTGCAGTGATAGGTCCAGGTGAGCAGGAAGGGAGACAGGGGAGTGATATCTGGTAATAGCCTGCAGCCGATGGGGGGCAGCGCCAGCAGCACCGGAGGGCAGGTAAGAGGATCGGGTGCGCGCGCCTTCTGTAAGGCTGCCGTGCGCGTGCCCCGATCTCGTGCATGCAGATGCGGTGTGCACCGCGGAGGAATGGCTCGGCGTGGGAGAGGTAAGATGTTGAGGGAGAGGGTAAACAGGGCAGGGAGCCGCCGTGGGACCAGAGGTGACGGGAACCCGCTGGGAGGCATGTGTCCCCTGATCCGTTACAGCAGCATTTTTGCAAGGGCTTTCTGGGTATTTAAAGGATGAACTGACCTGCTGGGACACCCTTAAAGATCTGGAGGAATTGATTGCTCCCTGTATCAGAATAGATCTCTGGATGCGAAAACGGCAGACCGAGCAAGACCGTCCTTCAAAAACTCCAATAATTCGGCCTGTTCCCCACTTCAATACTCCTCTTCCTGCATCTCTCCTAGATGAGGATCAAATGCAATTAGGTGATACCAAATTACCTTAGCAGGAGAGAACTAGGAGACATGACAGGGGGCTGTGCTGTATTGTAGGCTCAAAGGTCATCTTGACCAAAATTTTCCTAAATCAGGGAAACCCCAGTGCCCAGTGAAGATAGAGGAATATTATCTGGGCATTTTTCATATTCCTTCTCCATCCCAACCTGCACTGCTCCTCTTGCTGCTTTCACTCTCCTTTGGACCAGCCTCCATCTTCATTCAGGCTTTTGTGGACTCAGGAGCCACAGGGAATTTCATTGATCACGCATTTGCAAAACTCCACTCCATTCCCCTCCATACTAGGAAGACCCCAGTAGTGGTGGTGGCCATTGATGGAAGACCTCTGATACCCTCAAGACTAATATTTTTTTGGTGTTGCTAGGGACACTCCATAAGGAGACCCTTTAATTCTATGCCATTTGCTCTCCCTCTTCTCCAGTGGTCGATGACCTTACCTGGTTGGGGCAGCACAACCCCAAGATCGAATGTCCGACCAGTCAAGTGACAGCCTTATAGACAACATTGCCATGAATCTTGTCTTCCGAGGCCTTGCACCATTTCCGGGGTTCGGTCCCCCAACAGAGACTTCTTCGTCATGCCTTCCAGTTTTTTACCAGGAGTTTGCCGATGCATTCGACAAAAAACAGGCAGAGGAGTTACTGCCACACTGATCTTACTTTTGTACCATTGACTTGCTACCAGGGTCCACCATTCCTCAAGGCTGTACTTACCCCCTTTCATTACCCCGCTCTCTCCGTTACCCCTCCTCACATCATTACCCCCCTCTCTTCGTTACCCGCCTACATAACCAGAAATCAAGGCACAACCCTTTCCAGTTCCCATCCATCTGTGGACCCATTTATCTGTGGATTTTGTTGTGGAATTGCTGCCCTCCAGGGCTATGACTATCATACTGCTTGTAGTCGATTGACTTACATGTCAAGCCCATTTTGTTCCTCTCAGGAGCTACCTACAGCCTCCGAACTTTCTGAAATCTTTATTAAGGAGATATTTCGCCTTCATTGTGTCCTGACGGTTATGGTCTCGGACAGCGTATCCCAATTCGTCTCAAGATTCTGGAAAGCCTTCTGTCAAAGACTGGGCATCTCCCTAAATCTCTTTAAATGAAGATATGATTACCACTGATGAAATACAAGCTAGCCCATGTCTGGAAGAAGAAAATATGTTTTTTGAGTTTCAAACCTTAGAAAAACTAATGACAGATGAGATAAAGCAGTGCTGGGATTTAGCTGCATTAGAAAATTATATAGAGCAGAAGAGAATTCCCAGAGGGCTTCACTTGTTTAAAATCCCCACAATAGAACAAGATAATCCAGTATTCAGGAATGAGTGGCATAGAATACTTGATAATTGCTCATTTGAATTAATGAGACTAATCACAATCAATAGG